>NW_028288689.1:970833-1294444 GCF_059628265.1 Tinamus guttatus
AACAGACTCTGCCTTTCTGTTTGTCCAGTCTAGAAACGGGCTGATTTGTTTCTTGCAGTTATTTAAGCAGCATTCTGGGTCTGCACGTTGCTGCAAATATTCCAAATCTGTGCTGCTGATAAAATCCACAGTTGTTTCCCTCTTACTGGGGGGCTGCAACTCCAAGAGTCAAATTTCAGGACAAACACACATGACTGTGAAGACGGAATGGGTTTCTTATAAATATTCCACAATATTTGCTTAAAATGGACTATTTTTTCAAACATTTTCCTGCCAAGAACATTCCTCCAGCTGCACAGAGTCAGCTGGAAACCACTTCTTCTTTTATATTAAGAAAAGATGAAGCACTGAAACATCGGTTCTTTTACCTTTGTACAGCGCAAAAACAGAGGCTGTTTTTTTTTTTTCTCCTGTTGAATGAAATTCTGTGATAGCTTTTTGTTTTGCTCTTTATGTTTATTGTTGATTTTGGAAGTCTCCATTTTTGAGTGCTTATTTTGGAGGCCTGACTCATTTTTTAAATATGAGTAGCACCCTCTTTCTGAAAACCAAACCTTATTAGTCTGCCTCTGGATGCCCAGAACTGAGGCACGAAAAGTCACTAGTCAGTTTTGAAAACATAAATACCTTAAAGGTCCCGTTCCCACTGAAAGCAGTTCATTAGCTTCAGGACATGCAAGCTGGTAGATTTTTTTTCTTCATTCCTGTTCTAATGATCCTCTTCTCCCAGAGTCCAAGTTAAATTTATGACCGATTGTCACCATTTCCCTAACCACAAACCAGAGCTCAAGCATGCAAAAATAAACTAGTGACTCAGATTAATGACATCTCCTTATAAAATGTCACTTTTTAAAAAAAGAAAGTAACCTGGCACTCTTCAGAGTGTGAAATGATGCTGTATCACACAAGAATGTCTAGAATATATTAGCAAACCACAGAAAGAGGCTTGTTGTACACACTCAGACCAAATGTGTTTTGGATTTTGAAGGACACGCTCCTTCCTCCATTCTGTAGCTCTCCATTACTCAGGTTTTAGTCTAATCCACTGTTTGTCCCAGCTGACACATAAGAGTGTATATAAAGCAACCAATACAGTTGCCAAATGTCAGACCAACTTGCTTGCAAATCCCTTGAAAGAAAGGGCCCAGGTGCTAACTTTATGTCCAGCTCTAGAGCTCAATTTGCCACATACTAGGGAGGAAGAGGAAGCTGGATCTGGGATTTTGGCTTGTGGTTTTATCTCCAAATCACAGGTTAATGCCTTTTTCAAGATTTATGCTTTTTGAAAAAATGTTCAGAAATGTAGGTAACTCTTATTTACAAATTCTTATTTCTTGGCATGTCATTTGCTGCAGTTACTATGAAGTCCATTAACGGACCAAGAGTTTCCACCTGAGGTCAGAGCATAGGAATGGCTATGCTGGGTCAGACACATAGGTGCACTAGGAAAGGATCCCCAAATCCTAGAGCTGTTGAAGCCAACGGCTGTTTTGATTTTGTACTGGATAGGCCTGGTGTAGGCAAACCCAGGCAGCACCCTTTGGATTGCTCCCATTCCAGAAGGGAACCAGAACATCACAGGGAAAACCATGTTCCCACACATGGGGTTGTATGTCCCAGCATACAACCCAGATCCTGGTAATGCTGGTGGATGTAATCAGTGCTTGAGACCAGAGGCAGGATTCAGAGGTCATATTTATAAGTGAAATGAAAGTGTTTCTCCCCAATTTCCCAAGATGATGACAATAAAGAGGAACACTGGTATGTAACTAAATTAGCCAACTCCTTTCTGTAGGCATGAGAACCCAAGAGTGATTGTACTGACTCAGAAAAAATATCCCCCTAGCTCAGTATTTCTGACAGTGGTCATTAGCAGAAAAATGTAAAGGAAAGGGCACATGCATTCTCCTGATGCATCTTCCAACCTTCAGTTCTAGAGAAGAGAGGAGTAAAATATATCCTGAGCATCGTAAACCATAGGATTTCAGACATAATGTTCACCCTTTGGGAATGTGTGGGCGACAGTATTGTATATTTGTGGTTTTAAACACAGTTAAACTTATTTACTTCAGAGCACAAAGGAAAACCAAACTGTTTGTGGAGAACAAACCAGGAAACTTGCTTAACTCTCTCCAGCTCTCTGTAACAATGGCCCATAAATAGGTCAGACATTTCTTGGGAACCAGGGAAGATGAGTATTGGAAAATGCCACAAATTATGTTTAAAGAACATTAAAGTGATGACAGACCAGTAAATGCTGGGAAATTCAAAGATACAACCAGAAGCTGCCTCTACAGTTCAGACCAGAACGTGGAAAGGGGTGCAAGGCATATGCTGATGTAGGAAGACTAGCATGTTGACCTTTACTATTAAAATCCTTGGCAGTTTTTATAAATACTTTTCCTCAAAAAATGTCATGAAAATTTTCTCATTTTGCCAGTTCACCCAGTTAACCAGAACCACTTGAGTGTGGAATTCATCTCAGCTATCTTCAGATGTCTCTGGTTAAATGCCTAGTCTAAAATTGTCAACTCAGTTCATTGAAGAAAGGTAGATGTTTCCAGAGGGCAGCACATCCCAAATTAGCAGTGTCTAGGGCATGAGGAATAAATTGCTATTTAATAGTGCTTTCTGCCTTCACTGACTATCGAGGGCATAGGGAGGATTGGCCTAGACTTCAAGACTTTGATCAGCCCAACTTTAGGACAACTCAGTTTAAGGAGACAGAATCCTTGGAAGTGTTTTTTGTTGTTGTTGTTTTGTTTTTTAAATATACAGTTTATAGAGTGAGTCATATATATAAAAAAGTATTTGGTGTTGCAATCTTGCTTTTACTTTTCAACTTGTTTTAGTATATATATATTTTAAATTTTAAATATGGGGAACTTCTTGCTGTGTATGCTATTTCCCACAGTAATACAGATGGCCCTCAGAAAGATGTTCCTCTCCTGAGCTTTTTAACAGACTATTTATTGGGGCATTTTAGCTTTCATGGCAGTTTACAATATGAGTTAGGAGCAATAGTCCTGCACCCTAAAAAATTAAAATGTTTAAAATAGAGTTTTTTTGTAGGTGTTTAATATGATCTTTAAATTTTTGTTTCTTAGTAAAAAAAAAAATGCTTTTGGCTTTAAAAAAATCATATAATAATATATTTTTATTGAAATGTTTTCCCTTTGGATTTTTAATGTGAACACAAGTCAGTCGCCACATGGGTCACTTGGCCGTCTCCTGAGGGTGCCCATGGCTGGTTGTGGCCTTGGCCCCATTTGCCTCTCCAGAGTTAGGTGCCACTGGTAATGTGCCAGTCAAAGAGATAAGGAGTCTCCGTGTCCCAGAGTTGTGTCTTGGTTGCTGGCACAGTCGTGTCACCTTTCTACATGTACCACTTCCTACTGTCCTTCTTGGAAAGGATGTAAGGGGTGAGGAGAGGACATTCAGTGATGGGGAGAACAATCCTGTAGTGTGTGAGCACGGCAGAGGTTTGAGTTAAGCGGCCATAAATTGCTGAAACTTCTGAATGATAATGGCACTAACATTAATTTCAAGGGCTACATTTTAAGTCCAATCAAGAATTTTTAATGGGGCAGAGATGGTCTAGAAACCTGGAAATGGCAGCACTGATTCCATCTTTTGATGGTAAGACTGTCATAATCACCAGCCCCATTAGGTCAAAAGTTAAGATTTTCTCCTCCTTACCTGAGTAAATCCCCATATGCAGCAGTTAGCTGTACAGTCACCCCAGATGTGTGTCAGTCGTTGCAGTAGAGGCAGGCTGGAACTGATGGATAAATGGTACATTGGACACATTTCTTCAGAGCGCCCTGACCATTGCAAGGAAACACATAAAGCATCCTTATAAAGTCAAGCTTTGCATTTCTGCGGTGATCAGTTACACCTTTGCAAAATGAAATGAGTAGAGAAGGATCTGTAATTACACAAGAGCATGTGCTGTGACTGCAGTGCACACGTGCGAGGGTGTGTTGGGGATTGGGGCGTTTGAAACCTCATACTGGCTTGTGTTCTTCAGTGAATCTCCATTTCGGTGCCCTGTTTAAACCTGTAACCGTGTAGCACTTATCCATAAGACTTGTTGGACACAAATTTGTAGTCGCAACCCTGAGGAAGGTAGACGTACTGCTCGTGTAAGCTAAAGTCATTGAATTAAACTGGGGCTCATGCCTCTACTAGGATGCAAGCGCCAGCCATGTATGAAAACAGAAATAATGTTGTTACAGCTGAGGAGGAGAATGCTTGTAAATATTGTAGTCGCTGGCTGTTGTGTGGGTTACATCAAGATTGTATTCAAACATTGACAGGTTAATTACATGTTTCAAAGCTTGTTTACTGTGATCTGAGAGGAAAGTGTTATTACAGAAGTATTCAGCATCTAATAGTGCTTCTTTTTTTTTTTCTTTTTCTTTTTCCCTTCCCAATGTTTTCCTCTAGCTGATTACTCCTCATGCCATCCGAGTGCAGACGCCTCCCCGACATATCCCAGGGGTTGTAGAAGTCACATTGTCCTACAAGTCTAAGCAGTTCTGCAAGGGAACGCCTGGAAGATTCATTTACACAGGTAAGAGTGCTCGAGTGTTAGATGTAACAGAGAGAAATAGGGCAAGCAATATATCACACTTGCTGGTGCTTCTGCTTTCGTCATTGAGCTGTACTGCATTTTATTATTTTGACTGAGAGCTTCAATGAAGATACCCATTTAATGTTGGATTCCAGCAATGGGTGACTGCAGAGATGAATATGAAAATCTACTGATGTGGATTTTTGTTTGCTTGTTTGCCCTTGAAGTGGGACATCTCTTCACATTTGCACCCTCTCTCCCAGGAAGGGGAGAGAGAAGAAAGGGAGAAATAGCTTCTCCTGCCCCTAAGCTACCTGATGGAGAGGGCAAACAGCGAGATTCAGGCACACCAAGGCAGGGGAGAAGCCGCTTTTCAGGAAGCCTCTTGCTGAATATTTCTGTCTCATGTTGTGTAGTAACTTGGTCCAACAAGTGTTCAAAGCTATGTCCTTCTTAACTGCTTGTCTTGCCAGTGCACTCTATTTCCCATGTGCCAGGAGGCTAGATGACTTTCACTGCAGTTGATGTTGCCACCATAGTGAGTTGTAGTGTGTTTTGGGGTGGCATTCCACTCAGATACTGATGAGAGCTGGAAAATTATGAACAACAACAACAACAGAAAAATCATTGCTAGGAGATTGCAGGTACTGTCAATGTTAAACCACTCTCTGTAGTGATAAGGACTGGACTGGAAATAAATCAAGTAGCAGCCTAACTTTTAAAAAGAATGTATGTCATTTATTCCTCAGAAGCTATGCATGCTGCAGAAATTAATGGCATTGTCTGGGTTGTGACATTCTTATCTTTAAATGCTTTTAGTTAGACATATAACATAGACAGTAGTACTTTTGCAACTGGGTACCTGAGTAGTGGTGGTGATGAACCCACTGTCTTTGCCCATTCCTGATTGTACTCAAAATGTTAAGAATAAGATGGATCATAAAAATCTGTGGCTCTGTGACACTCTGGATTACACTGGGCACATATAGTGCTCCTGCTGGGAACATACACATGCGGACTCAAGGCGGAGAATGGATTTCTGTGTTCCAGCTGGGCAGCGTTGCTCTCATGATGCTATTTCCTGATTTCATGTGAACAAAGGTGCCTTACAAAGCTTTGTTGTCCTTTTCCAAACACCCTCTCCCCCTGGTTGAGATTGTGCCCTGGGTTTCTTTAACTAGGTCTGAAAGTATCCGTGTCTCGTGGAGCAGCAGGCGTTTGCTGAGCCTGCATGTGTTTATTGTGAGCATTATGATCTGGACAATGGATGGGAAATTCATATACTGGGTAATAACACGCCATATCAAAAATGGTAATGAAGGCTTGAATGCATTGAACAGAAGAAAAAGCAAAAGCGAAGGGTCAACTTGCCAGCTGGTGCAAATTAGTGGTTTCTAGCACTTGAAAGTGTCAGCCAGGGTTCTGGACAGTTTGACAGTGAATCAGTCCAAAATTCCCCTCCAAAAGCCTTGCTCACAATAAGTTGGGTTGTCCTGCTAGTTGTCACGCCACCGGGTGACTACTCCGTGGGTTGGGAGAGCGTCAAGTATGCGTGCAAAAGGAAGAGAAAGGGAGGGATCCCCTGCTCCCACAAGGAAATTTTTACAGACCTCCTTAGGCAATTTAAAGGTGAAAAATGGCTTGAGCCCAGTTTAGTTTTCTTTTCAGATTATCATTAATTAGCTTTTTCAGGAAAAAAAAAAAAAAAAGGAGGGCAGCAGTTTAACCTGTCTGCCCAAATACAGGCAGTTGACTGATGTGGAGCTTAGTAGTCCCAGTAGGCAGAGTTTTCCTATATGCATTTTCAGGTTAGTGTTTAAAACACGTTATTTTTCATTCATTAAATGAAAGTTATGAAATCCTAAACAACAATGATAAAATCAAAGGTGATCCAATCCATTGACGGCAATTCTGTTACTTATGCAGCATTTATGGAGTTATGGTAGATATATAAATTCTATTGTGACTGAAATTGTACCTCACACAATTTGCATTTTTCAATTCTTTTTCACGCAACCTGAGCTGAAATGTGCCTTCCTAAAAAGACTAAATAAAACTAAAATAAAAACAATTAATGCATTCTGACCTTCAGAAGTGCCTTGCAGCCCTTTAAACAAAATGCAGGTTCAGTATATGCCTGCCGATTAGTTTTAGTTAATTGAAAATTATAGGATTGACCCAAGAGGAAAATTTTGTTTGCACTCCAATCACTTTTACAAATTAAGGAAAATTACCACAATTTTGTTTAGCTAAGGTTTCACACTGAGTTCACGAAATTAGCTCAGCCATCCCAACAAAGTCAGCACTTTGTTAGTGAGCACTAGAAAAAAACTAATAGTCTATGGTGTGTACAAACGAAGCATAGAAAAAGCTATGATGCTTTAGCGAACTAGGCCAAGTGTTTTTAATTAGGATTATTGGTTCATTGTAAGTT
The DNA here is from genome assembly GCF_059628265.1 of Tinamus guttatus. Lineage (NCBI taxonomy): Eukaryota > Metazoa > Chordata > Aves > Tinamiformes > Tinamidae > Tinamus > Tinamus guttatus. Next base: position 977,844 of record NW_028288689.1, read on the forward strand.
TTGAAGAACAATCAAACTAGCAGATTAGCTGTTTCTTTTAAAGCTAGAATTTCTTGCCATTCATTTTTCCCATGAGAACCTTGTTTTAACTCCCACATAGCACTACTTTTTTTTTCCTTTTTTTTTTTTCTTTTTCTTTTTTTTTTAAACAAGGCCTGCAGGAAATGGACCAATTGGAAGTTCGGATACAGTAACATTCCCCAGCATCATTCCAGGCGATGGGAGTTTTTCACAATGTTCTTCAGTGAACTCAGTGTTCTGGAACATATTACAAAACCACAGAGGCCAAATGTTTTCTCAGAGGAGTTTGGCCTCTGTTTTTGGCCGAAAACATTTCAGCATCACTTGCTGCTTATTTACCCTTCTATTAAGAACAAGAAAAGGGGAGAGGAGAAAAAGAGGAAGGGGGAGGGAAGAAAAAAAGAGAGAGAGAGTGAGAAAGAAAGAAAAAGACCTGGGGTTTGTGGGCGGTACAGGAGTTGATCAAGCGTAGTTTCCTTTCTGGTGAGAATGTCCCTGCTCGTTAATGGTCCCATTTTGTGGTCAGGTCTCATTTAGAAGAAATTATTTTTAATCAGTGTTCAACAAAATATCCCCTCAAGCCACCTGGCTGTAAACTGTTTTTTTTCTTACTGTTAAGTACTTAAGTTCTCAGAGAAAATACCCAGTGACCCATTAATTTTAGCCTTTTTTTTTTCCCCTTTAACTGCAAATAACTTAGTAACATGATCTCTAAGTAGTCCATGTGCCATCTAGGAATGAAGGTCACATATATACAGAGAAATCCTGGCTTTTGTAAGTATTTTTGAAAGAAATAAACCAGTGTCAACCATACGCTTACAAGCAAGATTTTTTTTTTTTTTAGTTATTTTCCATCTGCAAAGCAAGCCACTAGCATGCACTTATACAGCAATTATTTATTAGATTTTGAGCTTTGACGTTCCTAAGAAAACATTTTTAGAAATACAGAAGTCTGAACACATCTTACATGTGTGTTCATTTTGAAATAATGCTAAAAGTTCATACTTCTATCATTCATACTGTATACTATGTATAGAAATATCCAAACCAGTTAAGAGTCATACTGGTCAGGCCTTCTGTGGCATCCTTCATGTCTTCAAGTATTCAGCAGTATTCCATGAACTAAGCTTCGTGTCATATTTATGTCAGCTATGTATCTCTACCCTTATTTTACAAGTGCAGAAACTGAGATAAAGGAAGAAGCCATTAAGGATAGAGATCCCTAGGTAATTTGCCCAGGTGACTCAGGATATATATGGCTGAATATGAGAATTGGTACAAATTTGTTATATCCGGACAGGATTTTGAAGCCTTTTTTTTTTTTTACATTTCTTCTTCTTCTTCTTCTTTTTTTTTTTTAATTACAAAAATGAGTATTTCACAAGGTGGAGTGATTTTCACAGAAATTTGCTATGAATGATGATACTAAACCATGAGAAGTTTACATGGAGATTTGAGTGGGACTTCATCAGTGTAAGTGAAAGGAGAAATTGTCTCATCCTATTTTGCAAAGGGCATACAGGAGCCCCGTAGAAATGCATTATGCTTTTTCTTCTAGCACCTCTTCACTCTAAGATTTTGCAGCTTTTGTTTCCAAACTAGAGAAAAGGACAACTTAGGGGCTAGAAGGATGTAGTTTTATCACTAAGGTTATGTCTACCTCATGGAGTTAATTCAGCTTTTTAGTAGGATTCTGCTTCTAATACTGTTCTTTTTGCTGCTGTTTGGTTACATCCTTGGATCTGTTTGGAATTTAGGGAGCATTTGTGTTAGTCTTGCAGGGAGACTGGAGGCTAAATCATTCGTATGCTGACAGCTACAAGAAAGATAGAAGTTCTCCCACAGTTCTTCTGGAGCTCGCTACGGGCCATGGGATGTGGTCTGGCTTCAGAAGGAAGAGTAGGTCAGAGTGGAGTGCTGTGAACACGGACCAGTGTTTGTATTGCGTGTTAGGACCACTGTGTGTGACGTGCTGTAGAAATGTGAACATTATGAATCAGGGTATTCTTGGAATTGCTGGGAAACTCTATTTCTTTGGAATGTCATAAGGCTTTTGAGGACTTTTCATTCTACTATATAGGCTAAATAAGAAATACCCTTGTGTGCAATATCTCTGCTCCATCCTCTTTTCACCCTTTACTTAATTCTGAGATCATCTGAATCTGCATAAACAGAAAGAACCTTGTAGATCACAGATGGGTTGAGTAAAATTTTCAAAAGCTTTGATAAAACTGAAGGGGAACTTCAGTCTTAGATTTTTAACTTTAAAGGATTTAATTTACAGAAGTGTCATGGTAGTTGTCTTCTGAGAATCATTGTCCTTTCATTTCCCAAGTCAAATACCCCTTAGAGTAGGAGACCAAAAACCACCAATCACCATTTAAAGTCTCAGTACATGGCCTTAGAAGCACACGTTAAAGTCATTTTCGCAAGTAAGTTCAGAATTGGAACCACTTAGAAAATGATCTCAAATCTCTAAACTTTGCAGCCTGGTAAACTTCAATGATTCCCTCGCGAGGAAAGTTTTCCTCTTTCAAGAAGGCACTGATGACTGTGTAAAGTTCAAAAGATACACAATCAATGGAGCAATCAGCTTTCAGAACAGAGAGTTCTGGAGTTTGTAGAGTTTTAAAAAAAAATGGTGATAAGAGGCAGACTGGCTGTCAAGAGGTTCCTGTAGCCCCACTGGAGCCTTTGGATCCATCCCTGTGGGATAGAGCTTGACCCTTACACCAGCTAACCTTGGCCATAGCTGTATAGCTGTTAGTTCCTCAGAAATGTTGAAGCCTAATGACAGTTATTCTCAACCTCAGTAATACACAACCTCATATAGTTTTACAGTGCCCCATTCACCTGTGTTTATTATTAAATCATGAACACTCAAATAGCTGATTAGTATAAATGAGGAGGGAAGGGCATCATCAACAAGACAATAAAAATAAAATCAAAAGGCAGCATCTTCGATGCTGGCTTGGGTTTTATCCTGATGTGTTTATAAAATTCTTCCCCCTCAAAGATATGACGATCGTTAATCTGAAATGAAATATAGAGCACATCACTTCCCCCGAAGAGTAACTGGCTATGAGATCTAGTAGCTACAAATGAATGCCATTTGTTTTTAATGGCAGTTTTTATCTGCCTTTCACTAGTAAATATTAATAGGAGTGGTAGAATAAAAAAGTATCAGATGTCTGGATATTAAGTAGTCACCGAGTGCTACTGCAGACCAGAACAGAATCCCTCCATACAAAGGAATTTATGAAGTTTAAAAGAAGAGCTGGTGTCTTGTTTTTGTTGTCTGCCTTTTAAAAGGGAAGTTACCTCAGGAAATCTCTGTTTGAATTTACACTTGAACCTGGCCCTTTTTGAGTTTCAGTCCATTGACTTAGCTACGTTGCTGAGTCAATGTTAACAACTTGCCTGCCCAGCCTCCTTGAAAATACTTAGTGAAAAAAATATATTTTTGTTGTAATCCTTTTGGAGCAAGTTTTCTTAGATGAAATTACTTCAGTATTTAGTATTTGGTGGTGATGGGGTGAATGGTCCTGCAAAAGTAGTGGTTTTGATGTTTATGTACAAGTACCTTAGGGGTGAATGTAGGGAGGACGGGGCCAGGCTTTTCTCTGTGGTGACTGGTGACACGACGAGGGGTAGTGAGTGCAAGTTGAAACACAGGAGGTTTAATCTCTGTGTGAGGAAGAACTTCCTTCCTGTGAGGGTGACAGAGCCCTGGAACAGGCTGCCCAGAGAGGTTGGGAGTCTCCTGCTCTGGAGATCTTCAAAACCCGCCTGGATGCCACCCTGTGCCGTGTGCTCTAGGTGTCCCTGCTGGAGTAGGGGGCTTGGACTAGATGATCTCTAGAGGTCCCTTCCAACCTTAAGCATTCTGTGATTCTGTGATTAGGACTAGCACAGTAAAGTGAAGTGTGGAGAGGAGGAACTTGAGGAAAAGCAGGAATGTTATGAGGAAGGGCTGGTAGCTTGGTTTGCAGAAATTCAGGAAGAACCCCAGTTGATTGCAGGGAAGAGGGTGATACCAGGCATAGAGAAGGCAGCAGAGGTAGACAGGAAAATCCCTTTTGTATGCTAATAGGAGCACAGAGTCCTCATCTCTTTTGTGTTTCTTAAGCACTGGCAGCACCATAACACACTGCAAAAAACAATCACTAAAAGTATGCAGTGTACCTGTAGGACAGCTGCAAAATGAAAGCAATTACAGCAACCGTCAGAATAAAGCTGGCTGTGAAGGAAACATATTATTTTGCATATTTTATGTATACACTTTCCAAGAAATATGACCTTTATTTTCTAGTTAGAGGGAAGTGCAATCAGAGACTACACAGCAAAGGGTAGCTGGATCATTAAAAAGAATATTTCTCTGATATTAGAAATCTAAATGGGCACTAGTCCTTATTCACAACCTTGGCTTTTTCTGTCTGCCCTGAGTTAATAAGTGATAAGGCCAAAAGAGAAATAAATCACTGAAGTCCCTGTCCAAAGAAAACATATTGACTACAGCCAAGCAAATAACAGCCCATAACCAATGGTCCCATTCATCATTCATGTAATAGGGATATAAAGTATTCTCTACCTATGAAACCATAGAGTAGGAAAAAGCCTGATAAGCCCTCAATCTAAGCTGTGTGATTTGATTATTAAAGGACATGAACTGTTTGTCACATACCTTTAATCTTTAAGATGTGTTGCCATTTCTAAACTATAAATTTGTGGTAAAGGATTAGAAAGCTATTAACAATAAGGGTATAAACTAGACTTTATAAAGATTCCTGCAATCGTCATACAACCCTGTAGACCCTTGGATCCTTAACCTATTGAATATGATATAACATAGTTATCTGACCTTCAAAGCCAATAAACCGTTCCTTGCTTTTCAAGTTCCAGACTTACTCCATGATAAATTAACCCTCTGGGTTCACAAAATAAGCCTTGTAAATTCTTTTCTTTATCCCACCCCAAAACCTTTAAATTTTCATGCCCTTGCTTCAAAACTCTCTTATTCCAGACTGAAATTGTTAATCTTTTTTTATTCTCCTTTTAGCTCATGTCAGTTGATAAGATATTATTCCCTCTTTAAAAAAATGGCCAATAAAACAGAGAGCTGAGATGAATTTCTAAAAGGCTGAATTGTGTTAAAGGAATTTCTAAGTTTCTACAGGGGACTTCACTGTCTAGTTTCTAAATATGTGGATATTCTGATTAGGTGAACGCCACAGAAATGTCCCCTTTATTAGAAGCAGCAGTCGCTATAACACCGCAACTTACCTTATGTGCTTTGATCCTGTACCCTAGGAAGAAAGACAAGGCACTGTATTTTTGCTATAACATAAAGCTGAGTCCTAGGCTACTTGTTGCCACTGAAATATTTCATAGACCTTTCTGCTGTGCAATTTGATTGTCTTTTGCTGATATTAATACTAACTCATCCTTCTGACAGGATGTGAAATTCCTTGATTTCAGCCTGGAGCAGTGTGTAGGGTTTGCTCTGAGGTTTTGAAAAATTGCTAAACTGTGGGCTGGATTGTCAGGGGTGCCAGTGCACGTGGCGTGCTGGCCCTGGCAAGGAAATCAGAATGAGAATTTATTGCGCATATGCCCGAGGCACGTTCTTGCACAGCACTACCTGCAAAACAGCCTCTCTAAGCCGTGCTTAATCCTTTGAGGTGCTTGTTAGTGGGGCCTCATTTTGTTCGGGCGTTTTGTTACATAAGTTAATTCTGTGCAGCTGACTCAGGCTGGAAGCTGAGTGTGGATCTGCACCTCCCCGGAGGCAGCACTTGGGTAGCCTCTCTTGCTTTGAGTTTTGTACGAGCATTTCTACCCAGCCGGTAATGCTTATCTAGGCTGGTTAAAGCTCGCTGACAGCAGTGACTGTGGAGTAGATGTGCCCCCAATATGGCCCATGTCTACTGATTCTGGCTTTTTTGTTAATATAGAGATAAAAGTAAAATCTTGTACTTGCAGCCTTTCATCTCAGTGGATGCAAGAGCAATTTATTGCATGGTGTGTGAAATTCTTTGTACTTTTCTGCTATCTTGCAAGAACTCACACAGGCTCTTCTGCTCAGTAATGAAGATATCAAGTGTGTCAGCAGTGCAGACTGCTGTGGTGTCTGGGCAGAGATGCCAGAAACAGCTTAGTCCCAGTATGGGCAGGCTCAGTCCCAGCAGCTTCTCAGGCCAGCCTAAATCACTGCCGAGATGCTTTGCAGTGCAGTTTGCAGTGTCCCTCTTCAGTTTATTAAAAGCGATTTTGAGTATTTCTGTGCATAGTGCACTGCAGTGGCAGCACAGACGTGTCCCACGGGTTGCGGTGACTGGAGTGACGATTCCTTGCTGGCATCGTAACAACCAGCAGCGGGAAAGACAAGCGGCTCAGAGAGGGAGGGAATTGTCACTAGGGTTTTAAATGAGCTGAGACATTTGATATTTCTCCATGTTTACTTCGTGCTATTGGCTGACTAGAGAAAGGAGAATTTTTTAGCATCAATCTGCACTAACGTTTCAATAATCTCAGTAAATTTCCCCAAGACCTTCTGGCAAATATCTATCATGACCCCGTTATTAATGTGGCTAAGGAATAGCATGGAGTGTGCACACTTTGCAGTCAGGTTTTGGCATGGCCAAACCCACTATTCTTTCATGCTTCAGTGTCTTCCTGTACAGTCAAAGACTAATGTAGAAAAGCACCATGACAATTCATGTCATTCATCTTTACTTTCCCTCCCCTCCCAAATATAATCTTTCACCTTTTTCCTGTTGGCATAAATTGTGGTTAACCTCTTTGCATCAAGAGTTGCAAACTTGAGGAGCTCTTGCATAAGCACCAGGTGTCAATATTAGTGGTTAGCAAAAGGAAACCCTGTTCCCAGCAGACAGAGGGTTAAAAACCTCACACACAGAAACTTCACACAACCAAGTAAGAAAACTATATTCTTAAGTCCCCGAGGAACACAAAACACACATGGAACTTAAGATGTTGTAACAGTCCTCTATCAAAAATACATACAAAACCAAAGCAGTGCAAAACTCTTTAAATCTGTGTAAATTACAATACAAAACCTGCAATGTCTATGAATAATTGCAAAACTTGCCATTATTTTTTAGTACTGCAGCAGCTTATGTGGTGGATTTATCTCTTTTGAGCATGATGTATTATTTTATGTTGTCAGCATAGTGGTTAGAAATACAGCAAACTAGGGCCTCTCTCTTGTGAGCTCTGGAGGGTGACCCCTCTGATGATCTTGGACGCCTTTTTCAGAACGGAACGAGTCTCCCTTAGCAATTTCTTCTCACTGTCCTCTGCCCGGAGGTGGGCTCTAAAGAGGTAGTCAAATATGTGCCTGTATGGCTGAAACTAGATGGGAAGAGTTTCACCCTTGATGATGCCATGTTCTAGCTGCTTTATAGAAAGGTAATTTGTCCCAAATACAATAATGTCATGGTGGTTTTTACACTGATTCTCCCTTTTCGTTTTTTTTGTTTATTTGTTTGTTTTTTCCTCCCAAACTATATCCCCCTCTGAGCTTTCTATGGGGTGCTTTAGCTAGAAGGCAAGCTGATCAAGTGAAAACACAATTTGTGTTCAGGGTGTTCTACCAGCAAGCTTGCATTTGTAAAATGAAAAGCAAGGTTTTACTGCTAAAAGTAACCATGAATTCATGTTGAAAGGTCACTTTTGCAAAGAAAAAATTTTTTCCAAAGATAGGTCTCTGACTGCTTTCATCACTACAAACAGAAGTTCTCTAAAAATTCACCAGCGTGTTATGTGCCAGCTGCTGGAAATAGCAGTTGCATTGTTGTTACTAAAAATAAGCCTTCAGAGTCATCATGCTGCAAAACAATAATATTTTCTCTGCTTATTTTTTTTTTATGTTGATGTACATTTTGTGCCTTTATATCTTGCATTGAAATGTCCATGTCACTTATTTAGAAGGGAGTAAAACATGTCTCCTGTCTTTACCTTAGAGTCTATTTTCCCCTGCTAGTTTTGCTGCCCGTTATTGATAGAGGGGGCCCCCAGCGCTGTGCAAGACTATGGCAGGTCAGGGACAGAAACGGGAGCCTCCGTTAAGTATCTTTTGTTTTGGAATGAAGAATTTAGTTCAGATTTCCCAAAGACAAGGCCAGTCTGCACATCATTTCTCTACCAAAGTTGCTCATCTCTGCATCTCTTTCAAACTCTGTTAAAAAGACAAATGAACCTTCTTTAAATGGGGCCTAAAGGGAAGGATGCAATGGCCCCCTCCCTTCTCCAATTTCCCCCTTTGGACCTTTTTTCACAGATGTTCATGCTGATTAGAGTTGGGAAATAAGGGTATTTTGAGGGCCATGAATATTCATTTGTTTTTTGGCAATGAATTTCCTTCAGTTTCCCTGTAGTGTTGGTTCCCTGTGAATGTTTGAACAAGTGAGTTAGCTCAGGCGATCCATTTTGAGGAAAAGCTCAGAGCATATAATGGAAATTCAACTTGGTGTATTTCTTTCCTTGGAAACAAAGTTGTAAAATTTACTGTCAGTTATTAGGAAAAAGAAAATATTCAAAACCCATGGATGTTTACCCAGGTGAACATGTGTAACAAGCTACTCATTAATGATCTATAAGGCATGGGTTAATCGGAGAAAAAAGAACATTTGACAAATATCTCCAGCTAACAAGTTCATTGGAGAACACTGTAATGTCTCTTCAGGTAGTCAGTGAGAGGAAAGGATTTGTTAGGAATTATTTGTCCCAGTGGCGTTCTGGTGTCTGCTTCCAAAGGAGTGGCTGGACTTGCTCTTGGGGAGCTCTGGGATGCCTGATTACACCACGTGGATATGAGCAGAAGTCTATACAATCTATACTATAGTATAAAATGCCAGAGGTTATATTTTTCTGTTTACATTTCTGAAGTGTTATGAAACACTGCATGGGCATTACCTCCTACAGGCCTGTTCTGTAATACCCACTACATACAAGGGCAGAAACTGTAGCTGATACGTAGATAATATCGTGGGATATCGTGACGCTGCCTGTGAGCAGCCACCTGGGGAGGCTGGACCACAGGAGCTGGGCAGAAATCCCCTGCGTTCAGTGGGAATCTCTGCTATCCTTTCGTATTACAAAACTGTGGTCCTTGGGATCCCCCCAGATCATCATTTTCTGTGCAGTACCTTGGTACTTACCCTGCATATCCTGTGGAATAATGTACACAATTTTACAATAACTATGTAATTAACTCACTTTGCTCCTCGCCTCTCCAGGGAAACTCATGCTTCTATTAATGCTATTAGGAAGGTCCTATGCATAGAACAAAGAAAGTGGTGCAGCAGATGAGTTAACATGATTTGATTTGCAGATGCTTTAAACACTTAGCAGGAGACAGCTACGGAAGCTAATTAAATCACTCTAAGGTGCACAGGATTATCTGCTTTGTAAGAAACAATTTCAGTGAATTATGGTTGCCCTTTAGCTGAGGGGAAGTAAAAAGCATATTTGTTTGGAATTAAATTTCAAACACAAAGTGCCCATCAGACCTCTCTTTCCTGTGCTTCTAAAAATCTTTCTTTTATCGTGCTCTAATATTTTCTAGGAATTTGTATTTTGCTTTTGCAAGCTTTGTGGTATTTCCACGCTCCTCATGTAAAAATTTTCCTCCTTAGCTATGATTAGGATCTGCCTTTAAGCAGGGCATAGTGTCTCGAGTGAAAAAATCATGTTGCTACATTCACTACCTCTCAGATACTGCATCTTATTTAGTGTACCGGAATTCCCAGTTTAAAGTAATCACAAAATTTATGGAGAAACGGATAAAAAAGGTTGTAAAATATCGATTTGAGGAAAATAATAACACAACTCATCTATAATAAGAAGAAAAATGAAGCAATAATTCAGGGGTATTGAACGGCTTGCTGCTGGAAGTATTGATCTGGTGCTTTAGTGTGCAACATCGCACCTAACATCGCCATGGAAGAACAGCGCTGCTTTCCTCTGCTCGTTATTTCACAGACACTATTGCCTTGTTACACAGGTCCCGCAGAGCTTGGATCTCTTGCAGGGAGAAAGGGAAGCCCCCAGAATAATCCCAGATCATAACATCTTCACGTTGCAGTCCCTTGCTGTAACACTGTGCAGACCCGACGCTCCTGTGCGCCTCTCACCTTGTGGCAATGAGGTAGTTTGCTTTGTTGGAGTTCTTGCACTCTTTGCTTTATCGCATGTATCACCTCTGTTAGATACAGTGATATCTCTATGCTGGTTTTTTTTGACAGCATGTTATCCGAGATGATGTAATTGAGGAAATACACTTTCCTTAAATATTGACTTTCAGGAGTTGCATGTAAAAATTCCCAATCTGCTTGCACTGCTTCCTTAGCGTGGCAGTGAGCAGGCACCGCAAAAAGGACAGCAAAGGTCAGTGGGATTTTAAAATAAGCACCCCGACATTTCCACAGCATTAAGCTCCATCATGCAACATTGCTTCCCTGTTTATCTGCTGACATCTGCAGAGGTGCAACGCTTGATTGTTTGGCATAAATAACTGAACAGCAAGCATTTCATAATGAACTCAGGTAGGGTCCAGCAATGACAAAAATAGAGAAAATGAGCAAGGTTACAAATATTAAATCTCTTCAAATAGGAATGTTTTAGTGCTTGTGAAGGCAAGCACATGTTTAGCTCTGTGCGGGAGCTTCTTTACTTGCCTGCGAACTTGCTGCATCGCCCATGATCGTTATAGGAAAACATGAACCACGGCAAACGAGTGAGCTGGGAGCAGATCCGAGCGCCCGCGGTTGCAGCGCATGTTCCTCGGTGCAATTTGGGCCGGATCCTTGGCACTTGGGCAGTATTTGCCCTTCTCCTCCCTCCGTCCTGCAGGGTTTTCCCGAGGCTGGGAGGCGTCGAGGCTCTGGCCGATGCCCTCCGAGTTTTGCCGTTCGCTTTGCTGCATGCTCCCGGCACCGCAGACAGAAAACATGCAATTGTTTTTGTAACCTAAATTACATTTCTAGTTTATAAAGCCCAGGGGACAAATCACTGTCACGCTGGCAGGTGGAGATGGCATGATGATAAATGACAGAGGTGCGCGTTCTGGTTCGGCGGGGACACGCAGGGTGAACGAAACCCTCTGCTCTTAAACTCCCTGCACCGGCAGCCAGGAAGGGACAATTGCAATTGCCAAACGGTGGCTCTGCCTGAGGTGGCACCGTGTCCTTCTGCAGCCCCGGGAAGAGATGTTTCCTTGGCGAGGTCAAGGAGTTTGTGGTGCAACATCTGCTTAAGGTGCTGCCAAAGCTTGTGTTATTGCTGCCATTGGTGACTACAGCATTAGGACAGGAAAAAAAATGCACATTATGGCTAGCACAGGAAAGGAATACGGCACAGGGTGACATCGGAGCAGTTCAGCAGCTTCGTTGCTGGTAGCGGTACGTGGGGATGTGTTTTTCAGAGGAGAGGCTTTGCGCGGTTATTGGCCAATTAAAGTTGTAAAAAAAACACTCCTAGGGATATATGTAAAAAATCTAAAGCTGCATGCAATTCATCACAGTTATTTTCTCAAATTTGTGCACTGATTCTGTAATACATTTATCCATCCAATTTACATGAATCTAGTAATTTAAGTTCTTACTAAAATGTTTTTTGGAAGTACTAGTTAAAATGTCAGATTTTTTTGATGGGGAGGGAAACAGTCTGATTTTTTTTTCCACATATGCCTGAATAATGAAAAATAATTTGCATTAACATCCATTTAAAATGGGTTCCTTTATTTGTTAGTTCTTTTCAGAAATTCTACACATTTTAAAACATTTTAAATAAAACATTGATAACAATGCCATACTTACAGAATCTTGACTAGTAATATATATAAGCATGGCATTGTTATCAATGTTTTATTTAAAATGTTTTATTTTAAATAAAATCAGTGGCAAGTAATTGTTGTTACCCTTCACATTTCAAGAATTTCTTTCCTTAGAAGCATATGAATAAGTCAGTGGAAGTCAAGGATGATCTTCATATCTTAAATGCTCTCTTGAACTGGGGATCTTAATTTTCAAGCGCTGCAAATTTGGGGAGGATTATTGTGTGAACTGTGATATCCACAGCCCTTACACGTAGCCTTGGCTGCCTTTTAGGGGACTTCCCATCTTGTACTTTGGTCTCCAGCACCCCATGGCATGAGCTTGCCAACCTAGAGGCCTGCTGGGCTTGGGCCATGTCCCAGTCCATCTGGAGCCGAGTCCTGCCCTGCACTGGCAGAATTTGCTCCTAAGTTTGATGCCGCTGCTACCCAGTTCAGGGTATTTTCCACTTTCCTCTCTGTTGGACCATGGTTGCTGAAGGAATTTGGGTAGTTTTTATTTTGATTTAAGATTCTAATATATGCATTGTAGTTATAGGTATGGGTACAGTAGGTAAAACTACATACTGATTTGAGTCCCACATACCTCTTGGGCAAAATAAATATTGGCTCTGTCTTCTGTTGGCTTAGATTTTTTTGTTTTGTTAGTTCCATGTAAGTATTTATCTAAGCCTTTTTAATATGGTCTGAATAGGGCTGCTTTTCATAGCACTTTGTCAATCGCTAGCACTCTGAGAGCAAGATGGTTATGTACACAGCATTTTCTTATTAGAAGATTTCCTGTGACACATGTATTCAGCTTGATTTCTTTTGAGCTCTAGTCTGGTAAAACAGACGGAAAAAGGCTGGAGCAATTGTATTACCTTGTTAAATTGCTTAGAGCATATTTAGATAAAGAATTACTTGATGCTTTTCTTAGTATGTTGTACAGTTGCCTTTTCTTCACAGTCATCTTTTCTGCATTTGGTACCTTGTTATTCTTATGATGCTGAAAGACAAAGAAACAAACCCCTCTCCATAATTCACTCCAAAGAGAGCACCATCTCTTTCCATTTTCTTGTTAAAACCAAATTGTGTGCAATTTGTAGGAAATTGAAACCACATTTTTCACTTAACTTTCCAAAATTAAAATTTATGAGGGAAAAGAAGCAATAAGGCAGTTACAATCTGGTCATCTATAATTATCTCTGTGGTTGGAGTAGTTCCACATTTAAAGAAAATGACACCAAAAGTTTATCAAGCTTATGTCACTATCAAAAATTTCACTTCTCTTTTATTATTTCAGACCACAAGGACTACTGAAACCATTATTAGGTACTTGGAAATTATCTTGATGAAAAAGGAATTGGGTGATCTATAAAGACAAATCCTTTACTCTGAAAGACATAGAACAATATTTATCTTCCTTACTCATTCATTTTGGAATATCAATGTTTCTATAAATTTAACAAATTGTGCTCTTTAAGTTGATTTAACGGAGTTCGCTGTTAAAAAGCTTAATTTCCTTTGGATCTATTTCCATGTGTGTGTTTCACATTATTCTTTCTCTCTAGCTGTTGCACTTCCCCTCCTCTGCATTAGTAACTCCTTGAGAACAATAGAAATGACAGCCCAGCACCAGGAATCTCGACTCCTCCAGCTCTAGAATGGTAGTGGCACTTGCTTTAGTTTTCTCATTTTGCCTCTTTTTGTCTCTGAATTAAAATCAAGCCAAATGATGGATGCCCATTACAATCAATTGTTTCAGACAAGCTACCCAAAGTATTGTAGGATTCATTTACATTTAATCAAATTACACTTTATTTGCAATTCAGGGAAATGAGAACTCTGCAGTAAATCAAATATTTCCTCTCCTAGGGCCTCATTCAGCAGAAAATATCCACTGTCTTCTAGTATGGTGTCTCAATGTATGTAACAAAGCTTCCAGTGGGATGAGAACTGGTGCCAACAAACCATCTACTGTGGTTCTTTTCAATGGTTTTGGGGGTTGTGGCCACGTGCATATTTTCTGGTAGAAATGTGAACCCTTTAACACTGAATTGTTCAGTGAATTTAAGCCTGCTGATAACAGACCTGCATCTCTCTTAGTTCTCTTTCCTGGACCACTGAGAAACACTTGCAAAGCATCTGGACCTCAGGAGGTTTGTACTCCGCAGGCTGAATCCACAGGCTGAAAAATACTCATCTTTCCTTTGTAGGTCTTAGCTATCTTAATATGAAATTAATGATAGTCATGATTACTTTTTAAAACTTCAGAAAAAAAATCTATAATGGTATTAGGTGAATCTCCAATTACAGGATTTTAAGGTGAAGTTAGAAAACTTTATTTACTGTTTTGCTTTGGAATTGGAAGTAAGCTTTGACTTACACAGCTCCTTCCTTTTTCAGATGGCCATTGAAAAACTGTGCCCCATAAGGCGACTGCTTTATCTTTACCTTACTTTGCCATACTTACTAGCTTGTCCTCCAGCTGAAGAAGGTCCTTTTTCAGCCTCAGCCTTTTTGCATGATTTTGGCTGTTACAGCCAAACGCAGTTAGAACTTCGATTAGGTGTAGTGCCTTAAGAGTCCATTTAGGTGCCTGCAGGGATTTTAAACAGACATAGGTACCTTATTTCTATGTCTTCATGGCTGTTTATCTTAAAATGCAGATATATTGCAGGACTACTTTAAATCACAGGGCAGGTACAATATCAAATAATGCAAAAACACACCATGCAGATACCTGACAGAGCAGGTGGGAGTTACTTCAATCCTGCTATCAAAAATAACATATCTTAAGTAAGATATCTTAATTGCTGGGGGAATACCCTGGAAATGTGAGGCCCTACAGTCACAATCTGGTTGATATAGATCTTAATGCTTTAAAAGAATTCTGGCCTTATTGTATAATGTACTCTTTAATCCAGTGGGATTGAAGATCCCGGTCCATCATAAATTATGTTTTGCATGCTTAGTAATTAAATGTAATAAAAGTTAACCTCGAGTACCTTCTCAAGAGTACTTGAAACTGAATTCTGCCATCTGATACTTGCGCCAGACTTCAGCAGGTCACTGGCCATCATACGTGATTAGCTGAAGTAAGAAGAATGCTGCCTACAGCATTATAAGGAATTTCAGAGTGTGGCAAGCTTTAAAACAGAGTCAGATTAGTCCCATATCTCCCTTTCTCATCATTTCATATCTAACTATTTGAGTGTTGAAAAATAATTTCTTTTTCCTTGTTTTGGTCTAGATGCTCAGGAGATTAATTGTATTTATTTGGCTTCCTATTTATGTGTATTTGGTTTCTTTTTAACATGTGTTTCAGTAGGTATTTTATAGTTATAAACCAACTAGTGAAACAGCAGTTTTTGAAGGATTCTATGCCCAACTGCTGGTGTGGGCAGGTTACAGAAGAAAAGGGAGTGAAGGACAATAACAGATCCGGATTCTCTTGGAAAGAGCAGGAGAATCTCCCCAGATTATTTTTGCCCATTTTTTCATGCTCATTCACTTTTGTTTATACAAGAAGCAAAGTTTGGAAGAAGAAGAAAGTGACATTATATTTTCCTTTGCTGTGTGGGAAAAGCATCTACCAGGTTGCAAGACAGGC
Organism: Tinamus guttatus; assembly: GCF_059628265.1. Taxonomy (NCBI): domain Eukaryota; kingdom Metazoa; phylum Chordata; class Aves; order Tinamiformes; family Tinamidae; genus Tinamus; species Tinamus guttatus. The sequence continues at coordinate 993,317 of NW_028288689.1, forward strand.
CCTTATTTGCAGCCGTAATTGCCGTGTTGTTCCTGGATTTTGCCGTGAGCTGGGACACATCTGTTCTGAGGCAGCAGTGACCTGCCACTTGCTTCAGGTCAGGGGCAGGGCTGCCCCTTTGCTGAGACTGTACACAGGCATATACAGGACATGAAAATTGTCTATTATGGGATGCAGATAACACATTTTCAGCTGCACAACCACATACATAATGTCATACGTACACATAACATTTCTATGGTGCTTCAGTTAAGAGCATATCGTTAGGTCTTTGTTAAGTACAGGTGAAAAATTCTCACTTTTTGGAGACAATTGATTACATGAGCATACAGGTGTTTAATTTGACACATTGCATTGTCAGTGTCCATTTTGAATCCATCAGCTACAACTTAGATTCATTTGGAATAATTACCTTTGCCACTAAACGGGTGTCTTCTACTCGGTTAGGAAAAAGATTTCAGCTTTAAAAATCAATAGTAGCACAGAGAGTTAGCAGGAAACTCCTCTCCTGAGAGGAGCCTACAGCATGGTCCATGCCCACCCTGCTGTCTGTCACCTTGCCAGCCACTGTGATTATCCACGGTGCCAGCCCAGTGCCACACAAGTGCAGCAGCCCTTTCTCTGGCCTTGCGTCGTCCTCGGTGGGCTGAGAGGCTCTTACAGGTGACCAGATGCTGGGGTGATGGGCTTGGTGAGCAAGTGTATCATGGTGCAAGAAGCAGAAAGCTGCGCTCGGAGTTGCAGACCTGCATCACGGGACAGCAGCAAGCGGAGATGCCCCACACGTCTCTGGCTGGAAACAGCAGCAGCAGAGCGTTGCTTTGCGTAGACTAATTAGCTTTGGCAGCCAGGTGCTTAACACTTCGCTCATTCAGGGCCTCAGCGAGTTTGTCTGTTTAAGCTCATTCTTGCATGCTGCTGATGGACCCATAAGTATATTTATATATATTGCTTACTGCCTGGAAAGCTACAAATCAGTTACTGATAAGTATGCCACTTCCAGCAAGATTAATGCTAAATTCCCCCTTTTAGACCAAGCAATTTGCAAATTGCTAAATTAGATGTTAACATTTTAATACTCTGCTTTGTGTCATGTTTCCAGCATCTTTGTTTTTTACCACTTGATGATGCTGTTTGTGTTGGTATTGGACTTTAAGACATATTAATATGATACACATATTTTGGTGGCAATTTTTTATAATGACAACAGTTCTCATGAAATCCACTAGAAACAAATAGTTTTCACTGAATAATGTAATCCATTATACTGTTTTCTGTTTTGAGTTGGATGGAAGGAGATTACTTATTTTACTCGAGAGAAAACAGGTAGTACCATGTTAGTCTGAGGGTAATTTAATGATAACATCAGAATTTGGATATGAATATTCCTATAAGCTGCCAATATTACATACAGAAGTAGGACGTGGGCTCAGATATATGACTGCATCACTTGTGTGACCATTTCGAGTTATCCATGGCATCTTTTATCTTCTACTGTTATCTTGCCATCTTTAATCTGTTTATTCTATCTCTGCCTTGAAGTGGGGAAGTGGAATATTTCTGTTTCAAGAAAAATGAATGCAGTATCATCTAAAATAACTTTTTTAAATCCTTGTAAAAGGAAAATGACTAATCTTGGTGAGCCCCATTTGAGTTAAAAAAAAAAAAAAAATCAGCCTTGTCCGAACAGTGTCAGGCAGTTGACAGCTGAGTGTGGAGGGATGGATGGATGCGGTTGTCACCTCTTGGTGGCCTGTGGCCAACAAGGTTGTTTTGTGGCATATCCCAACTTCAGAAGTGTCCAGCAGAGAATCAGAGGTCAGTACCATTCCCAGAGTAAATGAAACAGCAGAAATGCTTCATAACTGGATGCTGGGTTTCTGTTTGGTCCCTTGACTGGACTCGTCCACGGTTTTGGAAGCATCAGGTTTATAGGCAAATAGTTGCACTTGGGCTATTTTAATTTCCATTCTCTTCACTGGTTCATTCACAAGGGCGCTCCAAATGCTAAACTGAGCTGGCAGGAGAGAGACAAGATGTAAAGGGGGTGAAATAGGCAGTTATTTTTATTCCTTTCCTCTTGCGCCCTTAAGGCTCCAGATACCAGGAGGTCTTTGCTCTCTCCATAGGCAGGTTTGGAGGTACCTAACTAGTACTTGGAGGCAGAGCAGGAGGATTTGATTTGCCTATAATTGACTTGCAAGGTGATCTCCAGCGCTGCCAGGTTTGCAGGAGCCTGCTGGGCCCTAGGGCACCTGTTTGACCAGGAGCACGAGCTGGCTGAGGGGCTTCCCGCAGCTCCATCCGCCGCTGCATCCCGAGCCCCGTGCGGGGAGCAGAGCTGCCAGCCACGCTGCCGCACGAACGGGGCTCTCACGGCTTGCGAGCCTGAAGATGCTTAACTGCTCCATGCATTCAATTAAGATGAGTTCTCAGTTAACAGGCACCCTGGGAAGAAATGAGTTGCTTTCATTTCTGGGATTACGAGCACTTAATGAAGGAGATGTATCAGCATTCTGCCTGCGTTGCATCAGATAACTCCAAAATGCAGCGCAGATTTGCAGCTTATTTGTCCAGCAAAAAAACTTGTCAGGTGAGAAGGTGAAATCAATGCTCGTATGAGTTCCTTTGCAGACAGCCTCACGGGGCAGATTTTAAAGGGTTGAGGCACGCAGAGTTGCATTTTCATTTGTGCTTTTGCATTTTACTTTATGCTTTTTGGGAGGTCTCTTGCTTTGCTTGTAACTTGCCTATTTAAGATTATAATTCAAAACATAATTTAAATAATACTTACCATAGTCTCTCTGTCACACTTGCATTATTAGCAGAACATCTGGGAAGAGAGATGGATGTATCTGAGTGAAGGCTGAGGCTTTGCTATCTGACGTGGATATCCAAAGTATACGCTAAGCTGGTAGTACAAATCTATGGAGTTCCAGAATAATTAAAACAGCAGATCTGTTAGGACAAAATAAGGATTTGGGACAAAATAAATTAAAGATCAGTCTATACTAGGACTAAATGACTAATAAACACTTTCAGGCAAAGTGCTTCTAGTGCTGCACTTGTCAGGATCATTGCAGCCACTTCAGAGGGAGGGAAAAAATAAATTAAAATTACAGTTATGAGCCCACTCTACCTTGGCTGTTGGTAGATGAGTTGTGCCATCTACTCCTTATTTGTTTACTGACCTCCTCAGTAACCCGCCTTGGTTAATTAATTAGTTTCAGTTAAATTACTTTCACATATGGTTAATTTTCCTTTGACCACCACCCAGCACCCTGTTTGATTAAATTAAGTCAGGCACAGAATCAATCACTTCCTTACCAAAAAAAAAGGGGAGGGTGGCATTGATAAGGTTTGTTGTCATTTCCAAATTACCTTGGAAAGCAATTGAAGAAGCATTTAATCTGCTCCTGAGTATGGCTAGTCTGTGCATGCCGGGCGACAGCAATACTGCGTCTTTGAACGGGTTTGAATAAGGTTTCCTTAACTATGGAGCCTAACTCTGAGATCTCCCCTGCCGTGAGCCATAAGTTGCTTGTAGGCTTGTTCTAGAGAGTAATAAGTATTGTTGTTTAGCAATTGTGTTGTTGAAATTCAGCTCCACTATGCCTGACAGTATTTATCTAAAATACTTTCCCTGGTGCGTGCTCAAGTTCCAGTAAACCGTGTCTTATTGTGCGACCTTTTCATTTTCCAGTGAAAAGGGATCAGCTCGTCAGATAAAAGCTACAAGCCGGAGTACAGGAAAAATGCGTGCTCAGAAAATCCGAGCATGATTGAAAACAAGATGTGTTAAATCAATGCAGTTTATCGCCTGCCTATTCCTGGCAATTGCTGTTCTAAGCTCATTCTGAGCACACACTAGATGATAAAAGTATAGTGTCACAGTGCTCACTGGGGTGTGAGGGCAAGGAAACATGTTTATCAGGCAGGCTGGTATGATTTTTTTATACCCTTGATAACAGTTATTGTCAATTCTTTTGGCAAAAAAAATCTGAACAACTATAGAAGTAGATGATAGAAATGCTGCTGAGCACTCTCAAATTACACATTTCTGTTTAAATATTAGAAACTAACCAACGGCAGACCCGTCTGCTTGCAGTTTAAGTAATTTGCTGCATCATGCAGGATACAGCCAAAAAGATCCTTTTGCTTTTGAGTGAGTAGCCCTCTGACTATTTCATGCTGACAAATCAAAACTAGTGTTTAGAAATAAAGATGTTTGGAAACTACAGTTTTCTCAAGGGATTTAATCTTAGATATAGAGAAGGTTAAAGACCTAAATTAAGCTTCACAGGAGGTCAGTGTCTTCCAAGAACATCACACCTATAATGCTCATTACAGCAAGGAACAATTCATTTTGTTTTTATGATTCAGGTCTAACTTTTCTTCTTGAATCTCATTTGCAGAGATTTTGGAGGTAATAGTTTGTGGTTTTCCAATGTCCTCCTTTAAAGATTTGTTTTTGCTCTGACCTCTGTACAACAGAATTATACAATTTAAGAAACAGAGAAATTTAAGCTAAGATGCTTTCTAACGGGGATGGCTTTGGCATTCAGACAAGGAACTACATTTTCTATTCATGCATCCTCCCCCCTTTATTTTTTTCTTTCATAGTTTGCACAGAAGATCAGAAATAACAGGGTTAAAAGAGAGAGAGGGAGAAAGGGAATATTAACAGGAAAATATTTTTACATACGAGCATATTACAACAATGGGTTTCAATGCTGTGTACTTTGAAGTAGTCTGTGAAGGCTGGCAAAAAAAAAAACTTCATATATGTTGTAAAAAATTCTCTCTATGTGAAATTTTAAAAGCATCTGCATCTACAGTGTAGAATTTGAGGAGTCCATGAAAAGGAAAATGTTGAAAAAAGAGTATATTAGAAAATGAAGGAAGGAGTTAGATGAAATGACATTTTAGCATTTTCTGCAGCCTATATAGTACATCTTTGCATCTGTTTCTGAGCCAAGAGTTTAAAAATACAGTGTCCTTATTTTTTTCAATATTTCTAAGTAGACCTAAAAATAGACTTTATGGCTAACTCTAGGTGCCCAATCTTTCAAACCTTGGCTTTGTATTCTTGTGCTTGTATGTGAGCAAAGGGGTAGTCCATTGAGAGTGCCTGACAAACAGGAAAATATTCATGTGTAAATGCTGTTTTTTGTCCTCTTTCATCATGACTGCCAAAGATGCATCAATGAACCCAGATGACTAGACAAAGTAACCAACACATTAATTTGCTTCTGGCCTTCTGTATTGATATCCCCAGTGAGTTCCACCAGCCTGTTCTGAAATTGGTATGTTTACATTTCAGAAGCTTGAAACTGGACTCTACTTCAGAATCCGTTAAGGCCAAATCTTTCCCATTACACAAGAGATCAATGCAATCAGGGCAAGAGAAGGAATGATAAAGCTCAGAAATTGTTCACCTTTTGTTTTGGTTTTTTTTTTCCAAGCCAGATTGCTAAGAGTGAACATTCAGAGTTAATGTACTTTGAGAAAGCAACACATGATCCTCACTAGACAGATACAGTAATTTCATTCCTTAACTTTCATAAAAAAGTCTGGGCTGAAGCCATGTATCTTGAGAACCCCCTGACTGCAGAGACTGGGCTAGGAGGGAAGGGAATGTCTCCTCTGGTCCTTAGTTGCTGGAGGAAAATTGTTATCAGGAGGCAAATATCGCACTGTTTGTAATAACACTGATGAACACGGTGGAGCTGCCTCAAATGCTAGACTGTTGCATTTGTCGTTTAAGTAAAGAGCAGTCACTAGGGAAGCTCAGAGATCCAGGTGTGAGATTTATCATTTAACTCAGCTCTGCAATTTGTTTATTGCTTGGCACGTACACGTGGTATTTGTTTGGACGTTGCACTGCAATAAAATACGAGAATTACATTTTGACTATCTCTATCTCTTTCAATTTCCAATTAAGAAAATTACATCATGTCACACTATGATTTAAAAAGTGGAAATTAAGTGCACAAGAATATGTTTAGGTGAGGGAGCACTGAGGGCATGAAGACAAGGAAAATCTGAGTTAGCACTGGCACGGCCTTCCAAGCTCCAACCTTTCCGTACAGGCTCTTGCTGTCCCACCCACTTCCATTTTCCATTGCTTGTGGGAATAAACACTCCAGGGAAAGTCAGTGGAAAAGAAACTTTATAAAAAGCAAGCCAGATTCACAACAACAACAGCAAATAGCTGAAATGCTTGCATATTTTCATTTAACAATCTTTAATTAGCAAAGGGATAGTTCTTTTGCAGGGAGATTTGCAAAACAGACTTTTTTTCAGTTGCAAAACAAACTTTTTTTTTTTTTCTTTCGATGACGTGGTTTTGAAGTGGTTGTTTTTCGCTGTGCTCTTTGTAGAGGAAGCCTCAAGAACCCACTACTCACAATAGCTCTGGGGCAGGGTTTGCACGCCACAATGCCCGTCAAGAGGTTGCTTTGTAATGTCATCAGCTGTGAGCATTGCTACTCTGCAGGGCCATAACGAGGCAATAGGGCACCTAGAGCTTGCTGTTAATATGGCCTGTTGTGTCCGGTCCCAAGCAGCTATGTCTCAGAGTCAAGGTTTTATCTCTGTGAGAGTCACGGGGTCCTAGCAGAAATCTGCAAGAACCTGGAGCCAGAAGCCACAGGCTCTCGGGGCGGGCAGCCACCCTGGAGCAGCGCCTTGGTGGGATCTCACCTCCACAAGGAGCAGGAGGTCCTGCTTTGCATCTCCTGGTAGACTCCACGCTTGCTCAGAGCAAGGAGTCGGAAGCCAGAGCCTTTCACAGAGCTGCTCTCACTTGGTGCACCCCACCTGGCTGTTTCTCAGTGCTGTGGAGGGAGGTGCGTGTATCTGATGTACAGCTATGCATACAGATCCAAAAGAAAGAGAATTAATTCTAGAGGTGTGCATCTGAGATGTTGGAAATGAGGCCAGATGTTAAGGAGAAAAGAAACCTTTAGCTATAAACTTACTCTGAAATTGTTAAGATTGCAAGACTCCTATTGAAGAGTCTGCTGCTTCCTAGCTGTCCTTGGTTTCATTTAAAATATGAATTCTCGGAGTCTTCAGATGTTCTGGCAAGGGCCTTGTTTGGTCACTGGGCACAGAGAGACACCTTAAATGTGTTCTTGATCATCATCGCTGTCACTGTGCAGAAGGACTTTTGTAAGGAATTCTTCATGCTCTTCTGTGGGTATGAGGTGTTGAGGCGTGCAACCTGGTATGTGATTCTGAGTTCTTCTTATGGAAACAGAGTCGATTTCTATTTAGGTTTTGGTGAAATCCTCTCATGAGCCATGAAAAAAGCTCAAAAGATTGCCACTGAAAAAAACAGAGATCCCTTTCTTCACCTCTTCGACCTTAGAGATCAAGACTTGAAAATTTGCTAGGTGTCTATTTCTGTTCTGGAGACAGAACTCCCACCCACTCTGTGTTCCCAAGAAAACCTACGATCTTTGGTGTACCACAGGAACAAGCACTGTGGGACATGAATTCCCATGTGCAGCATTTCCCTATAAGTCTCACTTAAAACAATGAAGGGCAGATTTCTCTTCTGGGGTAGGGACTGTCAGACCTCTGGACCTTCGGCCAATTTGTTTGTAACCTCCAGTGTTTTGCATTATCCTTTTTTTCTTATGTTATTTGAGCCCCTATCGCTCCTTCGCTCTGCTTGTAGCCTTGCTGCTGGCTGCATCCACTGGAGAAGAAAATGGGGAGTTCATAGGTCTAAGTGCTGCTTTCTCATTGGTTTTGGGTCACGCGGAATGAAAAAGAAACAAAGGCTGAAAAATAGAAAGAATAAATGAAACCATGAATGCATGGGAAACAAATTAACTGGATATGTTTTACGTTCTGAAATATTTCCATAATGCTTCTATGTAGTGTGTGTTTATTTTTCTTTGAATAATAATGTTAAAATGTGTCTAATTCAATTACTCTCTGCATTTGCTGAATGAGTTTTCCTCGGTGAAGAGTTCTTCTACACTACCCCGAGCTACGAATTCCATATGATATTTGAACAGGTCCTTTTAATTGCTGATATTAAGTGTCAATCATTCTGCTGTAAGTTGGCAGCGTGGCCAGAGAAACAAATTCCTCTCTCAGATATATCAGACAGTCATTCAATTAACGACCAAAGCTTTATTGACACAGTAGGAATTCATTATGTGAAATATTAAAAAAAAAATCCCTCTACTGACTAGTTATAAAAAAAAGAGAATGAGACTTTTTAAGATGGTGGATTATCTACATGTAGTTATTATAATTATCAGCGCATGATTTGAAATTATAGCTGTGGTAGAAACATTTTTCTCAGAGGTATAAGCAACATTTCTGTTGAAAAATAAGTTGGGCTTTGAAAAGATGAATATAACGCACGCATTCTATTCCATAGACATTGTGTGTTTTCTTGATTAAAAGCCTTAGATTTTATGAGTTACGGCTTTATACTTGCTACAGAAAGAGCTTCGTGGCTTGTTCTGCTAGAGTCTAATTTGAAAGAAAGTTCTTCCTCAAGGGTTTAAGAAGTAATTCATAAAATGGTAAGAATAATAAATATTGTGCCTTAACTCATACACTGCTATAGATAGATAGATTTTGTACACCTGGGTGTAATTTTAGTTAATTCACACAAGAGACAGGCTGAAAGTTTATTGTTTGGAAGGAGAAAAATGGCTTAAATCTTGTATTTGCAAAAATGATTATATTAGCTTAAATGAAAATGCTACTCTATTAATGGCTTCAATAAGCTTTGCATTTGGAAAAGTATTTTAATAAAAGTTACCTGAAGTTTACTGCAACTTAAAATATGTAAGTGAGGGAAAAGTACTTACTTTGATTTATATGTCTTTTGGAAGTGTAATTATTGGCTTTTTACTCACCTATGTAAAACAATGTACTTTTGTAAATGGATTTCTGGCCACTTTACTCCTTTTTTTTTCACATAAAAAGTAAGCACTGTCAATCAAAGAATTTTAAGGTTTATTTCCTCTTTAGAAATGATTGATAGCCTTTTAGATTTACAAGTTGACAAGTTAAAGGGTTCTATTGGTATAATTATGTACTAAATTCACAGTCTTTCAATTTAAATGTCCTTTTAAAACCACAAGATTATCATACCTGTATTTTGAAAAGTGGGCCAGTCAGTTTGGGTTGGTATACAAATTGCTTCCATTAGCCTTGGGACATATTTGAATTTAATACATTTTTTTTAAGTTAGTAGTACTTTCAATAATACTTTTAAAATTTAGGGTAATGGGAATGCATTTTAAGTACAGTATGTGTAAGCTTGTTTTTAATGTACGGATGTCAAGAACACAAATAGAGAGTTTGCATTTCTTATTGATTCTTTTTTTTTTTTTCAATTATGGGGGAAAATATCTTTAAATTAGAGCACTGGGAAACATGTCACTGGGAATGGACTTGGGATAGAGATTTCATGCAGCCTCGAGGCAGAGGCAAAGCCCTCCATGAATCGCTCTATGATACTCCAGGTTACCTGCCCTGAGCAGTGGACAGCACAGCAACATTTCTCCAATGTAATGAGATCAAAATCTGAACTTTTTTGTGTTTAATATTATTTTTTGAATTTGCCTAGCAATGGACACAGGAACTGGCTTGGCCTTAATTCTGATGTTGAAGTTAAATATTTAAATGAGGCTTTTTCTTAGACATATGACAAATTACATTGGACTTGGATTATAAATGCAATGAGGGCGGAAGGGCGGACACAGTCCAGTTTGTGGTTAAATGTTCAGGCAGCTAAAGATTTCATTGCTCATTTTACTTAAGATTGCAAGTTTGGTATGTTTATAAACCAAAAAGTGATATTTGGAAACTACTGTTTAGGACCCAATCCTGCAAATTGCTCTGTGCAGCCTTTTCCCTTTGCTAAAGTAAAGCTGAAGCTATCTGGAGCAGAAAGTTTTAAGTATCTCTCAGAGGATGCTTGATGCCTTGTGAGATTGGACCATAAAATTAACATTTTTTTTGGTCATTTAGTTCAGAAGATACTCACAGGAAATACTCTGTGGACTTTAAATGTGTTGGATGTGTGGGAAGATATGAGAAAATGACTGCTATCTCTGGGGGAGATTTCAAAACTGGCCTCCATTTATAATATTGCAGAATTTAGTAACTACTTTCCCAAAGGATGTGAGGAGAAAATGGCCATAAACTAGACTGAATTAGAGAAGAAATACATTTGACAGAACCACACTAAAATCTTCTAACATATTTGCAGAAGAAATGTAAATTAGAACTTTGGGGATTTCTATTTTCTCAGAGTACAGCTATTTTTGATAATAAATACAAATAGCATTAATTTACTGCAAAATTTGAAAAAAAAAAAAAAACAGCCTAAACTAGATGGATCCACAATAGGAAGACATGTACAGAAATTCAAAGGTAATGCAATTGGGGGTTTACAAACAAAGGTAATGTGATATTTTCTTTAAAACTACGTAACGAAGTGACCAGTGTGTGGCCAGTTGAAAGGAAAAACCTGAAAAAAGGTCCAGCCATCTAAAAAGAAAGTCTCGAGCAGAGGAATAGCAGTATTCTCATTCCTTCTGTATGATGACCTGAATATAAATAAAATGTCAAATACAGATATTGCTGATAAAAGAAAATAAATGAAAAAAAAATGAAGAGACTGGAGGAATCCCTAGATCTTTGGGGAAATTAAAAACTTCAGGGAATAGAACTTCCTGGAAGATTTCTTGCCTGATGTTACCATGATGCTTTAACAGTCATTTCAAGATACACTCAGACGATTCCCTTTAGAAATTAGAGAAAGGTTGAGATTGTGCGTGGCCTGTGTGCAGCCCCTAGTTTTTGTGAGCTGCAGTTTGGAAGTTGCTTCCTGTACATGACCTTCCTTCTGCTTTGTTTTTCACTGGCATTGCTGGCCATCAGGATGTATTGAGTGTCCATTAGGATGTAAAACACTAAACCTTTGGTTGCCAGAAGCCCCATTCATTGTAGAATTAGGTTTCAAAAATAATGTAATTTATATGTAAAAATATACTCAGAATTTAATAAGCAAACCTTGCACAGGGTATTCCTTTTTGATTAATAAGCTAGGACAAAATATATTTAGAGGAAACTTTGAAATGACACAAAAATGAAAACACAAAGGTTTTCTTCCCACCAAAAAGGCCAAAAATAGGAAGTTTCATGTAAAAAAAAATAGTTTGACTCAAAAAAATTGCAAATTGATGTGAAAAATTTCATTGTCTCTGCTGGCATGAGAGAGTCAAGATACACTGTTGTTCAGAGATGCTTGAGAACACTTGACTCTTGTTCCAGTTCACCAAGGCACTTAGGAAATTTTAAGCACACTTTGAAGTCTCACTAACATCTGAGTTCTAAAGTGATCATATGACTGGAAATATAACTAGAAGGTCATTCAATGCAGTCCCCTGTAATTATAGGCAATCATATAAAAAACATAATATGCTCAAATTTGCTTTGCTGAAAGCAAATGGGTTTAAGTATGTGCTTACAGATAAGCATGTGCTTAAAGGCTGGGCACAATCAGCGCTTCGATTAAGTGCAGGCAGAGCAGCATTTTCATGAAGATTAAAGTATTCCACTTCCCTCATTTCTCTCCTCCATTTTCCTTGACAAGCACTGGAGAAAGACAAACTAAAAACAGGGATGAATTATTTTAAAATTTATTAAGTCTTGTGGATTAGTTTGCTTAGTGCTGTTTGAGGCCTGAGCTGGGCTGCTGCAGTCAGTAGGAACGATGTCATTTACTGCATTTTGATGAATAAAGAATAAAGCCTCTGCCAAGACAAATGTGTGTAGTTCACAACAAAATTATATGTGATCATTGCACATGGAGCATATTAAGTGCATAATAGAATCTGGAACAAGAGAGACTCCCTAATGGTTAGTTCTTTTGTTTTCCAATCACAAAGAACCTTCCTTGTAACATGAAAACAGGAAAAAAATCCACATGAAACACAGGGTGCAAAGCATTTATCAAATGAATTTCATCACGGCTCTCGGAGATAATGATCGCTTCCTGTTTGGAAGATGCATGCAAAGTCACCAAATTTTTCAGAGCCGCGGTCATAGGCGCTTGAGTGGGAAGGTTTGTGTTGCTGTTTGAACCAAAGCCTCGGAACTAACCTCAAACAGTGTTTGAACCACGGCTTCACAGTCAGCTTCAGTTAAAGTAGATTTTGATGTGATCCTTCCCAGGTCTTGCAGCGCGTTGCCAATTGTGAACCGAGCTGCTTGCTATGCGTTTGTCACATCATCATGTTGTTTGTTGTTTCAGCTCTGAACGAACCCACCATTGACTATGGTTTCCAAAGGTTACAGAAGGTTATCCCCCGGCACCCTGGTGACCCCGAACGCTTGCCAAAGGTCAGCACAAAGTTTATTGTTTTATTAAATATGGCAAAGCTGGCTACTGCATGTTTCTGTCTGAAAGTAAATCCTTTCGAATTTTAACCTGACAATGTGAGTCGCTTTGTAAATGTAATGGGCTGGGTTTGGCACCCAGCTCGAATCAGCTGAAACCAGCTGTTGGCCAAGAAAGCCTAAAGGAGCAACTTTCATTGTATACTTCATGAGACTTCGCAGGTGACTCAACTGCTCCTACCTCTCCTAAAAGCAAACCAGTCTTGGTGTTCAGAAATACTTTACACAAAAACACATTTTTGGCTAGCATTTTGGTACTTGAGTAGTTTATTCATAGAAGAATGATGTTTCTCTGTTTTGGTATAAGTATAGTTGTGATTGTAATTTTGACAACTTCCCCATTGATAAAAGCAAGTTATCCAGGTCTCTGGTGAATATGTGTCTACTACTGCTGCATCGTGGGCTGGTTTAAAATAGTAATAAGATGCTGTTTTATTTCAGGATCTCTGAAACAATTAGAGCAATGTATGACTGGTATGAATATAATGAAGTGATTTGATGTTCATTCCCATCAAAATTAGTAGGAAAATTTCTGTTGGTTTGTATCATGTAAAGCCTGGAAGGAACCAGAGTAGTTCACCGCGTGTCTGGCTACTTCTATCTGGTGTTGTGAACACCCTGCTTGGGTCTGCCCTCACAGCTGCTCTTGCTGTTTTGCCACATCTGGTTCCACAAGCTTTAGCTCTGGCAAGACTTTGCAGAGTTTTGCAACATGCTGGAAAAAAGGGTGGTGAATTTTTTAAAAGTGCTGATCATTACAGCAGAGGCAGGAGTACTGAGCGAGAGCTTGTGTGGGCTGGGGTCTCTGTATGTGACCAGCTGCTACGATACCTCCTTTGCGCTCTGTTATCGTGGCTGCAGGTGACCGAAATGAGCAGACAAGTAGGGTAGGAGCGTGCAGTCGAAGAACATGCCCATCAGCTTATGCAAAGGTACATGGCTATTTGCATTTGCCTAGTGCAAGTATTAGCAGCGTGAGCAGCGTGCAATGTGAATTTGCAGAGCTGACACATGAAGTAAACTGGCTTTTGCTGGCACCTTGGGCCAGGTGCCGAGAACATCCACATCCACCGCGGCCTTTATGAGTGGGATAAATCTCATGACCTTTCCTTCATAGTTTCCTGAGCTGTGGGAGTTCACTGGGGATTGTTGTTGACATTGATTTGTTAATGTTTCTGAAATGTTTCAAAGGTGAGACGAGTACATGAACATCATAGCTTATTTTGTTTTGTTTCTTGACAAAAATGAAATTCAGTATGTGATTTTTAGCAGGTTTGTTATATCTGTTATCTTTGCTTAGGAAGGCTTTTGGCTGTGGATTTGGGGTTGATGATGTGTTGTCCTTCTTTCTTTCCTCCAGAGAAACATGCTGTCCTGGAGGGTTACATTTTACTTTGGCTCTGTTCATGCTCTACAAGCTGTCCCTTTCTCTGACTTTTGGACAGATTTGCAGTAGGAGTTTGTAACACAGCTTTCATAGCTTATCAAATTTCTCTCTAGTGGTGCAGCCTTTTCCAAAGAAAGAAAGTGTCCTTCTGTAGGGGATTTTTTTGTCTGTATTGTGCCACTGCAGCCAAGGATGTACACAGAGAGAAGTCGTTTCTTAGAGAACAATACAGCAGCATTCTCTCTCTCCAACATGTAGCAGGTTTTTATGGAGAGGGTATCAGAAAAAGGGTCGGTACAAAGTGATCTGTCCTCTTGTTTACCCTAATGTGTCTGAGTACAGTTTCAAGATGCATTTTCAGGTCTTTAAATAAAGGAAAATTATTTTTATGCATGCAGACTTATGAGCTTGACCAGCGTAAACGTGCTATCCAAAAATAAGAAATTCCTATTTAAAAGACTATACAAATTAAGGGGAGAGAGAAGCATCTCTGTGTAAGACTAGAGGGATAGAGGACGAAGAGGACCTGTTTTAGAGGCAGAGGGTGGTTCCTTATGTGCAAGCTTGAAGGTTGGACCTCAAGTTCAAGACTAATTAATATGCCATGCACAGAGGCTGAGTGCAGCAGGGGTTGGCACATGTCGACTTCTGCATTTGAGGCACTGATGGTTCAATTCCCAGCATCACTTGCTGGCTCCAGAATCATTATCAAGGACGCAGCGAGTCCCTGCGCTGGGTGAGCGCTGCACAGCGCTCTTCCCATGTCATTAAACCAGAAAGGGCTTTGGCACTATTCCACTATAGGCAATTCTCAGTGGCTACTTAAATGAGAGTTGGAAGCCATATGGCCTCCACAGTGGAACCACGGGCAGAGAGGGCAAATGTTCGAGAGACGGTGGCACAGAGAGCAGTGCGCAGAGCTTCAGGATGTGTTGCTTTATCGTCCCCATTGTCCTCCCAGTGCATCATCCATTTCTGTTCAGTAAAAACATTGTACTTATTAAATAACCAAAGGAAAATACATGTCTAAAATATATTTCTGAAATTGCTGCTAGGGTTTTTGGCCATTATGCTATAGAAATGTTACTGATGAATTAGTGATCTTCTAAGAAATAAAATGGTTTAAATGCTCGAGTTCATTAGGACATGCAGTCCTTCCCATGGACCATCAAGCAGATTCTGCTCTGTGGCTCATCCCTGCAGTCAAGGAGAACCGTTGAGGCCATCAGGTGACTGAGAGCACATGCTTTACTCGCCAGGGCTCTGGAGCGGGAAGTTAACAGCCGTATCGGTGTCAGTAGGCATCTCAAAAACCATGGAGACTATTTGAGAATAAGTTTGATCTCCACTGCCTTAGAAGCAGCATTTTCAGAAGTGCTTATTGCCCTTGCTTGGGCTTTTTTTTGTTGTTTGTTTTGTTTTTTTAATGCTTCAGGCATCTGTTGGAAATATGCAAACAGTAAAGCCAAATTTTGAGAATTTTTCTTTCTCTCCTGCATTAGTGGCAGAATTCCAATGGGAAATTCCTTCCCATATGAAGAAGAGTGGGATGGGAGCACCTGGGAACTATGGTCTTTGGGAAGTTAGACTGACAAGTGAAAAGTAAATATGTTTTTAAAGTAGAAATACCAGATACCATTTTGAGAGGAAAAGGAGTGAGAGCTGATGTTGGCCGTGGGTCTGCAGAACCAGCTATGGACTAGATTTCTATTCTGCTCATGTACAGGGCAGATCAGGGAAAGCAGCCAATTTAGAGTTGCCACTAGCAGATGTGCATTCCACAAACACAAATACACCCTCACGCAGACACCAGGAGGAGTGACAGGCAGTGCAGGGATGGTGGGATCATCACCCAGCGCTTGGAGTGAGGTCAGGTGGCAAGAGGGTGTTGGGCAGTACGAGTCGTTTCTTTCTTCTACGAAAAGGAGGCAGATCTTAGGAAACAGAAGATCTCTAGAGAGAAGTGGAAAGAAATACCATAATGCTAATTTTAAGAAATTGTATCAATGTCCTGCAGAAAGTCTGTCTGTGGAGCAGGGAATTGAGTATGCATGTGCCTGTACACTTTTCCTCTGCGTTATGTGTGTGCATATGTGCATACATACACACGTGCCGTTGGTTCTTGCATACAGAACTGCAAATCACCAAAAAAGTGGAGATCACAACAACATGTTGAATTTATTGAGATTCATTTATATAACCATCCTACAATCCTTAAAATAAATCCCTGGCAGATACGTTGCAATTCTGCAATTTTGTTAAAACTCCACAGCTATAGCTGTAAAACAGCTTCAACTGTGAGCTAGATTTGAAACACATCCACCCTAAATGATTTAATAACAACAATTCCTCTTTATATGCAATTTCCTAGAATTTATTTGCCATTTTCACCACTCTTACAACTCATCACTTGTATTTAAATTAAGAGCATGATTGTTCACTCTGTACTTGAGAAGCAAGTCATTGCATCAACCCCCTCTGTGATCTGAAGTCCTCTTCCTCCCAGTCTGCTGCTTAAATGTTCTGTCTAGGGAGGGACCCCTCAAATCCCCATGAAAGGGATTTTTCCTTCTGGTTTCACCCCATGTAGATGGAAGTAGAGCCGCTCTCCCTAGCACATGGGAGCCTCCCTGCTGAGGGGACAGCACATGGAAGCCGGGCTCTACCTTCCCTGGCTCAGGTCAGTCATTAGTCCCCAAGACATACCCTAACTCCTCATTAGGACACTAATAGAAGACAGGTGGGTTTTAGGAACCCGTGGCTGGCAAAAGCAGTTGTCTTTTCCCATATGAAATCCTACAGATTTGCCCTTTATGCATTTTGACATGGGAAATGTTTATATTGCAAATAAAGGTTGTCTCTAAACGTGGGTGGGTTGGCCCAGTCTCTCTAGCTGGGGTTAAAACAGCAATAGGGACAAGGCAACTCAGGTTTGCAGCTTCAGCCTTTGGACATTCTGGAACAGATCTCCATCTGCTAACCCAAGATACTTTGTTTTCATGCTGTCTTAACCTAACTTAGTCAACTTGAGCTAAGGAAACACATCTTTGTTTTTCCCACCCAGTGGAGCAAGGGCCTCTCTGTACTAGATGCGGGTGGGAAGGGGGAGCGCAGATGTGAGCAGGAGCTGATGGAGTTCATCTGTACGGCACGGAGCGCGTGAGGTAACGCGCAGCGGCTTTGCACAGCAGTCTAAAATTGGCAGGAACATGACAGCAGTGTTAAGGTTGGTGTTAAAACCTTAATGCTGGGGTTTTCTTAACAATTGGGGCATTTAGTTTGATTGAGTAACTTGGGTTTTATTTTTTATTTTATTTTATTTTTTGTGGGTCTTTGTGTGTGTGTACTTTGTTGCTTGCAAGGAAAGCTTATAGAAAATATTTGGGGGAGAGTGTCAAAGCTACTGAGAAATAGACAACCAAAATGCCTGAGGCTACTCTGAAAATTTCACCCTGATGGGGCGTCTGTGTGTGAGAGGGACAGAGGGAAGGTCTGGGAACATGCAAAGAGTCTGCAATAGCAGCGAGCTGGGAAGCAGAGCCGCATTGCCAGCTGAAGGGCAGTCACACACAAACGGCTGGCAAGGAGCCTCCTCTTTTCTGAAGGTCGACAGCCTACGTACACATTTCAGTGAGTTTTCTTTATAAGTGGGTCAGCATTTACTCAGCAAATGATTAGAGCAGATGGTGTAATTTAGAATCTATGACAAAACTTTTAATAGATCAGGGCTAACATGATGACAAGGAGATCTGCGCCTTTCACTGTTACCGATTTCTGCTTTGCCGTCGGGTGAAAATCTTGCCCGGGGTTGGGTTTTCGAGCTGGCACATTCCATCTGAGCAGCCCAAACCACTTGTTTGAGCATCCTGTAAGAGTAATCCCTGTATTCTCATATCCTATATTATTATAATTTTTAAAAACAACAATGGGCTGATGATGGCATGAAAACACCGAGCAGGTAAACACGGTGCCTTCAAGGAGCAAAGCTTTTGAAGAAATAAGCCACAGTTTGAAGAAAGTAACAAAGGCTGCATTTGTGTATTTTGCTCTGTGGAGCTGAAAATATCTAGTAAATTGATCCCATGGGAGTAATAAATACACATTACTTTATCTTGTACTTCATGTCCTATACCCCTGAGCCTTGATAGAACAACACCACTTAATAGACTTAAAAAAAGAGTAATTACAGTCATTGGTTGTGTGATATTTCAGCCCTTCCAGCCCTGCCTGACCTTCTAATTTAGCTCACCGTGTCTAACTAATGCATTTATATTCATCTTTTATGAAGCATGTGTAGTACAAAATTGACTTTGCAGCCTTTAGCAAGCTGTCTTACCAGGTTTAGGATCTGGTTAGTATAGTGTACTGCATAGCATATGTATATTTATGTCAAAATCTTGCATGCATATGGTTCTGATGAACTATTACTTTTTATCCTTTTGGAAATAAAATATAAAAAAAAGTATTTATTCTATTTCATCCTCCCCTCCTCTTTTTAAAGCTTTTATTCATTGCGGCACTATTTACAGCTAAACATGCAGGCAGAAAGATGCAAGTATTTTTAAAATGATTACCACTAATGTTTCTACTTGTCAGAAGTGCTTAAATTTTCCTGCACTTTGTCTAAAAACTTAGCACTTTTACCTTTTAAGAATTACAAATTTATAAGATCTTACCACGCTGATTTACAAACACAGCTGACAGTTTATGATGAATGATGTTGCAAAATTCACAATATGTTCCTTTGTCATTTCTATGCATGTATATATTAAGAAGAAGATTAAGAAGAGAGAGAAGCCCCCTCTGAAAGAAACCCTTGAGTTAGAGAGCACACACACAAATCTCTCTCCTGTGTTTCCTGGTAACTTCCTGCTCACTTCACTCAGCCCGTGGAGCACAATTGTTCTCTGTGCATTTTCTCCCACCATATGGTATCCTCATTACCATACACTAAGGGTCCATATGGGGAACTTGTGAAGTGAACTGTATTCATTTTAACTGCCAGATGAGCAGCCTTTTGCTTTGCAAGCTTAGCTTAAGTCATCTGCTGTCTTTATGTTGTTATGGCAACACAGCACCAATAAAAAATTCTAATCTACTGTAAGTGTCTTGGATCAGAGTGTTTTAAATGCTCGCCGGAACTGTCCTCTACGTGAAGATGTTTGTTCTTGGAGTGTGACAAAGGGTTATTGTCAACTCCAGCAGGTGGCAGTAAAGAAATTGTTTCTTTTTTTTTCTTTTTTTTTTTAAAAAAAAAAAAACTTTTTATTTCTTTTATATTTCTTTTTTTTTTCACCTCTTCTGTCTGTTCCCCCAGTCTGAAAAGTCATAGAACTAGACAGCAGAGCAGCGTGGGCATTGGCGGGTTAATCCTTTACATTTTCTAGGATTTCTGGCACTGAGGTCAGGGTTCCAGGTGTTGTTCCTAGGCTGCAACTCAAATACTAAGGACAGCAAAGTGTGGAGCTGCGGTGGCAGCTCATGCGTGTCACTAACACAGAGATCCAGCTCAAGTGTCACCTCAGTGGGCTTCTGAAGCCTCCATAACTGTGAAGGTTCTGGAGTTGTTTCATAGCTGCATTTCCAAACTCCTTACTCAAACATGAAGCTAATTAAGAATACCTTATAGTGACGGAAGTAGGCAGCAGCATCCTTAAATATAAATCATTTTCACCTCCGCAGGCCACATGATATGTTGCATCTCTGTCTCTCAGTCTGGATTGCAAGTGAATGTTTGTAGTCTCAGTTCATCAGTTCACATTAGCCTCATGCTGAATATTTAAACACAGAACAATTTGAACACACCATGAAGAGAGACAGTGACTGCACTTTCGCTTGGAACAGCAAGGGCTCATCTAATAATAATTTAGTAAATCAGCCATTTAGTGGCTCAGTTGTGCACCGCATTGTGCCAAATAATATTCAGTTCGACTGAATGCTGGTAAAACTGAGATTCCAGATTCCAGTCACATGGCACTTTTTTCCTCAATGGAGAGACGAAATGGAAAATCACCCTCCCAAAAGGCTCTTTGAATGTAGTGATTTATCATAAATATAGCAGAGTGACAATATAAGCAGGAATTGGTTGTATATGGCACCATGCTTGCTAATTAGGCTTTTATTGTTTTAGTTCCTCCTGCACCGATTATTTGGTAATTCAGGATTGCCATTTACAACTCGTTACACGTGTGGGCCTGGAGCGGGCGTGCGGAGGTGCAGGGGGCCCCTGGGCTGTGCAGAGAGCCCCGTGTCACTGGTCATGGTGAGACGCGGTGCCTGTAGGAGCAGCGGGGACATGTGGCCGCTTTATCTCCCCATCATGAGGCGCAATGTATGTTGCTCCATACCTTGAAAGAAATATGAGGTTTGGTTTAGTTTTCCTGATTAAGGCTCTCAGGATCTGTTCAGAGTGGTAATATCTTTTATGAGACTAACCAATATGGTTTATATTATAGTATAGCTAACCCATAGGTGAGCTTTTGGGCAACCAGGCTTTGCTTCCTATGAATCAAATAACTGTTTTTTTTTTTTTTTTTTTCCCAGCTGTATCTGATGATCTAATAAAATATACCCTTTCTCCCTAGAAACTTGCCTTGGTTATAACCATAGACCATTTTGGCTTCAGCGAAATAGATACAGCTTAAGGCAGGCTTTGAAGAAAATGAGAGAGAGAATATTTTCCTAGAAAACATATTGTGAAGCCTAATTTGTCTCATTAAAGTGGTGCTTTGAAGTCTTTGAATGCAGGGCATTGCAGAGGTGTGTGAAGCAATGCCTATAATCTCAACTACAGTTTCTATTTCTGACGTAGCTTTAGGTGTTGAGCAGAGGTTTGCATGGTGGTGTAAAACATGATTGCTGTGTATTTCCCAACGCGCTGCAGCTGAGCAACGGAGAAAGCGTCCTCCTAACCATCATGATGCCATTTAGCATCGAGTGCTGGAAGCAATAGGATGCTGTTGTCGTAATTCTTCTAAGAAATAGAGAGCTTCACAATCTATACTTTACTGCTGACACTTGAAAACTCAAACATTTTGGTAAAATGAATCAAGCAGTAATGTTTCTTTTATGAGATCTCCTCACGGGAAGGGAAGGTTTGGCACCATTTGGAGATCAGGCTCAGTGATCCATCATAGCAAAGTCAGCTGTCCTGGCGCGTCTCATAGGTCACACGATCGAACCAGTGGCTCTTACAACTATATTATTGCTTATGGAACAGTAATTGAGGCACCATGGTTAAAAATTACCTGCTCTAATAGGCAGTGAACAATTTGCACTCAATACAATTATAAGGCAAATCATTCATTTCATAACACTTGGACTAATTTATTTGTTGACCTTTTAATATCCATAGCTCTTCAGTAGTATTAACTGCAACTCAGACAAAATCTCTTGTTCATTTTACTTTCATTGATTTTTTTTCCATTGAGGCAATAACAGTTGTTTGAGTACAATCTTTTCTTTCTCTTGTAAAAGTCAATCATGTAACTTATGTTGATATAACTCAACCGGACTGAAATGTCCTCTAAGCCTACAATTTCATGCTACTTCTATAAACACAAGAATGCATTTTAGATTTGTTTTAAAGAATGTTCTGAGTATCTTTGTGACTATAGATGATAAATGATATGCCTTTTGAAAGGAAAAGGTGACCAAAACACAGAAGCATTTTGTAAATAATGCCACATATATGTAACATGTTTTTTCATCATTAATGCAAGATCTAAGCTAAATAAATTGTGGATTTTTCTCTCTTTAATTATGTTCTGTAAGATGACTTAAACATCTTTTTTATAAATGGATATGGATAATTTCATCTGGATGTAGCAATTTGACTCTTGAAGTCCTAACATTTCATAGAATAGAGATGCTTACATTTATCCAAGTGTGAGTTTTGACAAATAAAAAAATCTATCTATTTTGTTTTTACGAATAGGAAAAAAGTCTTAGTAATATTTTATTAAACTGAATTTTTATTCAGGTTTGGCATTTTAAATTAGCTTGAAAAATAACTGCTTCTGTTGGTCAAAAATCTTCTTCAATTTTCATGTATTTTGAAAAATCAATCAAGAATTTTGAAAGACATCCATTAAATATATTGATACAGTGACAATTCATTACTGAAAAAAGAGCCTCAAGTTGCATAAAATGGAGTACCTGTTTTATATTATGGGACTTTACAGAGAAAGGTATTGTTATCTCTGCTAAATGTTGGACAAATTTGATTTCTTAAATACATGTTTTTTCAACATTTATACTTTCTTTGAATATTTTTACCTGCCTTTTTTTTTTTTTTTTTTTTTTTTTTACTAAAAATAATAATAGCAGGAACAAAATACTTTTTTTTTCTTTCTGGTAAGAAAGTTGACTTTTTTTTTTTTCTTTTTTACATATGCTGGAAGGCACTTCATTGAAGTAGTCTTTCAGAGCTAATGCCTCTTTGTGCAATAAAATACTATAAGTCCTTTGAACACATAGTTATAAAATATAATTGTTACACATTTGGCATTTTATGCTTCCCTAGAAATTACCACTTGGTATCTACACCTAATCTGTGCTCTGTCTTTTCATTTCAATTGGGTCTGAAGTGGTCCTTCGTTGTAATGAGAATGCCCCTTTCAAGAGACTTCTTTTAATTATAGCAATGATAAAATGTAAGTGAAAGTAGTCATTTGTAGGGGTTATGACTGAGCAGTGTTTTAACTGTAATACTAAAACCTACCAACGTTATTCCAGTCTCTATTTCAACATTTTTATGCACTCACTCTCCACAGAACATAGTGGAATGTATCACTGTAAGTCAGAATTTCAATGTGTCTTAGTTTTCGGTGTTCCTCCTGCCATTAGAAGTAACCTGAACTCTCAATTTCCAGCTAGTAACACTTCCTACCTGAAATGTACAATCCAGAAAATCTTCATTATGTGACAGAGAGTGACAGTTTCACGGATCTTAATAACATACTCTCATTTTTGTTGCTTATTTTTTGTTGGTTTTCAAAATACAGGGGGAGAGATTCTTCAATAAATTGCATGTACGTGAACATAGCATGTTTTACAGAAGATCTATTTACTATACTTCTAAAAGATATTTATTTGGGTAAAGACATTAATATAAAACAACTCTGAAAAGGAAACAGACAAAACAATATATAATTTACACTTTAATTGCTAGATGGCTCTGCTGATTTAATTCAAATGACAGTCTTGCCTTGCAATACCAAACATAATTATATATCTTTATAGATTTAAATGCAATCAGGTGAATTATGCCACCCAATACATTACATTTTTGACCTAATGGATGAACAATTTAAAAGGGATACAATGTGGCCTGTGTTTAGAAATTCTTTGTGCATACAAATGATAGAAAATAGATACCAGCCTGTTTGTTTGCCAGGTAAAATGTTTTTCACTCCACTACATTAAATGCTTATCTACATTGCACCATAAAACTTCCAGAACAACTAGTACAGTATTTTTGAACAAAGGATTCAAGATTTAGTATCTCTGTTCATTTTACCAAATTCTTTTTAAGCAAGTTTACTTAAGTCTAGACCCTTCAAATAATTCAAAACCTTCTTCTATGAGGGAGCTTTGACAGCTTTCCAAAAATAAATGAGGATGAAATGGTCAGGAGAAGGCGGTGAATAATAACTCTCTTTTTCTATCTCTCATCTACAGCTGTTTCTAAGAACAGAAATGTTAATACTACTATGCACAGAGGAAGAGCTATTGGGAAATCTTATTTATGCCAAAACAAAACGACAAACTTAAAAGTTCATTAAACTCAATAATGAACATCTGCTTCAAAATACTGTGGGTGCTGATACAAATAGCTTGGGATAAATTTTTAAGAAGTATCCAGGATGCTCTCCGAGATTGCTTTGCACTGTTTGTTAACATGTTTGGCCCAGGGATTGGAGGTGGAAGTGGCATAAAAGGACAACTCAGTGCCTGAAATGTACTTTTGGGTCATCTGTTGTGGGCACTCTTTGGGGTCGGACAGAAGAAAACAATATAATGTTATCTTCTTATTCATATATCCAGGCATAAATGAGGGATAATCTTGTTGTAGCCTATATAGATGGGAATACTATCATCATTGTAAACTGCTGGGATGGAGGATTTCTGTAAAACAAAGGTTTTTTTTTTTAGCCATTCAATTGCATTTATATGGACATAGCTGTTCATGATTTAGGTTATTGAATTTATTTTGTATTATAATGATTCACTAGATCTGGCAAATTGGTCCTAGTACGAAATAACGTATTGTGTACCTGAGGAAAAGTATTTACTGAATGGCTTGTGTTTACATTACTGAGATATTTACATTTTTACATGTTTACATTATATATTATATTAAATATTATATTAAATATATGTAAATATATATTTACATTATTTACATGTTTACATTACTGAGAGGACCATCGCACTTGGAAATGTGTTCATTTACTGATCTTGGTAGGTTTTTAACTGAGGAAATTTACTCCTAGATCATCATAGTGTGAGCTTGCCAGATGACCTGAGGGAAATGCTGTGGAATTGGCCAGAGAATTACCCTACCCTCCATTTCTTAGTCAAAGTGCTGATCAGTCCCAAACATGACTGACGACTACCAGATACCTGCTGTAGAGTGTGGTAGATGTGGGAGTGTGATACAGTGATACGGTGATAGCTCCCAGCCCAGCACTGTGGGTTTGGATGAAAGATTGGCCTCAGGAGTTAAAATTCAATGACTCTGAAGAGGTCCTGCAGGTAGCTGTAACTCACCCTTCCAGGTAAAGCAGAGGTCGTACAGCAAGATGTATAGTAAATATTCAGGATAATTAAAGCTGTGCAGTTGTATGGGGAAATTAGGTGAGTCCCAAAATCACTGTTGGCTTAATTCCCCCAAAGAGGTAATGATTTTAGTTCTCTATATTGGCTTTCATATTCCCACTCTTCTCCTTTTGGCTTGGTGACCTAGCAGTAGCAGAGAACTCCAGAGTCTTAGTAGCAGAACCATTCAAATTACCTGCCAAATTCTTCAGCAGATGATAATATGGTGGGAGCACCCAGCCCCTCAAATGTTAGTTTATTCAAAGGGTTATTCTAGTGCAACTGTATTAATGCCAGTTTATTCCATGCTTCTGTGTATCTAGAAGTACACATCTGCGTCAACTCCCAATTCTATTGCCATTGTTATGTGTCCATCATTTATGGAAATGAAAGCAGAAGCAGATTTAATAAAGGAGAAAAATACCTTTTTTTTTTTTTTTTTGTATCTAAGTACACCAAATTAACAGAAAGATAATATTGATAAAATGGGGTAAATGGAAGGGTAGATTTAAGGACTATCACTATTTTATTCCTTTTCTTGTCAGCAGTATTTGCAATGGATATTTTTTGAACAGGATATGTTTTCTCTACAGCTATGCATTTATCACCTTCGTGGTTAAGAGGTGTTTCAATCATCGATTCTCAGCATTTATGGCTAGATGCCTGCTCGCATTTGCACTCCTGTGTTTGTTCTTTTTGCTGCCTCATATAGGCTTTCTATATTTTATTTATAAGGTTGGCTCATTGTGGAGCAGGTGGTAAGGTCATGCATGACTGTTTTTAGTGCTGTAGAGTTAGGCTGTGATTTTCAGTTTGGGTGGAGGCTGATGAGACTACAATGGCTTGGAAAGGCTAAGGTACTAGCTCCACTGTAGACTTATTTTCTGGAAATTACCATTGAAATTCACTAGCAGGAGATAAGTGCTGTTCCATCCTACCAGCAGTAGTAAGCAGATGCTTTTCTTTTTTTTTCTTTTTTCTTTTTTTTTTCTTCACCCTCCATGTGAAGTGCCTTGTCTTTCATTTGCCTCCTCATCTTTGCGGAATCTATATAGTATTTACTTTTTCTGTATGATTCAGTTATAATATATGGAAACAATTCATTTGCCTGCTAGGGAAGTTTTCATCTTTGTGTGAGCACAAATATCTTTTTAGTGTGATGGCTCTGTTATTCTGTATTCCTCATTAGGTTGGCATAGTTCCCTCAATTTCAGAGTAAATGGAGGATATTTACCACTTTGAAAAAGCCATTTTGAATGGCTTTCATGAGTCTTTTATAAAAATATAATTGCTGAAAAATATAGCATAACGCAGTATTTACAATGCAGATTTGGAGACATGGGAGGTGCTGGACTGGCACCTTAGCAGACTTAGTAGTAGACTTAGTCTACTTGTAGACTAAGCAAGGTGACTGCCATTTTTGAACTCTGACATTCTTCTAACTAACTCTCTACCAAAGCGTTATTTTTGCCATTACAGTTGAAGCAAATGTTCTCTATGTTTCATCTTTGTAAAATATAATCCAAATTCTAAGTATAAGTTTAAAAGGTAGTTCTACCACATAGCGTTAATTAGTACTTGTGAAGTTTTACCCATTGAAAAACAAGAAAAAGTTTGAGCACAAAATATTGCAGTTTGACTTGAAGTTTCAGATTGTGACCTTTCAGAAGTGAAGAGGGGAAGTGGAGTTTGGTGCTCAGCATTTTGACTCTATAGAAGAGTGTTTTTTTTTTTTTTTTTTCTCTTGCAAGTAACCATGAGATTAGGAAGTTAGAAGGCAGAGCCAGGAGGTCAGACATAAAAGTCAAGGAAGTATGAATGACATCATCATCCCTAAGTACCCTCTCAGAAGATGAATGAGCTCTCTCTTGTATTACAATGCTAAAGAGCATTAGAAGGTGATATGATATCCAGACAACACATAAGATAAATGCCTCACAGTTTGCTAGTACAACTTCCCCCCCACGCTCCCCACGAGTACATAAATCCTTTGGTGGGCTCAATAATACAATATGTGGCTGATGAGTGTTATATATTGTGGTCAGCCTCCTCTTGACAAAATTCATTTAGATTTAGCGCATACCTTGAACATTGTCCAATTTAGTTACTGATACCTACTGCATAACTAAGTGCAACTAGTACCTTTTCATTGACTAGACTCACAACCCTGTCAGGATGCATACTAGATTCTTCTCACTAATCACAGAATAAAAAACAAGATGATTTCAGCTGGAGAGATAACTCATCTATTTTAAAATGAGCACAAAAATGTGTTTATTGAGATAAAATTCAGCTTCAGTGAACTATATTGTCAAAATCCTACTCATGGCAAATACCAGTGCAACAGTGCATAACAGGAGAGCCTGTGATGTTTTAATATAGGATTATAAATTAGTTTAATGTAAGTTTTGTGATCTTATTGAATTCCTACTGAAGAGTTATGCATGTCACAAACAAAACATGCAAATTTGGTGTAATGTTAGTTCAAGATACATTCAGTCAGAAGTGGATTTAGTTTGAATTATGGCCTTTGTGCTTCAAAAGGAAAGTCATTCTGGTAGGATTTATATAATCCTCCCTACAGTAATTCCAGAATATGTAAAGTCACAGTGGACTAAACTACCCAGCCTCTCCTTTTTATATATGTAAATACCCTTTGGTATTTTCAAGAAGAACACTTGTTGAAAATAATTACATTTTTGTTTCACAAATTTAAAAACAATTCTCAGTAGAAAATCAACTTTAGTTTTGACTAAAAATAGATTCTGGATTTGTGATCTGTAGCTACATGCGGGGGAGAGTTCTGATGCATCACATTTAATCTCTAACATAATTATGGCTCTTTCCAATATCTGATAAATTATTATTTTTCTAGAAAAGAAATGATGCTCTTCTGAAACAAAATGCAAGAGAATCCTTATTTTGGCTCAGACTAAGTGCTGGGTAGTCCTTTATTCTAAACCAAAAGCTGTCAGACTTTTAGCATTAATAGAAGAGTGGATCTCTCTTGACAAATGCCCCTATAAATTAGGTATTAGCTTTAGTCAAACTCTGTGTCTCTCAGGAAATATTTTCACTTGCGTATTCAGTTGCAAGGTCCTTGCATGATGGCCACTTATGAAAATCCAGGTTTTTCAGATGAAGGCAGAGAAGATTTTCTGAGAACAAAAGAATATCTCGAATGCTGGACCATGAGCTTATGCAGAGATTTCTTTTTGCAGAATACCTGTTTCACTCATATGTTCATATGTCTATCTGCTTCTTGGTCCACCTATCTGTTTATCTATCACCTTTGCAGTAGTAACATGCAGTATCAATTGGATTTTAAAAGACATAGATCTTTTATACTAGCTGTCTTTTTTTTTAATAATACCTTTTACAAATTTAATCAATGCATTTTAATATATCATATAGTTTAAGTGCAATATACAATAAATATTCAAGCTCCATCTTAAACATGCTCTAGCCTTTAAATTGTTAAAACTGTAGTGCCCTTTCAATCTACTTACATAATGTCATAAAATATACATTTCAAGGTAAATGAAGTCAGCTACTTCAATTTAGTCCCTCAAACTGGTAGTAAATGAGAGGTTAACACTACGGTGCCAAACCCATTATTGAGTAAATTTAGCACCTTGGACAGCTCTGTAAAATCTTTATTGCTTTCCTGACCTGCTCGTCATGTTCTGTCTATGTGTTCAGTGGCTCTCAGCTCTGATTGAAAGGCAATATATTAGATCCCGAACACAAACATGCTCGGGGCTGCTTCACTGTGAGCGTAATGACATGGAGGTGAGAACAATTTTCTGGTCACCGCAATCCAAGCACCTTGCAAGGTCCGTTGCTTTAACTTATAGAGGACTTTGGGGGCTCCTTTGTATTTGAAGCCAGAATTGTAGCTTCTGCAGTAATTTTTTGCAGAGCCTCAAAATGTTTAAAACATATTCACGAAGCAAGAAGTTAAAATCTTCAGCATGTCTGTAGTAGCATTTTATTGTGTATTTTTGAAGCTAGTTTGTGTCTATAAGAACTATCGTCAGCTCTGGAATAGAAGATACCACTACCTGACGCAGGAGTTTTTGTATAACATCTACTTTGTATGAACTGAAAATGTCATAAACAAGAAAGGCTTCTATTGTGTGAAAATGTTGCTTGAGAATGTATGAAACTCAAATTCACAGACTCTGAAAGTGTTGAAAAAAATATTAGCACTGACTAGCTAGGAATCTCGAATGCCATTTGTCAAGCATACTTCAATAAACCATGATGATAATTAGTTTTATTTACATGAAATTTGGCATGGCATGAACTAACTATCAGTTTTTAAGAACTCGAACATGTTTGATATTAGGTAGAACAATTGTAAGATTCCATGTAATTTCCACATTTTTTTTAAACCTGGTCTGCCATCTCTTTTAGATGCAATCTAAACTATTTAGCTCAGCATTACATAAATAACTCTGATTATTCAGGTATAGTTTTTTTTTTTTTTTTGGTAATTTGGTATAATGACAGCTTCGGTTAACCGTATTGCAAAGCAGTCTGTGGGCTCTGTATAATGTTCTAATTTTGCATTACTCAAATATATAGTGTAAACCTTTTTAATTTTTTTTCTAAAAGAAGTGAAATAAATCCTAGTTTGCAATGTCAAACACCTATGCAATAATTTTATTAAGTAATTAAATTATGAACTGAAAAAAAAGCCAAGCATTTTTCAATAAGTTTTCTCTGTTCTTATTTGGTTTGTATTTTTCACATAAGGCAAGTTTGCTGTCTGCCTCTCCATGATTGTATTGCTAACTGTTGTGCTCAAGCTATATAGCTATATGCAAAAAAAAAAAAAAAAAAAAAAAAAAAAAAAAAAAAAGAAAAGAAATAAGATGAAGAAGAAGAAAAAGCTTTAGTAACCTAACTCCTCAGAATATGTTTCAGAACTGCTTCAAAAATCCATCAATTATATAAAACATCTCACTCATATGTGGAAAATAATTTAAATGTGTGTTCTGAAAGAAGGGTGTGTGCATCAGAAGGCAAACTTAAATGTTTACTGGGAGTACAAAAATCCTCCATCTCATTTTTGAATTTAGGACATTATATATGTCATAAGTAGTTACTGCAGTATGACAACTATTTTATCTTATATTATAGAGAATTTAAAATTGAAAAAAATGCTAATATGCATCTAAAAGCTTGTCATTTGAAGAGTTGTTCAAGGATTTTTGAAGAGGTTATGGTGACAGCAAAATGAACGCAATTATATCTCTATTTTCTGATCAGAGTCTACAGTATATGAAAATTGAACATTACTCTTTCTTTTTGGTATAAAGTATGGTTATTGTGTAAAATATTTTAAGTTAAAAATTTTAACTTTGTAGAAAACTGTGAAATTCTCAGAAAAGGTGCTATTTTTGTAAGCTACCTGCAGATATGTGCTGTGGTGAATAGCATCACGTTTGTGTCTTAAAGCAATACTTAGGGACTGGGAACAACAAAAATATATTGTTTTACTTAAAACATGGTCTGGGTTGGTTTTGATCAGGCAATTGGAGATCTGCTAGATGTTTTGAAACAATATGAAAACACATTTCTTTGAGGTTAGTTCTGCAATGCATTGTTAGATTTTCTTTCAGGATTATTCCCATGTTTTTGTTGTTGTTTTTTTTTTAACTGAAAAATGTAAGGACAGAAGAAAAGCTGTTATTATTTGGATGCCAGTTTAAAATACTGTAAAGTATTTAACTGAAGTAAAGGAGAGGTGAATGCCTTATCTTAATGGGTAAAAAGAAGTTAAAAGATATGAATAAATAGGAAAAGGAACCAAAAAAAAAAAAAAAGGAAGAAAAAAGATACAGAAGTAGTAAAGTTATGCCCAAAACTGAGAACTAAATCCCAGACTATTCTAAATACAGCTCTCCATTCAGGCAATGTTAGCAATGCTCCCAGGAAACCCTGCATGGTGCTGGATTGTTCCTTTATACTGCTTTTATTTTTCCTTATGCATCATACATGGATCCTAGCTCTGACCCCCTGTATTAGGATACAAACCAAGGCAGTTGAGTTGGGGTGTTACCAGCAGCATAGGACTGATTGGATATCTTTTGAACGTGGCCTGCTGGGTAAGGTCACAATTCCTGCAGTATGCAATTAAGAATAAAATAAACACATTGGGGGGATTCATAACATGCTCTGAATGACATTGATTGCAGTAATCTAGCAAATGACCTCAGGAATTGTATTCTGTAATAAACTGATGAGTGGTTTATAGTGCAGATGGTAGAGACAATTGAGTGATGTATTTTATTTTGCAGCACCAATGATTCTCACCTTTTGACTTGATTAAGCATGTGTGTGAGTAGGATGAACTAGTGATTTAACACCGTTCGGTGGCTGCTGAGAGTTGTTACAATTAAGGTCTACCTGGGGGGAGGGAAAAAAAAGACAAAACAAAACAAAAAAAAACAACAAAATGCAAAAACCAACTAATAGTACAGTATAAAAGATTCTAACATTTATTTCTCCCACAAAGACTTCAACTTTATTGAACTCAGAGGAACACATTTGTTTTTATATTGACAGGAAGTAATACTTAAGAGGGCTGCTGATTTAGTAGAAGCACTCTATGGTATGCCACATAATAACCAGGTAAATGCTTTCTACTTGAGCACTTCTACAGCATGGCTATTTCTTAGATGTATAGATATATTAAGGGCTAAAGGTGTATGATCCTACACTGTGAAAGTAAAATAAGTATATGGGGCAGTGTCATATCTGGAGTAGGGGTTAATTTTCTTGTTTTCTTTTTAAAGTGTGTGAATTCAGTGCTTGCAAAAACAACATGTTATTAACCCTGGAGACATTTATCCACTGTCACCAGAGACTGTATAATATGGGCAATGATATGCATTACGCCTTGCCACCAGTGATTTTTCAATCATAGTGTAAAGATATCTGAGCCCTGAGGGGGGAATAAGTCTGGGCTCCATCCCCATTTTGCCAGTTGGTCTTGTTATACAGATGTTTGGCCACTGGGACCAAAACTTCCAACTCTTTTACCACAGATGTCAGGATTTATCGTGGGGGCGGCAGATCTATAAACACGAGCTGTCAGTCAGCCAACTGCTTTAGCAAGAAAAGCATCTATTTTTTTTTTCTTTGCCTTTGAACAGTGAATTGTTTTATTTGAGTATCAGAGAGAAGATTTGTCAGAGGATAATTGGAAACTCTCGCTTTTTCCCTCCCGTCCTCTAGGAAATAATCCTGAAAAGAGCCGCAGACATCGCAGAAGCCCTGTACAGCGTTCCCCGCAACCACAACCAGCTCCCGGCCCTGGCCAACACGTCGGTCCACGCCGGCATGATGGGGGTGAACTCCTTCAGCGGGCAGCTGGCTGTCAACGTCTCCGAAGCCTCGCAGGCCACCAACCAGGGTCAGGAGAAGACTCGTCTTCCTCTCTCTATGAACCTTTTCTGCTAGAAGTCAGGGATGCATGCACAAAAAGAGCAGGACCCAGCGCTAGCAGTGTGCCCAGGCAGACACTGCACAGTCTGTCTTACACAATACTGCCCAGAGACCCTCTGTCGTCTAGTGACGTAGGCCCTGATTCAGGAAAAGCGTTTATGCATGTATCTAAATTGCATTTCTGTTTAAATCTCACTAATTTTTAAAGGATTTCTGTCAACTTGAGCCTGTACTTAATTTGAAGTACTTGCTTATAGATTTCCCGGAGCATACATGGTCTCTGAGTCGGGGTCTTAGGCATTTCTTTATAACAGAAGTGTATCCCTTGAGAATTTTTCTGCTTTTTTTCTTTTTCCGTTCTGTTTTGTTTGGTCAGAGACATAATATTAGTATTGACGGATATTTTTCAGATTTTCCTATATTTTGAAAGTAGGAGGAAAACAAATATTTACAAAAGCATTTTCAGAGCATCTCTCATTTTTAAAATAAAGTATTTTTCACATTGTATAAAATCAGTATTGTTTTAATTTCTACAGTTAAAAAGAAATGCAAAGAACATTTTTGCAAAATACTCTTTGCAATTTCCCTTCTCCTTTGCTCAAGTCTATTTATTATACGATTTCAAATCCATTTTAATGATAAAGTGGTAGAATGAGGCTGTTTTCCAGACAGGCAAAAAAATCAGTAGGTTTTATGACAAAAATTACACAAAAAACAAATTTTAGATGATAGTGAGCATTTTACAGATGTACTACGTGATAGGAAGAAAAGTTGGTATTTCATTCTCCAGGAGTGAAGATGCATCTTCTATTTCTGTGCTTATAGAAACAAATACTCGTTTTGGATATCTGAATATGAAGTTCCCCAATTCTCATGTTCAGAATAAGCTGGAAATTCCATTTTTAACTTTGAGCCAAATTTGCAAGTCAGATTCTACAAACATCATGCTCAGAGCAGAACAGAAAGACTGAAGCTATGCTACTACTGTGAGGAAATACTCTGTATTTTCCAAAGTGTGCAGAGATGCATCAAGTCTGAGAAACATCAGAGTTACCAAAATCACATTCTCTTAACATGCCCTAAGTTGGGCACTCTAAATTGCTTCTCATTTTGAGAATGCAGGTCAAGGTCACATCGTTTCCTACACATATTTAGTGTGAGTGTTCCTATAATGCCCGCTGGTCATCTCTACCCAAGGCATGGTGAGGAGGTGGTGGCTGCCTTCCTCCTCCCTCTCCGTGCTCCATCAGCAATGACCTGGGCAGTGGGTGCTGGTGGTGTGGGTTGTCCCAGTGGTGGTGGTGGTGGTGGTGGTGGTCAGCATTAGCCCCATCCATGCACACCACGGCTGGAGTTGGGTGGCTGCCTTGCTAGGTCTCAGTTACTTTCTTGTCGATGTCTGTTTTAGAAGCTGTTCCCGGGCTAATTCCACTTTTTAAATGTATTCCCTCCCCACAAAAGGTTTTACTCGCAACTCAAGCAGCGTGTCACCTCATGGGTATGTGCCAAGCACCACCCCTCAGCAGACAAATTATAACTCTGTCACAACAAGCATGAATGGCTATGGGAATGCTGGAATGTCAAATTTAGGCGGTTCTCCAACCTTCCTGAATGGATCTGCTGCCAATTCTCCCTATGCCAGTGAGTATGATACAATTCTTCTGTATTTCGCACATCTTCATTAGGAAGAGATGGTGACTTGTCTGTGATACTCAATATTTAGTTTCTATTTTGAGCACCAGAAGCAGAGCTTGGTCTTCTCTCCTCCCCAAGGCACTGACCTTTGAAGCACTTTGCAGACATTACTGTTGCCAGCAATGCTCTTCTCTGTTTTATTGTTATTATTTGGGAGACTCATAAGAGCTGAAAAAGAATAATGTCACTCATGATTTGGGTTGATAGTTTCATATCTTCCCTTGTATTCGGTAAATAAGAATTGTTCTCACTGTCCTCAACAGGGCCAGATCTAGAAAGCATGATGGCATAAGTGACTTAATTTCTGTCAAAGTGGATCAAAAGTTGTCAGTACACAACTTTTTATTGGAGTTGGTAGGAAAGAAGGCTAATGATATATTACAGAAAAAAATAGTGTTTTTTGCAACTGTTGGATATTAAGGGCAGACAAGTTTGCTATAACACTGGCAAAAACTAATGTTTCCATAAGCTGCATGTTGATGTTTCCAATACCTCCAAACAAAAATGTTCATAACTTTGTAGAAATTATGAGTTACCATCAGGCCTAATCTTGATTGCTTTTGCTCTGTATACTTTGTAAGTAGGTACTATATGGACTTTAGTGAGAGCTTAGTATTAGTCAGTAAAATATGACCAAGGCACTTAGAGTTTGTCTGTATTTTAGTGCTTGTGCAGTGAATGCCAGAAAGATTGAAGTCACAGAAGCCATATATTAAATGGCATAAATAGCTAATGGTCAAGAGTCTTGGTTACAAAAGTATTTATGTATAGGGCTAACTTTTTGCATTTTGATTTTAAAGGTTTTGTAACCTGTTTAAATATAAATATGCTTCTGCTGGTAAGGACCTATGAACCTCTTCTACAGCTCACATAGCTCAGCAACTGCTACTCAGATGAGGAAATTAAATGAACAGACCTGCCCAATTCCTCAGACATTACTCATGTTGCATAATAGATTCCACTGACATCTGTAGAAAACTAGAGGCAGAATCAGGCGAGAAAGTCTTGTCATAGAAATATGTTTATTATAGACTCGGACCCTAGCATGGACACGGCAAACAGAATGCTGAACATATCGAAGTTTATGCAGCAAATCTTAAGTTCGATAATATTAACTGCAGTAATTAATATTTTGAAGTGCATTGCTAGAATTCAGAATAAGAAAGAGGATAACAACTATGATTTTAAAAATAGCATAGCTTAGCTGCTACAAATTTAGAAGAAAATATTTGCCCACATAACTAGTACTTAAAACCTGGGAATTGCTAACCGGTTATTATTTTTGTACTCTAATCATAATGTAGCAAGAAGTATTACAAAGTACCTTACTTATTAAGTTGAACTCACTGTCACAGATTCTGTACAATCTGAATTCATAATATAACATGATTGATGAGACATCTCCTTTTGGAAGCGGATGCCAGTAATGCATTTAAAATATTCTGGCAGCGTATTATTTCATATTTATGAACAAAGTCCCCTTTAAAACAGCACTTCACCTCCCAGCCTGGGTTCTTTATTCTATTTATATTTCGGGAGGTTTTCTCGGTAGATCTGTCACTCCGCTAACACCTAATCTATTGAATCAGAAAATGCTTCAATCATGACCTGAAAATTAAAAGGTGGCATTCTTAATTAAATCAATAAACTAATTGCTGTATAGTAGCAATTCAATTTAGGTGCTTTGATTGCTCTCCCTTAGCAAGTACTTCCAGACATAGAGTGACTTTAGACTAAGATTGTATCTGTCAGACTGTGAAACTTTGAACATTTAATTTCCATTAATTGATTTCCTCAGTGTTAACAAATATAATATCTGATTCTCAAATAAGAGCTCAAATATGGTGATTTTTATCTACATAAATGCAAATAAAATAATAATTAAAAGCCTAAATATGAATTTAATTCTATAATAATTATTCACAGCCCCCTTATATAAGCAATTTTTTTAAGCAAGATGAAGAATGAAAGCAGGTTTTTACCAAAAATTGGTCCTTGTCTTTTCTTGGACAAAGAGGGGAACCTGTGAATGTAGTCTAATAATAAAAATATTTGGTTTTGTTTTTAGCAAAACAACAACAAAACACCACTTAAAATCTCAGTGATAAAGCCATGACCCAAAGATATATATTGCACTATAAATAAAACACTAGTTACTTAAGGATTAAACATATGTAAAAGCTGAATTTCCAATATAGCGTTTTCATTTTGAACAGTCAGTTTAGCTTTTTTAAAAAATAGAGAGCTTTCTAAAAACATCTGTGTTTAGAAAAACTAGAGACTCCCATTTTATTCAATCTTGTACTTAAAGCCAGATCTTCATTTGATGTAAGACCAGCTTCATTGCATAGTTATATCCAATAAATGGCTTTGGAAAGTTGTATTGACTATATTCAGACAGGCCATGGATCCTTTGGTAGTATTGCTTGGCTTGTCCATTATAAAACAGGCTTCCATTTTCAAATCTTCCATCTTAAGTGAGTTCTAACCTGACAGTTCCACCCCTGCTCATAAATAAAATGGTCACATGAGAAATATGAATGTTTTTCATCCTGCTGGCTTCCTGGGAGGTCTGCAGGGGAGAAAGCTTTCCAAAGCTGATGGAAACATGGAAACTACCTTGATAGGTAGAGAGATATAACAGAAAAAACATGTGTGGCCATTGTGAGAAAGGGGCTGCACCCACTGGGAGGTAAAAGAAAAGTGTGAATTCTGTCAGGTGTCCACACATCTACTTGTGCAATAAACACTGAAAACACTAGTGCCAGGAGACCAAAGGTGTAAAAGCCATCAAAGCGGCTGTCTCACTGGATGCTCCATGCTGGACAGCCTCTGTGTTGTAACTTCAGCAATTTTCAGTTCCCCTTTTCACCCTTCCTGAACCCCCCAAATAAGCAAATATATATATAATATCCAGCTCTCCAGATAACTTATTTTAAGCCCTAGTTCATGTTTAGGAGAGAAAGAAATTGTAACCATTTTTGCTGACATTAGACAAGCATATCGACTGGGTTACTGCTAAGAGCTCTGCAGGCTTGTCTGAAATCCAATAGGCTTTTTTGGAGCTGTCTTGCTACAAGGCAAGCACTGCTCAAAAAGTGGTTTTGGAGACTTGTTAAAAAGTTAGACCTTTCCAAGTTGAAATTCCAAGACTTGATTTGTACTTTAACCACTCTTCTTACCCTTGAGTTGTGTAACCCGGGAGTGAACCTTCACAAAACCATTTCAAGTTCTGATGGGAGCAGTATCTGTTACCAATCACTGGAATAATGTGAAATAGGCTGGCGGCCAGGGATATTGTAAGAATAAAGGATTGCAGTAACAGAGAATTAAAGGTGTCTATGAGAGCACCTAGAATTACTGCTCATGAACAGTTGCAAGACAAACACCACCACCAAAAAAGCAGGCAGGTTTCTTGCAATTATTGTTTTTATATTTTGTGAACAACCAGAAGTCTAACTGCAGTAAAGGCTATGACCCTTTGAAATTAGACTCTGTCCATCCAAGAAGCAAGAGTCTGTTGTTTCCACAGCCATCTGATTACCTAATACTAAGGTATCCCTTGGTGGTCTTTTCTTTTTTCCTTTAGTTGTGCCATCAAGTCCAACAATGGCCTCCTCCACTAGCCTCCCCTCAAACTGTAGCAGTTCCTCTGGGATTTTCTCCTTCTCACCAGCCAACATGGTCTCAGCGGTGAAACAGAAGAGTGCTTTCGCGCCTGTTGTGAGACCGCAAACTTCTCCTCCTCCCACCTGCACCAGCACCAACGGCAATAGCCTGCAAGGTAGGTGACACCAACTCTGGCAGCAAAGTCAACTGCTCTCCAAATCGTGAGTTCCCAGTGCCTCGCAATGCCCTAAGTGACACCCAGTCAGACACAGGGGATGGAAGACCCTGGGGGATACCTGGCGGTCTCTGTCCTAAACTTTCCTCTTGTAAAAAGTAGCGCGTTCACCCTCAGCCCACCTAGTATCTTGCAGGTGTTTGGCAACCACCCCATCTTTAACTCAACTAATACTGCTGAATTGAGAGGCTGTGTCTTTCGAAGCACAGACCCACTGTTTTGATAAAGACGAGTAATATTTCAGCTTACTAATACCATCCTTTTTCTTTCTTTCCTTTCTTACTCCCTGTTGTCGTCCATTATCAGACCAGTCTTTTGTGGACTCTAGCAAGTACTCCACTGCAGGGTCTCTCCAGGGGCTGGCCTTCTCCTGAAGTACGTCACTCAATCTTCCCTTCCTTTTTTTCCTTTGTCATAGTACACTTGTGCAGAAATCCTACTGAGAGCAAATAGACTGTTAGTTACAGAGCTTGGCGCAAACCTTTGCCTTTAATAAATAGAAGACACATTACAAACTAACAGCAGCATTTTCCAGTTCAACTCATACCGCGGCAAACATTAGTTTGCACTGATTAATGTACCTGTGTGCCAATTAATTCCCTAAATGGTGCTGTGTCTCTTTGAAAGCCTCTCAGCTGCTGGTAGGACAGGGCTGCTCCTTTGCAGTGTCCCTTCCCCTCTCATTACAAAGTGTTCTGGTGTTAGCACCTAGATAGAAGTGTTGGTGCAAGCGGAGGGAAGGGCAGGGGGGACAGCCCGCCAGACTGAGATGCTGCAAAGGCCGGTGCTGCCTGTTTCCTTGTTTGGTTCAGCCTGTTTGACACCTCTGTGCCTAACCCTTCCTGGGTTAGTGTGCTGACAGAGATGTTTTCATGCTCACTTAGACCGAGGAGTTTTCCTAAGCAGAGGCAGCCCGCTGCCTCCAACTGTGCCAGAGGAGGGAAAGATTTTGTGGTATGCACCGCGCTTCCCCCAGACCTCAGGTCTATTTTCCTTTCCACGCGCCTGCACAAATTATCCAGGGAGCACCAAGCAGAGAATAAGAAATCCTTTCTTGCCAAAGCCGTATTCAGAATGAGCCATTCTGCACGGGGGGAGGGCACCGTTCCCCTGGCTCCACATGTCACTCCCCGGCCTCTGAAAAGAGACGCCAGCCTCGCGGTCATAATGCTGATAGCACCATTACAGCTGGAAAATCTATATGCAGGCAGAGTGGAACAAATTCATTCATAAAACTCAGATCTATTGTGACTGAAGAGAAGCACTGTCCTCAGGGCATCTTACAGCAGTAAACGGGGAGGAGGAATCCTTGCAGATGTGCACACAAACACACACACGCGTGCACAGAGGAAGCGCTGGGCACGCAGGAGCCGAAGCCCATGCTTGTCTTCAGTCAGAACTTTGTTATAAATACAGATTGTGCCAGGAATAAAGCACAGCAAATGTTATAGGTGAGCCATGGTGCTTAGAAAATGAATTTTTGTGTGTTTTAAACATTTGGCACTGCCAGCATGCTGTAAATGTTAATGTCGACAGCTTAAAGTGTTTCACCTCTGAATTCAAAACAAGCAAGGAGGGAAATAATAGTTGGCCGCTGGAAGCTTTTGACCATATTCAGGTTTCTTTTTTCTCATCACCTTGTCCAAGGATGGTGTCTGGGTTAGAAAGAAAAAGCGAGTAACAGGAGAAGGCTTTTTAAAATCCTGTTTTTCATTTCAGAAGACATGGAAATCCCAGATTCCACATACTGTATTATGAAAAGCAATTATGGAATGAGCTGAGAGTGCTGGACGCAACTGGGGATCGCTGATTGCCTCCTCATTATGTCACATCCAGATTTGTAATGCCCAGAAACCACAGAGATCTGAGTGTTTCCCCTAATTTTTATTTAGCAATTCAGTTTTCATAATAGGAGTGAGACACCGAGACAGGCAGTTCATTTCTAGGTCATCTCTGAACTTCTTGGTAAGTTAAAGACACATAGCCTTTAGCCTTGTGCCTTCTGACACTACCCGAGGCTGGTAATAATCACTCAGAAATGCACTGCCTGTTGTGTCTTATTGCTTAAATAAACAACCGTGTACAAGGAGGCTGTCTTATCTCTCTTGGGCTTCTGGATACATCAGAAAGCAATCAAGCTTTGCTTATGTAGTCTAGATATCAGCAGAACTCACTAAAACAACAGCCATCCTTATCTGCTGTTCTCTTCACCATGCAATTTTGTAAAACTCGAAATACATTATTTCTGTAATTTGCTAGCAGCAAACACAAATTAGTGTATGATGGGGGAAATAATGGCCATTGGTGGGAGTTTATCCTCTCTCTGCCTCCCATTTTGGAGATGTTGTGATCTCATGCCTACACTGTTTCCCACTGAGAGCTCTGTTTTCAGGTTCAATAACATGCTACAGCTGAGAGAATTTGCATGACTAGATGTAGCACTTATGGAATAAATGAAGACTTGGTAAGAATGGAAATATCAAGGCTTTTAGGCAGAAAAGATATTTTGCCATTTGCTTTGTAATTTAATTCGGAATATCAGCACTTTTCAAAAACAATGCCTTGAAAAAAACTGAGCAAAGATCTACACCTGCATCATTTGTTTTCAGTGGCAAAAGGTGCATGGTTGATACGTAACCGTGGGGAAATGCCTGAGTCATGAAGTGAGGACTTGCCATTATGAGAGCTTCATGTGGGGGCTTGTCCAGGGTAGATAGCTGTGCTCTCCCGAGAGAGCCAATTTTTGGCAATTTTTTGATGAAACTTTTTTTTTTTTTTAATGACTCAACTTGAGAAATTTTTTGAGGGCCAATATTTTACCATTTTCTGTAGAATCATCTTTTAAAAAATATATCTAAATTCTGAGTTTAGAAAAGGATTAAAAAGGACAAAAAATGCTCAAGTTGTACTCACAGAGAGTTAATGATCCATTTGATTTTGCTCATTTGCACTCACCACGTATAGGAAGTCTCTGCCCAACGCCAGCTCTTTTGTTACTTGCTCACCTGAGCAGTAGAGATGGAAACACTCTTCTAAGTGTTGCTATTGCTATTTCCTCCACCGTTTGCAACATTGGCGAGGATCATTAAAAAGAAAGAAAAGCAATGCCAACATCAGTCTATGGTTTGAGATGAAGGGGGTGATGGCAAAGTTATGCCATCAATATTAAAGTCAAACCTCAGATTATCTCTGGTGGAGCCGAAAAGCACCATGTTGTGAAGTACCACAGCAAGGAATATCACATTGTAACACCTAAGGCACAGTGGTGTCCTCTCTGCTGCTCATTTGAGTGACGACCTGTAAGCTTAAAGCAAGGTAACTATCCTCTAAGTTCCTTTCAGCCTCATTCCCACCTCCTTGAAGAGCCCTTATGTGGACTGAAAACCACCAGTACAGTGTTTCCACATGAAACAATTTCTGGGTGATAAATTCCAAATTCCATGAAATGCTGCTGTATAGTTGCATCATGTCACCTCTGAAGATGGCCTGATGCAAACGTGTGGATGTGTTTTGCATTCTCTCCTTCTCTCGTTTTATTTCATTTAATCAGTGTAGTTTACTCGAGCTGTTCTCCCCTTGCTGATTAGACTTGTAATTCTTGCACATATGGTGGTGTTTGTGGAGAAAACATTTCCCTCCTCTCCCCCTCCAACCCCAAATCTGTGAGTCTTTTACTTTGGCTCTGTTCTTATCAAATAATTGCAGCTGTAATTAAAGCACAATGAATCAGCACCAGTCACAGGGTTGAGTTCTTCCTTAAGAAATTACATGCCCAGATGTCGGAGATGGCAGGCAGTTCTAGCATTTAAATAATGTGCCCATGAAGTGCCGCCAACCTGAAGGCAAATCTGTTTTCTACCATTTTTTTTTGTGCAAACCACTGTACAAACGGTGTTTTAAAGATTCATTGTTGTTACAGCTTTCATCATAAACTTACATGACTACCTCCCGTAGTGATGTGCTTGCTCACTGTCTATCATTTGGGCACTTGGTACATCTGATCTGTAGAGAGTCCTTGGCAAACAGAGGGAGACCAAGCTGGAGGTCAAGCTGGGTGAAAGGCTGTACCCGTCGGCTTTTAATGAATGTCTCTTCTTTAAGAGAGATGGTGATGCCACAGAAAAATGAGGTTAGGAGGTATAATAAATACTGATGGCTCAACTTGGCCAATAGAAAGGACATGCAAAAATCAATATTAACATGCTACTGAATTAATGTAGATAGAGAAATCTTTTACAAGCATGATAAAACCATGAGATGCTGGTGTGCTAAGCCCTCAGTTAAGGACAGATTTCAACTATGACTTGGAGCAAAGGACTTGAGGGTCTAAGTCCTTTTTGGGCCCCTTGAAAAATGCATGCATGAAATTCCAAGGTTGAATACTGCACTTGTGAGGGAAAACTGGGCTAAGAAAATGATCCACTGTCAGTGTGTGTAATGTGACAAACATATTATGGTATCTGTAATACTGGCGTCTTGGGGGACTCTAGCCATTTGCTTATATGTGGAGCAAAAATCTGCTTTTCTTTTAAAACCATAAAAGAATGTACGACGATGTCTGATTCAAGTTTAAGCCTCCTGATCATTTTTAGCAATAGCCAGACTTTGCATCTAAAAACCAGAAAATTAAGTTAGGAACTGACTCCGCTATCGGGTGGAACGTACTTATTCTGGAAGAAAAATCACTAATT
This sequence comes from Tinamus guttatus, assembly GCF_059628265.1. Classification (NCBI taxonomy): domain Eukaryota; kingdom Metazoa; phylum Chordata; class Aves; order Tinamiformes; family Tinamidae; genus Tinamus; species Tinamus guttatus. The sequence continues at coordinate 1,035,660 of NW_028288689.1, forward strand.
TCAGCAGAGTTGCTCACAATTAGACCACTTTTAAATCAGAATCAGGTTTCTTGTGACTAATGCATACACAGTTGTGTCTCCAGGATGATACTTAAATATAAATTTAATTCACAGTACAGCTGGGTACATTGCTAGTAAATGTTTAAAAGCTCTGAGGATTTTTGTTTTATAACGCACAAAAGTAACACGCTGTTTTTTCTTTTTCTTCCTCTCTCTCCTTCCCCCCTCCTTGTAACAGCTATATCTGGCATGATTGTTCCCCCCATGTGAAAGAATTGCCTTGAAGAATTTTATTAATGAAGAGGTTGAATTCTGCTTCAGAGAGAATCTGATACAAGTCCCAGAGTGGAACTTTTTACTCAGGCCTTTTTAAGAAAAAAAGAAAAAAAAAAAGAAATAAAGAAGAATCTTACAATAACTGCGGATTTTTAAACAAATCAAAAATCACCATCCTTGCAAATACTGAAATTAACAATCTGCAATTGCAAGGTGTTGATTCAAGTTGTCCATCCCAAATAAATGGGAGATATATTTATTGTATGTTGATTAAAAAAAAATCCACTTTTTTTTTTTTTGAGGGGGTGAGGGCTTGCTTTTATTTTGCTTTTTTTCTTTCTGTTTTTTGTGTTTTTTTTTTTTTTAAGGCTTGATTTAACTCAACACCATTTGTCTTTTACAAGTCATACAGTTATGCGAGGGACACTAGAGATGGAACTCCACATTTTTAATTTATGATTTCTTTCTTTTTTATTTTTTTAAAGCCGTGTAAAGAAAAATCGAAGCGGTGTCATTTACAAACAAGTCTGTACGGGACAGAATAGAAGTGCCAGTTAGTTTTTTCGTAGAAGAATTATGGCCATTTAATTCAGGGTCGGCTGATACCGGTTGCTTATCCAGCGGTGCTTGGCTGATCCGGTGCGTTTCCAGTGTTCTTCGATAGGTGTTGCTCCCTGGGAAGGTGATGCTTCTGGATGGCAAGGCTGGGATGAGGGGAGGTGTGTGTAACCTCTAATAGCAGGCTAAATAACCATGTAAATAATGCAACGAGGGAAGGGGGTGAAAGCAGAGGTAAGGATGCAACCGCCAACACATTTCCCCCTTGAGCTTCAAATCCAGTGCCTGTAGATCCCGTGCTAAACCCCGGATCGAGGTGAGCAGGGCTCTGCCTCCAGCTCTCGCCCAAAGAGGGGTCTCCCCGCCGGCTCGTGGCAGCGGGGGCGGCTGGACGGGCTGGCACGAGGTTTGCAGAGCCCTCCCGAAGCGCCTGGTGCTCCCCGGGCACGGGCGGCCGCGCCGGCACCGCGGGACCGGCCCGTATCAGCCGACCCTCCAGTTTGTATCACAACATATTGAGCACCAGGGAACTGCTTTTGGAATAGTAAATGGAACACGAGTTTGGCGTGGGGTGGAGGAGGGAGGGGGCTCTAGGAAGGTTTCCAATCCAAACCATAACTTGTGTTACAAGAATTTTGCCATCACTGGGGAAGTGTTCTTAAAAACTGTTAGTCCGAGAGGCAGCAAAGCTCTGAAGATGCATTACCTGATATTTTTTTCTTTGCTGTTGTGTTTTGTATGTAGTTATAAATACTGTAGATTTTTTGTGATTTTTTGCCAAAGTTGTTGTTCTATTTATACATTTTAATGTCTTAAGACAGTTTTTCAATATCACAAAAAAAGAATTTTACTGCATATTTTGCAAAAAGAGCTCACTACCTTTAGCTTGCACATACTTGCAAAATTAATTAAAGAAAAAAAAAGCTTTTTGTTTCTGTCTTTTTTTTGTTTGTTTGTTTTAACGGGGATTTTGTAAAATATCCATATAAATAATGTATTTATCTTTGGAATTTGTACATTGCTTTTTGTCCCCGACCCCGGTTTATTTTATTGTGTATGTTTGCTATGTGAAAAAGTGCTGATTTGTTTGGTCATTCACCGTTGTATTAGCTGTTTAAATGTGATTTTAAACATTTCATTTATAGGTTTTTTTTTTTTTTTAGTATTGTTTAAAACCATGCTTCCATTTTTTTAATTTCCACCCAAAAGCCATTGTCTATTTTTGTATTATTTGTAAGTTAAGAAGTTTTTTCCAATATATGGCAAAAAGTAGCATATTATTCTTGTAGCATTTAGTTATGTAGATTTTAAAAAAATGTATCCTTTGCTTTTGAGGCTTAACAGAAACTAATGCTGTTTTACTCTATTAATATGCATGGGATTTCTCCTCTTTGGAGTGACGCATTTTTGTGCATTAAATATGGGGAGAAACTTCATAGAACTCAATGAAAATACTTTCTTTCTTAAGTCTGCTTGTATATTTCTCTGTCTTTCACATAAATATAAACCAGCAGATTGGATGCCTTAACAATGCAAATCATATTCATTTCACTTGTACATTGTACTGTGCACCAGAACTGTCAATCATCACTAACATTCTAAGAAAAAAAAAAAAAAAGGAATTGAAAAGCACAAAAGAACTGTTTTGTTACCTTAAAACAATATAACTTTTTTCTAGTCAAGCAAGAAATCATTTACAACGATGCTGCAACTGTGCATGCTTCCTGTATGAATTTTGCAATGGTTTTCACTAGAATGACACAGTGTGATCTTTGGGGGGAAGGGAAGAAAACAGGATTTTTTTTTTTTCACGGTGAGAAAATAAAAGGAGAACAAAACTGGAAAAATGGGAGAGACATCAGTTTATTGCTTCTCTGTATTCCAAGCAATTATTCTAATTCACATAGTAAGCAACAGCACGACAATGTAATCAAATTTAAAGCCATATTTTGTCCAGTGACACCATCAACTACTCTTGTAGAGCTCCACTCAAAGTCATAGCGATTTTGACACCAGTGTTTAGCCATCTATGTCTGTAGTCTTTTACGCCAGTGTCCAAAGATCCTTTGACAATGTGCATAGTTTTGTTTTATTGCAGCTATTCATAGTGATCTGATCAACGGGACCTTATAAAAATCCCCCTGTACCACCCTCATCTTTTACAAAGTAAAAGATGCAGCTGTTTACAGAATATGGCTTTAAGTGGAAACGTTCAGATTTCAGTTAAAAAAATAAAAAAGGTGAAGCTTCACAATGACTGGATTGCATAAATTATGCCTACTTCCTCACAGTTGTACTAGGATGCAGCTAAAATGAAGTCATCTCTGAAACTACTAACCTTTCACCTTCTTATCTAAATCTTTTTGAATAGACACACACACTGTACAGTTCTATTGTTAGAGAAACTAACTACTGTAGAGATTGTTATAATTTTTTTGCAGAAATTCAAGCTGTAAAAACTTTTCAACTTTCACAATATTTAATTAAAGTTACTTCCTGTCTGTGAATACAGCTCCTAGTTGTGTATTTATTTTTCTGCTCTGCTGGCTGGTGGATGGGAAGACCGCTGAACTGTCCTTCTGAGAGTAAGGAGAAGCAGAAATTCATGGCATCATGGCAGGGAATTATGAACTCTTCTTCTCACTGGTGGATTTTAATCCCATTCATTATATTGAAAGCTTGTCTCGTTAGCACAGATACATTATTATTTCCATCATACTGTTATATCGATGGCCCAAAGAGCCCATGTGTTTTTTGCTTGTGACTTTTAAGAACATACCTAGTCTTAGGTGCCTAGCTATAAAGAGCTTACTGTCTAAACAGACAGTGATCATAAAGTGCAAGACAAAGGTGTATTAGTTTCTGTTCCACAGGCCCAGGGAGATTTAAGTCTTCATCTCGCTGTTGTTGAAGTCGGTGGTAACACTTCCACTGCCTCTGGGGACTCAGAGCTAGAGCTTAATAAGTGACTTGCTCAAGGCCAGCTCCAAGAATGGCATCAAAGCCTTTTGAGCAGTAACAACATCATTGACTTGACCATGAAGGAGGCTCCTACAAGGCACTTCCACTCTGTCACCCTTCATAAGTGACACATCCATCAGCTACTAAATTGGTTCTAGGTGTTCTATTTTATTTTGTACCCCTGGCACAAGAGGAACGTAAGGAGCTTTTCCTCTGGGATGAGGAGGGTTGTGACAATGACACCCAAATGGAAGTGACGAGTGGCTGTTATTCAGAAGACCCTGGGGACAACCAGACAGCTTTAAATGCCATTCCTAAGGCAAGGTTGAGAGGGATTTTGGTAGAAGCATGGATATTGGATTGCAGCTTACATTGAAAAATTACTAAAAAGTTAAAATTTGCTGAAAACATAAGGAACTGTAAGTGGGTTCTTGCAATGGAAGGTGATGGGCATCTCTTAACTTGGTACTAGGTGTCCACCCTGATAGCTGTTGGGAATAAATAAAAAAAATGAGTAAATTAAGTGCTCTTGGGCAAGTAAGGCCCCCAAGCAAAGCTTGCTCTCTGAGCACAAGAGTGTGGTTTTGTCTGAGACGATTCTCCCAGGCTGCTTTCAAATGGTGTGAACATTGGCAGCCCTCGCTGCAGCCAAGGGCTCCGAGTGTGCTCAGCACAGTGGAAAAAAGTCAAGTTACATGTAGCTATAAGCCATTCTGCAGGATTAAATTCAGCATGCAACATTAGACAACCTACTGTAGACAAAGCAGATGCAGAACTTTGCTTCAGTCTTTTGGATCCAATGAACATGCTTTCATCTGATATTTAATTTATTTCATCCACATTAAAAAAAAAAAAAAAAGAGGTGAGGATAATAATATGACATGAACCATAAGACTTCTAATTCAAGACTGATGCTGGTGAAAAGGCTGCATGATGATGTTCACCAGGACAGTCTAACTGAGATCATGCAGGTGACAATAGTGCAACAAATGATAAATTACCTTTTTGATGTCGGGGGGAAAAGAAAAACCCAAAAAACACAAAACCCTTCAGATCATGTAAGGACCAGCTGCAAGTTGCACATGCATGTACGGTGGCAGCATCCCAGACTGAGTCCTATACCGAAAGGCAAAGGAAAGGCCTCTGGAGCCCCAGCAGAGAACGCACAGGCATGAGCATATAATTTGGTGTGGGTTATTCCTGGTGGATTCTGTAATTTTCAGCAGCTTTAACTTTTTTTTTTTTTTTTTTTTTTTTTTTCAAGTTAGTGCATCTTTGTGGACAGGAATGGAGGATTAATTGCTTTTTTTTTTTTTTTTAATTTCTTGTTTTGCATGGGACTGCTTTCTTTCTTTCTTTCTTTTTTTTTTTTTTTTTTTAATTCATTTCTAAAGAAACCTCAGCAGAAGGATGTACCTTCCCTGTTCACTTCCTGGTCCTGTTTTGTGTCTGCTTACTCCCTTTAGAGCCTTTCTCTGTATTTACAGGCTCTTACCACAACCTCTTTATACACTAATTTATATAATTCTGCTTAGCTTCACAGGCCATATACCTTATGCCATTTCATAGCTTAGCTGAAGACACATTCTATGGTTGCCTCACCTCCTTTTTTCCTGCTGCCCCTTGAGCATCAGGCCTGCTGTCAATGTCTGAACTAGGCTACTGTGCTAAAGCTGTTAACCAGGTTGGTGGCCTCCCACAGGGTCCATGGTCCTCATCTCAGCTCCAGATTCCTCCCAGTTCATGGGTGAGGATTTCTGAAGAGCTTTATCAAAGACCACACTGTCCAGGTTTGTTCAGAAACGTCCACTGCATCTTAAACTTATTTCCCCTCAGTACCCTTTTAGGAAGGCTAAAGGCCATCTCTCTAGTCTGTAGAAACCATCTTCTAATCTCCAAGTTGGAAATTTTTTTATGGGTATCACTTTTATATTTATCCATAGGCCTTGTGTTTATGGTTCATACGCTGTGCGACATTTTCCCCACATCATACAGTAAGCACACATGTCAGAGAGATGCAAGGGAGGTTGACACACACTTCCAGGAAGATATTTTGGTAATATTGGTTCCAACCCCTTGTGTACCTGCCAGCTACGTTCCTCCCAGCCATCGACACCTCCCTGCCCACCACCACCATTGCTATCTCAATGGGATGCAGCCTGATTTGGGCCTCCTTTGATGTCTCCTGCTCTCCTTAGTTTCCAGCAGGAGCTGACCATAGCATCCATTTTCCTCAGTACATAATGCTGATACTTCTGTAGCAGAGATCATGTCAATACTGCAGATAAATAAGTAATAGTTCCTGCCCCACAACTCTGTTTGCTTTCCTTTCCTTGGTACCCTTGAGGATAGAGCTAGCCCAGATCGCATGGCGTTACTCCAACATGATTGGCAGGTCATGTGAAAGAGCACACATCTTTGAAAACACTGGTGTAGTCAGTGCACGACACAAATGCCAGTGAGTAGCCAGGTCACAGCCTAACAGCTGGGACTGCAATTCTGGGTGGGTTTTTTTTTTTCTTTTTTTTTTTTCTTTTTTTTTCTTTCTTTTTTTTTCTTTTTTGTTGTTGTTTGTTTTTGTGCAAGGCTGCAATAGGAGCAGCAAGCACAGTGCTCTAACACACTTTTCTCTCTTATTTACAATGAATGACCCTAACTTCAACCTCATCATTGATGTGGATGCAGGTTTTAAGAAACTAGCTTAAAAACATTGTTTAGATGCTCAGCGAACCCTTTCTAAAGCATAGCCAACTATGTCCTACTTATCCCAGTCCATACAAATTGTTTTGTACAAAGCTCATGAAATCATTCACTTCTGCCTCTATTACAGAAAGCATAAACCAGAGTAAAGCATATGAAGACCTGCTTGCCCACCCCCCCCCCCCCCCCCCCCGCCCCCTATTTATGCTAAATTGCAGCTTAGACCTGTAAGAGCTTCCAGGAGTTTCAGGGAGCTTTGCACCTGGTATAACACAAGACAGACTTTCACAGTGTAGTGGCAGTTCATTATAGTCTTGCAGGTATTAACCAGGTGCAGCAGATAGAGACTTATGTCTGCAGCTATGCATAGGTATTCTCTGCCTGGTGCAGTTGTTGCACTGCCAAGAGAAGTTGACGGCCACTGAAAAAGTTTGGGTTATGAGGTCTTGAGCTCCCCCCCAAAGGGTGAAAAGGAAACCAATTTCTTCTGCTCTTTAACCCCAAAAGAGGCATTGGCTCCAAATCTGTTACAGCTGGTGAGAGCAGAAGTCAGCCAAGCCCCTTTGCACGGGTGGTCAATAGCAGCGCAGGGTCCAGTGGATGGCAGCAGGCAATAGCAGCCCTCCCCTGGAAATGAGCTGAGATGCATAAGTGCCAGGGCTCCGTAGGGTTGTCAAGGGGCACAGATTATCTGGGAAAGAACAGCCTCAAGATAAATTCAGCACGTGAGCATGCATGGGTCGGTCAGAGAGCCCAATGCAGAGAGCTCAGCTCAGACCAGCAGCTGTGCAGGAGCTGCAGTAATTAGGCGCTCAGCTGCACATTCAGTGCTCTTAGGGCTTCCACTGCAATGGCGTGGCAAAAACATACGGGCCAAGATGGGCTGCAGAGGCCAAGGACAGCAAGAGGAGTGTGTGCAGACAGCGAGGGGGGCAGAGGGTTTGTGTTGCTGGGAATCTGGGGCCAAGCAGGTACCTGAAATCACAAGACCTGAGTCTAACCTCAGGGCTGAGCTCAGCAAGGCCTGTCAGCTTCACCCACCAAGTGGGGTTACCCTCACCCAGCATCGCCCCTTCTCCCCCTTGCAGTGTGTGGAGCAGGGAGGAATGGCACTGCAGGCCTGTGCGTGTGCGGTTGCCGTGGGTGGTACGATAGAAAGCTGTGGGAAATGCTCATTTGCATGAGTCCTGGCAACTTGAAATGATCCTACATGCAAGATTTTTTTTTTCCTCTCTTTTTTTCAATTTCTGGAGGAAAGGAGAATGCAAGCCCCATTTTAAAGGCTGTCAGTGTGCAGCCTTCTCCTCCACGCTCTTCCAGCCTCAAGGATTCCCCTCTGCCTTGGCAGGCAGGACCATGACATGCCACCCGCCACCACCAAGGGCCCTGTCTGGCCTCACTTCCATGGTGCCACACTCATCACCAGGGCCTGTGCACTGCTTTGCTCCCCCACCTTGTCACCACTAACTTTTCCTCAACCTCTGCTGCATCATTGGCTTCTCCTGAGGGTTCCCTATTTATATAAAGGGGAAAAATGCAGTGACTGGGACTGGAAATATTTTGTTACCTTTTTTTTTTTTTTTTTAACTTAAGTATGAAGCATTTTTATCTGTGCTCTCTGGAGAGTTATGCTACAGTGGGACTGATTTTATCCACTTACTCAATGCACTTTAGTTCAATAATGATTACAGAACTTCTACATAATATATTAGGCATAGTTGATTTCCCAGGGTTTGTAGCCCTCTATCTCCCTAAGCATTTAAGAAGGAATCTCTTTGTGATAGGTATGTTATGAATGATACACTCCTCAGCAGTCACGATGTAAAAATAATAGCAGCAATGGAAGGAAGAGGAAGCAAGCATTTGTCCGGAAAAATGCCAAAGGTTGCGGATAACACAGCCCAACAGCAATGACCTGTTTTGTTCATTTTATCACTGTTAAGCCATCAGATGTGCTTGCAGTCTACAGCAATGCGGCCTCCCAGGCCAGGTTCCCAAGCCCTCCCTTCACCCCATTACTCAAACTGAAGTTTTCTTAAAAATTCACTGGCTGCTGCTTCAGATTTAGGTGGCCCTGGTCTCGCTTGCTTGCTCTCTTTTTTTTTAAATGGGCCTTAAAAATAAGCTGAGCTCTTCAGCTTGCTCATTTGTGCTTTGAACGAGCCCGTCACAGCCTGCAAGCTGAGCCCTGAGGTGCCAGGCGGCTGAGGAAAATGTGGCGACCATTTGCTCACTTCAGTGGCAAGAGAAATGGTGACATTTATAGTCAGTCCTCCTCACACCAGAGGTCAGACTGCACATCCTCACCACACCAAACAGAACCCTCAGCCTTCCTCAACCCTAGGGGGCTTCCTCTGCCCACTTCCCTAGTCTCAGAGCGCACGAGGCTCCCAACTGCCTCCTCCAAAGGGTGAAAATGGTGTCCTACACCTGGGGACACGCAGGCCATGTCATCAACGGGCCCACACTGTGCCTGCCATTCCATACCCAGTGGCAGAGGGCACCCAGCTCTGCTCATGCCAGCTAGGAATGGGCGAACCAGTCTGCTCATTTCCCAGTAGGAATTTCTCCACATTCGACAGACCACCTTGAACCAAGCACCTTGCCCGTGTGGTCATCGCGGGGCCTCTCCCCGCGGTGGAGATGATGCATTTTATTTTTAAACAGAAAAGCCCCATCGTATTCTATTTTCCAATAGTCTCTCAAATTCAGTAGCAGCCTTCGGTTAGTCCAGGGGGTAATCACAGCCATTCCTGCACATCATGATGGGATGTGCCAGCCCCGATGAGGGACAAGACAAGGGACACGCACGGCTCCGCTCCTGGCCGTGAGGGCCCTGCGCTCGCCTGCTCGGCCTCAGCAGGCAGCACAGCAGCCTTCGCTACCAACTATGAGCTGTTTCAACAGCCCAAATCACAGGGCTCACTGTAAGATAAATAAATAAATAAAGCCTATGAAGCCACAGATGTGCTGGTGTCTGAGGCAGATTTGAAGCTCTCATCTGCCTTTGTGGGAGAGCGGCCTGGGAGCTCCCACCATCCCGGAATCATTAGTTTATCACCTCTCACACTGTGGCTTTCAGGAAGGCGCTCGGAGATGGTGTTCCGAGGTGACCTTCCCGAGGCTGGGGCCTATAGGTGGCCTGGCAGGAGGGCACAGGGTTTGTATCAACCTGCTGGCGCTGCCGTGAGCTGGCGCGTGCTCTGTGCTCCTCGCAAATCACTGTTATGCCCTTCCTACTTTAAACACCATGGATCAGCTATAACAACACTTGATATTTATTTTATTTCAACTATCAGTCTGATTTGTCAGGTGTATTTTTTATGCACAGCAGGTGTACCCTAATGGGGTGAGGGAATAAACAGAAAATTGATGGGCTTACACACCCATTAGCTAATGGATTACTAAGCAAAAGGGACTCTGTTTAACCCCACTGCACTTAGCCCACCGTTAGGAGGAATGTTAAAGACTATAAGCTAACACTCAAACGTCTCTTCACAGACCCAGGGGAAGGGAGCTCAAACTTTAATGCATCTCTTTTGATAGGCAGGTGAATGAACGTGGCTATCATTATGCAATCTCGCGGCTCTGGCGGTATTTATCATCCATGTGCCCCACGCACTCCACTTGCTCCTGACCTGCCTCGCTGCGAGCCTGTCACTGGCGCTCGGCAGGTGCTTGGGAAGGGTTAAACAGGATAAAATAACTCCAGGCAGACAGGTTCCTATGTCCCACTTGCACAGAGCGTTCTGGATAGGCAGAAACGGGACAGCAGTTTGACGTGCCCGTACCGCGGCACCAGTAGGTTAGCAACAAGCTTTCTTCTTCAATGGCCTTGTATCAACATTATCTATAATCAGTTATTTTAAGATAGATGTGCCTCGTTAGCATCAGAACAATGCAATTACTTCCCCTCCTCCCCTCTCTCCAAATCCCAGGATTTTATTGGCCTATTAATGGTTTGATTTGTTGTTGGTAGAAACAAGGAAAGATTCCAACTCATTGATCATATTATCCTACAGATATCCAGCAGAATAAATAAATGGGATAATAAAACGCAAGCCATATGCACAAAGGTTATGTTTTCTAAATCCTTTAGTGTTCTGCATCATAGTTTATGTTCCCTTTCAACTACAAATACACAGTTCAGTGCAGTTCATGACAGTTAAAAAAGGGCTGTAATATTAAAGGTTATCTTTGCAATCTTTCTCCATCTTCCACACATAGAAACAAGTCACACTGATTCTCACTACTTACAAATGCCATAAGGAATAACCCCTGGCACAGGTGTACACTCAAAAGCCAATTCCAAAGGAGCCTTCTGTAAATATCAACTTGATCCTGAGAACAGGCATATGCTGGCTTTGCTTTAAGCACTGGAAGAGTCCTGCTGACTTCAGTGGGGCAGATCATGTGTTTGAAGAGAAATAGGTGCATGTGTGCAGTAGAGATGAAGGTATAAGAATAAAAAAAATCAAGAAAGGGTGTAATTCTATATTACTTTTCTCTAAGCAGTGGCACACACAAGCTTATAGCCAGAGGGAGGGTAAGGTGTCCTCCTGGATTTGAGGGAAAAGAAGGGGCTTCACCTACTTGACAGACCAGCCCCTGAGCTCTTTGGTGCGCTTCAATGCAGATTTCCTGATTTCTCTTTTTTCCCAGAAGAAAGCAGCAGGGAGCTCCCCTGCAAACTCTGTGCTGTTCAGGCATGGCATGGGAAGTGTGGCAGTTTTGTGGCCAGGAGGTCCGCCCCAAACCATTACTTCACTGGTTCAATTCCACGAAGGCCAAGAGCGGCTGAGTTCCTTTCCTGTAATTTGAAGTATTTTGAAAACGGCAACAGGGCTAAAGAGTAGGACAACATTGCTGCTGCTGTCACTAAGAGAAGTTGCCAAGAATGAAAAACAAAACACAAAAAAACACCTGGAATAACTTGGAAAATGTGACAGGCATAATGGCAATGACAGAAGTCACTGGGACTTCAGTAGGATGAAAAATGGCATCCAGAACCACCCTTAATCCAGAGAGCATTGGTCAGGCTGAAGTCTACAGATACCACTGGAATAAGAACCAAGATAAAACTATTACCAACTCAAAACAATGCTTGAGAAAAACAATATGGTCCAAGTGACGCATGAATACAACTTTAGCTGTAGGTTGTAGTTTCTAGGTTTGGAGACGATTTTATTTATTCTGAAATTAATCAGCATAGGTCTAAAAGGCTGGAGATGCATAGCAACTAGCTTGTTAATTGCTAAGCAATTATTTTACTCAACTCTAAGACGATGGGGTCTTACACCCAAAATATCCCTACTTGTTTCATTTTGCTTTCTTATTGTGCCTTCCGTGCTGTAGCTGAGGTTATTTTACAGCAGCTGTCAGTCATAGCAGTAACAACTTCCACAGCAGCAGCTCCCATTTGGCAAACTCACTATACAGAAGCGTTGTGACAGAGTTGAAGGGGCTTCTTTCTCTTTCTTAATATCATCTTCCCCTAGGATAGACTACCTTGCCCTCTTCAGCACAACACACGTGGATCACACTGCAGAGTTTCTGAATGCTGCTTTTAAGAAGGTATATCTGTTTGTTTTTATCAACGTATTTCAGCTCCTCTGGCATGCTGTCTTTGCAGCTCTAATAGAGACACTTCACATGTAATAGGGTCACACAGTGATCCTCACGTTCGATTCCACTCCTATCACCATGTTAAATTGAAACAATGTGTGTGCATCAGATTTCTGCAATGCAGGGAAGCTATAACATCTACAAGTTTTGTGATGCGATGAAACTAATGATTTGGATTTTATTTTCTGGGTACCACATTCAGCTGGTGAACTCTCAAAAATACACCTTACCTCATTTTCTCTCTATCTCTTTACCTCTCAAGAGCTTTCACCAACAGATCTACTTTCATCCTGAATAAAAAAAAACAGTAATTCTATCAGTAATTTATGGAAATTAGAAAACTGATTAGCATAAAGCTTCTACTTGTGATAGTGGGGTTACAAAAGTGGGTTGATAGGTAAAAATGATCTTCTTAGTGATAATTAACTTTGATCTCTTAAATAACTGTTAACTTTCATAAAGAAGGAGAGTACAAATGACATTTGCATCGTGGCAACTGTAAAAAGACAGAACATAACTTTCATTGGAGATTACATGATAAGCTCTGTTCTCAAAGAAAATATACTCATTTCAAAGCAAAAAAAAAATGACATAAATTGTCAAGGACAGTTGGTTTCGCTCTTATACCCAGTGCTAACCTGAGTGCACTGAAAAGAGTCCATACTCTACTACAACTACAACTACATACATCCATGTGGATAGTATGTATTGCCTACAAGGAAATGACAATACATGTTCTGCTTAGTGCTTCTATGAGACCGTTCATCCAATGACTTCCAAGTACTTTATAAAGATTAATTCATTCTATGTCTTTCTGAGTAAATATTAGTCTTATTGTAACATTATAGGGAAATGGAGAGACACAGCAGCTGAGAGACTTCCTCAAGGTCACTAGATTGTGGCTAAAATGACTCACTTCTTGTGTGTTCAGGGCCTCCTGGCAAAGCACGTCTCTTTGGGCATTGGAGGTTTATTATACACTACTCAAATTTTGCTTTAAATGCTACTTCGAACATTTTCTCAACATTAGTTATTGAATTCTGAACAATTTCACTGTGCTTCTACAGGGTTAGACAGTGCTACCATCTCTGTTTAACAAATGGGAAACTGAGGCACAGAGAAATAAAGATCAAATGTTTCAATTAGATGAATGTTCAGTTTGAGAAATCAAGGGCCCAGTGGTTAAAACAAGGAGACACCCCAAGCTATAGTCCCTAGTTTAAGGGCCTAACTGCTTAACGAAGATAAACAGTTGTATCTTGAGTTTCCTGGACTCATTAGAAACCATTTCGAGCAAAACCGAAGTGGTGAAATCCCACTTAACCTCCCAGCAAATGAGATGCTCTGTGGCCCACTGTAGAAGATACTATCAGCCACAGCTATGCCTGTCATAGCAGACCTGCAGAAAGACATATGCAGGTTAGGGGATATGTAGATAAAATAAGTGTAAAAAAGAAGTTACAATAAAACACAGTGTAAATCAAGAAACAGAGACCCACACATGAGACAGGCTAAATGATTTCATCATTTAAGACTATTATTTCATCACTTAAGACTATTTTAATAAATATGTCCTGTGCAGTTTCCAAACATTTCAATTCATGGAAATCATCTTACAACCTTTCTTGTGCACTTAAAGCTCCTGGCACTGTAAGCTGTTGCAAAAGAATCATTGCAACATCTCACTATCTTTCTTGGCTAGCTCCTCCAAGTATGGAGTATGCTGGCCACTCTCTCAATCATTTTATCCTGTCATCTTTTTTCCTTTGATATGCATGAAGTTAAAGGAAAATGGCAGTCTCCTAATTTCTGTTTCCACCCAATGTCACGAGAGAGAGGAAGGAAAAAAAAATCACTTTTCTAATGCAGCTTTTAAAATAGAAAAGCAAAAAAAAAAAAATTACAGTACTTAATAGGCCTCCCTTGCAATTTAAAAACTGATTTTTCAGGAGCTCATATATTCAAATCTCCAAAGTCTATTTGAAGGCACATCTGAAGGTGCACCCTGCAACCTGTGTGTAGCAAACTCTTTTGAATCTTGTCCTTGAAACAAAAATTACTGCCCCATGGGAACTCAGCAGTGTAGACAACCACTAACTGCGGAATGACTGAAAGCAGAGCTGAGAGTCCTTGCAGCTGGGAGGGAGAAGTGGATGAGAGAGCGAGGGAAGATGAGAAAAGCCTTCAGGAGCCATTTGGGAGACAGTCACTGGGAAGAAGAAAGAAAGACATGCACTAAAAACAACAGAAACACAGGTGGAAATGGCCTACTGGGAAATCAGGCTGTCAACAAACAAAAGCCGAAGGCCAGAAAGCAGTTTCAGTAGCAGCCCCTGCTAACAGGGCTTCAGTGTTCAGTAAATAAATTAGCAGCAGCTTTGACTGTTTGGAAATTAGTAGCGACATGATGAAAGAAGCAAATGACTTGCTTTTATCTGGAGTGGAGGCACTAAACTTCCAAAGAAATCTTTACTTGTATTAGGAGAAGCAGAGATGCTTATATCAGCTTAGACTTGAACAACAATGATAACAAAAAAGTTTCATTTCATTTATCAGAGGCTCAGAACTTCGTTTGTAACTAATGAGACCTGTGTCCCCCTGGGCTGCTTCTGACAGCATCTCTCCCTTGAATAGTTTATCACTTAGGAGGTTTAAAAAAAAAATAACAGGTTAGCTAGACAATCAGAGACCTAGAAATTGAAGAAAGAAAAAGAAGAGAACTTGAGTTGGGACATTATATAAAAACGATGACTCGGATCAACTCTTCAACTCTTCTTCTTCAACTCTTTTGGGAAAAACTCCAGTGATGGACTTCTGTTGAGAATTTGATCCAGTTCAATTAAATGGGAACTAAATGAGGGGCTGAAGAGTAAACACTTCAGCATGTGCTTAAACATTCAGCATGTGCCAAAGTCCTATTGATTCCATTGAGATATAATTTGCTTAAGCACTCTTCCTGAATAAAGTTTCTTACTGAATCAGGGCCCCAGTTATTGGACAGGAATGTTTATTGTGTCAGATGCATTAAGAAGAGACTCTTTCCCACATTCTAGTAACTTAGAAAGCTACTAGAAAATTAGATAAGGAATAATACTGCAGCCTCCAGACTGAACAAATATTTATGTAAAGTGTGCTGAGTGTGTTTGATAAGGCAACAGGTCTAGGAGGCAAGCTTGCACTTGCAAAATAAAGCAAGAGCATCTTGTGTAGTCCCTTCGATCTGGTGGATCCAACCTACAGTGCTAAACTAGGTCCATGCCAAACTCTAAGCATGGACTTTGTCCCTAGCCTGGACAGCCCAGGGATGCATCCTTAGAGCCTCCAACAAATGGCAACGGTCTGTTCTTTACCTACTTCCCATTGATTTGGCTGGATCATGTATGTGGCATGAAATGGTGTGATGAACTGTAAGATGGCCATGTAGGGCCAAATTTGCAAAGCAATCTGTTGCTATATCTAAAGGATCAGATTTCATAATCGTTTGAGTATTGAACCTCTTCTTGAAGGCAGTATTGGTTTTCTTGTCCCTGCAAATAGCTGATTGTTCTGAAATTCAGCTGTCAACTATCATCCTAGTTCTTCTGGAAGACCTCGAGAGCTTTGAGCTCAGAAATGTTGAGATTTCTCATTCACATGCCAACAGCAATGGGGCAAGATCTCCTTCCACTGTAACTCATACTGTTAATTCTTACCACCACGAGCAGTAAATTAGCTAGCATGCTTTTAAACAAAACAGACAGTAAGAAGAGGCATCTCTCAGTGATCAATACTGGTACCAATACTGCTTAATATCTTCGTTAGTGTCTTGATTATGGGATGGAGTGCATTCTCAGCAAGTTTGCAGATGACACCAAATAGAGGGGAGCCATCAATAACCGACTGGCAGGGCTGGTGTTGAGAGACCTGGACAGGCTGGAGAATGGGGCTGATGGCGACCTCACGAAGCTGAACAAAACCACGTGCAGAGTCTTGGTATCGTGGGGGCTGTAGCACAGGGTGTCTGAGGAGAGATGAAGGGAAAACAGACACTTGTGGGAGGTGCACAGCGACGGGACAAGAGGCTGTGAACACAATTTGGAACATGGCAAATTCCAGTCAGATATAAGGAAGTTTCTGCTTTGCTTTCCCTTAATAAGAGGATGGTCAAACACTAGGGCAGGTTCCCCAGAGAGGCTGTAGAATCAGTGTCCTTGGAGGAGCTCAGTGTTTAACTGGACATGACCCCGAGCAACCTGATTTAAGAAGACCTGGTCTGAGCAGAGCCTTGGACCAGGTGACCTCTGTAGTCCCTTCCAGCCCAAATTAGTCTAAGATTCTGTGAAAAAGGAACCTGACACAAATGGTGAAGATGATGTGGAACTATGTAATAGCTGGCACAGTTTTGTGAAGGAAAGTTTAGGCCCAAGCATACAGAGAATTTAATTAAGGCAGACATGGCATATTTGAATTTTTAGCAAACCTTTAGTTTAGTGCTGCACAAGAACTCAACAGGAAAGCTAGAATTGCACAGCCTGCATAATAACACAATAAGGTAAAAATCTATCCAACAGCTAGGAACCAATGAGTTACCATCAACGGTTTTATGTCAAAAGAGAGAGAAGTATCAATTGGTCTCCCACAGGGATTGATACTGGAGCCAGTATTAATCGATATGCTCATTAACAGACCAGAGAAGAATGTAAATTCAATGATCATAGGATCTGCAGAAGATTCAAAGGAAGGGTGACGATGTGGCAAATAAAGAGATGACATAGGAACAGAACTGCAGTCAAACTGTGTGAAGATTTCAATGTATAAACAACAAGCAACATTTAATATTTTACACAATTAGGAAAAAAAAAAAAGGAAAAAAAAGATAACTGTAAAATAGGATGGTGATAGTACCTAAACCTACCACTCCCAGAAAAGCCCTCAATTTAACCAACTGTTAACTATGGCATCATTGCAAAAGAATAAGGAATGAGTCCTGATCTGTGAAAATTACTGCAAGAAAAAAAATACATTTGACAATGTTGTTGGTGTCAGATGTGCAAGTGTATGGCCAAATGTTGGAAGATGTTTTGATTAAAGAAGAAGACCAGAATGGAGAGAAATTCTGCAAAGACTGGATTAAGCCTTGTCTATGTACTTCACACTGACTTAAATTAAGGAAGCAGAACTATTTCTGCATGTAGCAGATGAAAATTGTGCTAATGATGACAAGGAGGATTGAAATGGACTGGTACAGATCATACTACTTCTAATGCTTTATCTCCCCATGTTTTCTGACACTTTACTATTCTTAATTCTGATGTTTTGGTGTGTACAAATATTTTTTCCTGTTGCTTGGCAGAGGTGTAAGTGACCTGCCCCATAAATATTAAGCCCACATAAATTGCCACATTGATCCAATCTGATCTTCTGTATCACACAGACCTGCTTATTTTCCTAATCAGACTTCTCAAATTTGAAATTTCAGAGATTATAATAAAAATTTGTTCTGGATTTCAAGCCCTAATCTGCTGAAGAATGCACAATATCCCTTGTACAAATATCCATAGTGGGATTATAAATTCTCAGTCTGCATTGGCTGAGTTTCACTTTGTAAGCTGTTTCCTTCAGAAATATTCTTCCTTACATGGCTACTCAGTGGCACTCCTCAACGCCATAATGTAATATAACTTCAATGTTTCTAATCTATGTTTATAAACTAGGAATTTACTTTACTCCCATTTAAACCCATGAAAACTCCCATGGACATTAATACAAGTAGGAACTGAAATGCACTCATTGAAAGCAAGAACTGTGTGATGGAAAACAAGAAATCTTTTAAGCCACAGTTCTTAAGGGTATATTGTATGGTGTTAACTGTTCAACCCATCAGAGCCTCATAGCCATATTAGTTGTATGAATGGGATAAGATTACTTGGGCAATTTTCCTCTACATTAGAAACAAATCACAGCTAAACCTTTGCTGGCTCCATACATTTTAAATTCCCGTTTTCTCTCCCTAGAACAGAAAAAATAAATACAGAGATAGCTGACCAAACTTAGCAAGTGTTCAAAGCAATCAAGTGCAAATTCCCTCTGTAAAATGTGAACAAAACAGAAAACCTTTGACTGAGAGGTAACTTCAGAGATAAGTAGTTAGATAGATGCTATAGACAACAAGACACAAACAAATTAAATCTATTCCACTGAAACAGTGATATAATTTCCCTCCAGAGACTATCTCAAACTGACAAAATAAACAAAGAAATAACATGTTTCTTAACTTGTGAAATGTGACAGTCAATGGCAGATAGCAAAACAAGACTAAACCATGCTGCAAGTTCCTTGCACAAACATGCTGGAAACATTTGGGAACGACGCGGCTGCCTGCTCTCTGGCTTCATGCTCCTAGTAACAACATTTTTCCACAGCTCCCATCTCTGAGGTTTTCACCCTCTTTCCAGCATAGTCCTCCTGTTTAAGAAACACATTTGTTTATTTGAGGGATGGGCTGATGGTGGAAAGTAGCACATATGGGAAACAGTGCAGTTTGTGTGGGATGTAATGGCACCTCTGAAAATTTCTCTCCCCAACAAAGCTGGGACATGCTTCACTTTGGCTTTGCTGGTAGATAGGACATTGGTAAATGCTGAGCATATACCACAGAGCTTTGAAGGCACAGGTGTGTATTTTAGTCTTTCATGGAATTAGGGCCAAAGAAAGGAACCTCGGTCCATCACCTGCTCTGTCATCACAGAATTCTGCCAATTAATTTTTGAGACATCTAAAAGTGAGAAATCTTTGGAAGGGTTCAGGTCAGTCCTGAGACTTCTGTATCAGGATATAAGCAAGCTAGCATAAACTAATGACATTGTGAGCCCAGAGGAAGTGACCTCGGAAACAGAGAGTAGGAAATGCTGCAAGCACCACAGAGATGGCCATACTATAAAAGCAATCTTTAAAGATAGAAGCAAAAGCAAGAGCATGCCAAAGTGCAGTACAGTTCTAATTTTCATGTTACTCATAGCAATCATTTTCCATGAACAGTCTGTATATGTCACTTACAAATATCTCATTTAATCCTCATCGTTCATATGCACATAATAATCCTTTCAGTGTATTTTACTTGATAGTTTGCCTTTAAAATGTCAGGTCTTTTTCCCTCTAAGTTACAAATTGCTTTTGTGCCTAAAAGTTTATAATGGAAAAATATCTTAGCTCAGAGCTGCATAGGGGCTGGTGACAGAAAATGGATTCTCTCACCGCAGCAGATGGTCAGAAGGCAGTCCAGGTCTCCCGATCATTGATGGTGGGTTCATCTCCTATAACTACCTTAGAGCAAGCAATCTGAACAGCTTCCTCGCTAGCCCTTTTAGGGGCCGTGTCCCACGGACCACGGTGGGCGCACACGCACCCCCACGGTGGGCAGGATGAATCACCCATCGTAGCTGCCTCTTCCTATACATGAACTATAGAAAGAGGCGGTTACTGCTGCTCAGACTTCTCATTTGGCACAGCTAATCGTAGGAAGCTGAGGTAAATAGTGCTCATAGGGTTGTGCAGAGTGTCCATTCCTCATTTACTACCCACATTAATGCTGTCCGTGTTTTCCTTATCCGGCCTATACTGTAGGAATTCAGGGCCACCCGGACTCCATCTGCTTGTCCTCAAGACATTGTTTTGAGATAGTGAAGCACTATTACCCCATTTGCATTGGTGGAAAAGGCTGGTTAGTCTCATCTAAGCCATATCTATGAAAGGTAAATGCCTCAATACCTTTGACTGTATGAGTCTAAAAGACTTGCTGAGGTCCCACGGGAGGCTCATGTCAAGCAAGACTGTCCTCTGACTCACGGCTCTCCAGCCACTCCATGAGCTCTTCTCTCACTAGCACCGGGAAAGTCTAACTGTAATTCTGCTCTCTGAAAACCTATAAACGTGAATTTATCCGTTATTGGTAAGGATGGCCTTTTCGAAATAGAAATATAGAACCGGAAATAAGAGAAAATATGTAACATACTGGCAGAAGGAATGTGAGAGTGAATCTATCAGGTTTACTGCCCAATTTGTGCACTGTTCATTTCTAAATAGTGTTTTGTGGGTGAGTGGTGGTCCAGGAAGTTATGCTAAATGGGCCAAAGATGGGCTGTGGGGTAGTATGAAAGATGTGGCATGTTTTCAATCAAAGTTTTATGATAAAGCTGCATGGTGGTCTCTGGGAAATTATGAGGTTTAAAAGTGGCGCAGCATTCTTAAAGTTTTGGGGCCACGGCAGTGCAGGCCAGCTTGGCTATTAAAGACCACTCTCTTCATGATTCTCAGGGGAGTGACTCCTATCAGCCTGCTTTCACTTGCAAAAATAATAACGAAAAACACACAATGCAAAGCAAGGCAGCCACTCAATAAATCAGATTTTGCACTAACTTATAAGGGTGCTGAGTCCAACTGGTTTCCACTGACTTCAGTGGAGAAATCTGGGTGTTGAGTATTCTGGGGAAGTGCGGCCCCCGGCAGACAGTGCTGTTTCTTCTACATCCAAAGAGCATCCACTGCACGTTTTAACTAGATTTTTGGAGTGCATTCTGTAGCCTGTTATTTCCGTGTTAAATAATAATTCTGAATTACATGCATTACTTCTCATCTGATAACAATAACAGCTCTCTATCTTAGTGACTAGAGCATTTATGTTGGCACTGTCAGAAACACTAATGCAAACTGAGTGTCTTTGGTGTTCTCAAGAACTAACGAACACCATTCATTTCCTACAGATTAGTTTCAACCCAACAAGTGTTTTGTTGAGCCCCAAAGAATATTTCATTTATTGCAATAACGCTGATTGCTCACTTACAAGCAGCAACTCATTCAGTAAAGGAACAGTCTGTTATAGCTTGGTAGCTTTTAAAAGGGAGCAAAAACTCAAACAACAAATTGGAGATGAGAGTTAATACTCAAAAGACAGCATGTCATTATGATAAGCATATCTATTGCTGTGAATAATGGAGCGGGTTTAATCACACAATGGTACAGATACACTTAGAATAAATATTTAACGGCATATGTTGCAAAGCTGAAGCCTGTTCCAACCTGACATTCCACAGTTTGTGCTCGGTGCTATCATGGAACAGGAGGTGCATGGCATTGGTGACTCAGGATTGAGACAACACATAAGGGCTGCTACTGCAGGGTATGTGGAAATGGACAAGTGGACGCTGAGCTGCATGTCCATG
Source organism: Tinamus guttatus (assembly GCF_059628265.1). NCBI lineage: Eukaryota > Metazoa > Chordata > Aves > Tinamiformes > Tinamidae > Tinamus > Tinamus guttatus. The sequence continues at coordinate 1,056,977 of NW_028288689.1, forward strand.
ATCCGGTGACATCGTGGAAGAGCCTGTCCATTCTCCTCCTCCTATCTAGCTGCCTTCATGCTAAGCTTTTGGAGCAGATAAGCAAGGCTCGTGGCAACGGATGACATGGAACCTGCCTAAGATAAACTAGAGACAGGCATGCTTCCCTCCCGGGAGAGATCCCCCAGGGAAATAGGGGGGAAGTGTCAAGAGATGAGGAAAAGAACAGGCATGCACAAGCCTTTCTGTGCTCTAGGAACCCCTGTGCCAGCTGCGGTGGTCACAGGCCAGTCGGCTGCATCAGGCTGGCGGGACTGAGCAGAGAGGGGGAAGTTACAGGGAGTGTGGGGCTGCCAGCACTGTGGAAAAGGAGAAGATGAGGAGTCTTATGGGCTCCAAAGGCCTGTTACACCCCCAGTAAATCCGTCTGGTATTTACCCCTCCACTCTGCAGCACCTTGAGCTTCCCCTTACTGGAGGCTTGGGTCCTCAGCTATAATAACAGCACTATGGATTCCTGGAAAACATGTACTTTACCCATGGAGGCCTTGTTACAACAGCTCGTAATGACCCATAAGTTTTAGAAAAAGCACAATCTCATTTCGTATGAACAAAATGGAACTGAAAATTGGGCTCAAATGGAAATGGGAGCCTCAGTGGGAAATTTATTTGTGATGGAGGAGAGCATGGTTGCAAAGAAGAGGACTGGGCTAACACACAACAGGGAACAGAGAGGGACCTCAAAGGAAAATAAGAAGAGAATTAAAAGGATAACTGGGAAAAACAGAAGTTAAAAAAATAATATGTGGAAGAGGCTATGCTATTGTCTGCAAGGTCTAGGTTTCTTTTAAGGGTGGGCATTACTTTTGCTAGCACGAGGAATAGGTTTTCCCTGAGCTAGAAAAACATTTGGATTTTTTTTTTTTGCCTTTTATTAATCATCTAAGGTGTGGGGAGGGGAAACCCCCCGGAGAATTCAACGACAGGAAAAAAAAATGGTTTGTGAAGTCAGACTCAGTTTGCGTACCTAAAAAGCAATATGATTGATTTGCAAAAACCTCTAGCTTCACAAAGTTCTTCCATCTCTAATGAGAACTAACAGCATTTTTGTCCGGCTTCCCTGCAAAATATTGTTCTAGTGCTGAATCCATCAACAAAAATGGCTAAGCATTAGCTTTCTTAATGGCCTCTAGTTTCCTTTGCCAGCAACTGCAGATGGAGCGGGCTAAGCAGGGCTGGGGCTGAGGCATACGGGCCTGTTGTAGATCTCAGCTGCTAAATTTTGCTAAATTAGAAGTAAGATTGAATAGTGTCTTTTTAGTATATACACTGAACACAGCTTATTTTAGAATCACAGGCTATTCCCAGCTTTGGTAAGGCACAAGAAGTGCATGATCCTTTCACAATTTAATTAATGTAAATCACTACACAAGTGAATTCTGTGTTGAAGTACGGCAAACGAGGGATGGAAAATAAAGGAGGTTAGAGGCCTTTGTTCAGCACTGACAGCATAACTTGCTGATTTTCCTTTTTAGCCTTTTTATCTGTCTCTGTGCTTTGAGTGTGTGTTTATAACATACCCTCACGTCTACCTGCCTGCAAGGAGATATATCCTGCCTGTCCCCGGCTGCTGGCGTGTCCACAGAGCGCTCACACGGCGCGTCCCAGCACAGCGGGTACGGCAGGCCCAGCGAGGAGCCTGCGTGGCTCCACAGACCGTGTGCTGTGACCACGGTGCATCCTCCCGGCCACCAGCCTCCTCCTTGCCCATCCTCACACTCCTCTCTTTGAAGCAAAGTGTGATACAGCAAACTAGTCTCCCAACCAAGCTTCCACACAAATTTATTTCCGATCTTTCAACTGCGGCAGGAGCAGCTAGAAGTAGTCTCATGACAGAAATCTGTTTTCAGGTTTTTTTTTTTTTTTTTGCCCTACTTTGAAAAACTCTGATACTTCAGATCAAGCTTGGAGATGAGGAAAAATTCTGAGGACTGACCTGAATTTAGGTGAACTTCCAGGACCTTGCAAAACAAGATCTGCATGTTCAGTCACAGTCCTGATAATTCATTTTTCTTTCAGCTGTGGGCTAAACAATCTTGACTTCTCATCATGCACCAGCACTCTGAAAATTCTGCCAGTGACTACTGGGCAGCAGAGATGGATAAAATGAGAACAAGAAGCAGTAGTTCTAACTTCTGTTTCCAGTCAACACAGAGATTAATAAAGAACCTGCAAGCAAGCACTAATATCTAAGTCTCCTTCTGTCATCCTAATCAATGAGACCATGCACCATGAAGTCATAATAGTAACCTCCATAAAATTTAATATCTGTTTATTATGAGTGAAAGGTATTTTGTGAAAATTCTCTTTTCACACACTCAACAACTTCTGGATTTGAAAACGGAAGAGCAATATATTTTAAATGTCAGTTATAGATGGTTCATTGCAATAGCATTCGTGTTAAAAGGCAGTCAGGTTTTGCAGACATTATTAGCATGCTCAGTTCTTTTCACACACCTTGAATTTTGTACTTTTAATGATGCAGTTATAGAAATCCACCCTTCATCTGTGAAGCACCCAAGAAGTCAATGGGCTTGTAAAGAAGTGAAAATGGAATTTTGCCAGAAACATACGACATGCAACAATGCGCCCTGTGTCTCTGATAAACAAATAAAAGACAGCAAAGGTTTCAAGATATAGTTTCCAGTAATTATACGACTGAATATCATACCAGCATGACTTCTATTGCATCCATGAGAGACTTAAATATATCAACACAACTTAGGAAGTGTGCTTATGACAAAGTGGTTTTAAGATTTAGTGACCTGTTCAATAAGGATAGTGCCGGGATATGATACAAAAGATTCAGCATCACTCATTTTGGATGAGCGTCAAAGCCTAAGAGTGATGAGTGCTGCAAATGGGTGCTGTTAAGATACACCTCATAGTGTTCTAACTAATAGCACCAATCCTTATTGACAAGAGGTTTTGAACTCAACACCAAGCAATTAAGCAAAGAAAAGAATGCAAACTTACGCCAACACTTCTGTTAATCAAATATGCAGATGTATTTGTTGCTTGCCACTCTAAATCAAAAAGTAAGGTATGTTTTCAATGATCAACAGAATAACATCCTCAGCAAAAAGCAGTGTAGAAGTTTGAAAGTGCATATAAAGGAAATGACAATTGTCATAAGAAAGCAAAATCTGAGAAACAATTTACTTGGAATCAAAGATAGCATTATTATAATATCACTGACATCTCTTGCACTAAACTTGTTTCTCCAGCAGTGACATGGCAAAGCAATATGCTAATATTACTTTCATTATGATATGTCTACTAGAGTTGGAAACCTATAAAAGTTTTGAAAAAAATGCTGCAGGACACAGTTTAACAACAAAATATTGTGTTTTGCTATTATATGGATCATATTAAATGTGTAGGTAATTTGAATGTCACATCTGCTTGAATTTTTTTAAAGTCAAAACCTCGTAGAATTTGTAAGAGTTTATCTGGAATGTACTTCTATACCTGTCATCTGCATAAGTTCACACTGGTAAAATAGCATCTATTCTAGAGAAAGACAACCACATGCTCTAAAGCCATCCTTTAGCATAGATCTATATTGGAGTAGTTGTTCATTCATTGAGGTGCTCCATCTCAGCTCCCAAATGTTAAACAACGAACTTCTTAAAGGAGTTCCTGAAACACTGGTGAGAGCTGAAAATCATTCCTTAATTTATAGTGAATTGTATTAAAAATCCACGTTGATAGACAGTGTTCTGTAGACCTTCGTAGTTGATAAAATGTATGCATAGTGGTTGGTACCTATCAAAAGGGAAATTAGAATAAATGAATATTTAAATATTTAAATTTTCCATGATATGTTTGAAGCGCATTTTCAAAGCATTATCATCAGATTTGAGAAACCAGGGCTCATTTGGTTACAAACTCCTCACTGAAGAGTTTCCTAAGCCTCCCTTTTCCTTATCTGTGACACATTAGCCATTATAACAGTTTTTATATGCAAAAGTGTAACTGTAACCAAATACTGACTACACCGGCTGGTTCTCTCCAAGTTTCTAAGCATCCCCTTTGGCTGACCTTTAGTAGCCACTAAAATGTGGTGGAAAGGAGACAAAGAGAAGCAGTACCAAACTCTAGAGAAGCAAGGAGATGCTGAATATGCTTCTTTGCTTTCTTCAGAAAGCTAGATGTCAGAAATGCTTCTTAGAGTAAATGCTGTGTTTAACAACAATATATTTTTAATAGAAATAACTATATTTACCTAGTACAAATGTATGTACATGTGAGTGTATCATACATGAGTTTGTGTGTATATATTTTTCGTATAATCCTGCATGCGTTAGTATCTCAGTTTAACATGAACTGTGCATCCAACTAAAATGAACTAAATGTCCATGTGTAACTACACGTCTGAGCGATTGATTCTGTGTGGCAAAAGGGGTCCTCCTGGGCTCATGACCTGCGTGCATTAGCATCTCCACATCTACCTATATTTAACAGTTCCTTAATACCATGATAAACTAGATTAACTTCCACAAGGGCCCCTTAGGCTCAAAGAGAAAAAAAAAAAAGGGGACAGAGTAATCATCAGTAAAGAGGCAAAATCACATTTCATACTGAATACTTTTTGCTGCTTATCTTACAAAATTATTATTATTTGCCTCCTTAGTTACTCCTATTCATCAGGGTGATGTGTGCAGACTGTGAGAATGCCAAACGTTCTCTTAAAACTGACGAGTAAGCAAAAAAGAGCTGCTCTTTAAACCCTTCACAGTTTATAGCCACATTTACATAACATTAAATAAGTCAACAAAGGCATCATTAGCTCCCATTAAAATATGAGCAAAGAAATTTAAACGAACAAGACAAGCTAATTGGTAAGTAATGTTGTGTATCAAAAATTATGACTATAAGATTCCAAAGTTAATGAGAAGCCCTACAATTGTGTTTACTAAATATTTAAAAATTAAATTAAAGGTGAACATGGAGAGCCAGAAAAGTTTTCTCATTGTCATTTGGCTGACTGAGAATTGTGGAGGTTACTGCTGCTCCATCACAAAGTTTGAGGGTCCCCAGAGGTGTCCTTGGTTGATCACAGTCCTTTGGGCAGAGTGGTCTCTATTTGCTGAGCAGCCTAGATGGAAACTGCCTAAGGAAACTGTGACATGAGCTGTGATTCCAGATAAACAGCATCAGGGGAGTGTTGGCTGCTGGGGGTCTGTAAAACTGGGTTAAACTATTGGTCCATTTTGTCTCATGATCTATCGAATTTGTGCAGGCCAGGTGTTTCAGAGGGAAGTAGGGAAAAGAAGTCTGCTGTAAAAGGACAGACATGCTCTAACACGATGATGTTCCTCAGCACAGGGACTAAAGCAGATCCTGGTGAGATACAACACCCCATGTGCAGTGTGGACGTGGGGACGTCTCAGCCACTTGCAGCCTGCGTTTTGATGCGTTACTCCAGCTGTGCAGCTCTGAGCTGAATTGATGAGCACAGTTGTGGAATGCTATTGGTTATGTCAAAAAGAAAGACACCAAGGGATGTCCTCACTGACACGTGGTGCAAACCTTCGCACATCTATTTCTGCTGCCAGTCCTGGGATTGGACCCCAGCTGAACCCAGCTCTTCTGTCACCACATCCAACACTTGCAAAGAGAGGCCAAGTCCTTTTCTGCTGTTCTTAACCTTATCCACTGAGTCCCCAAGATTATTACATGCTTCCTGAGTTGAAAACCACCAGTGGTTCAAATCTGTTGACAACAATTGCCTTTCACAGACCTTTTAGTATGGGGATTTCTGTCAATTTACTGGCTACCGCTCTCCTGACTCCTTTTTTTCTCATCCCTACTAAAACCATTCTCATTGCAGCGTTTCAGCTCCCTTCCAAAAACAGAAACCACTGAGTGGAGATATAACCCTGCAGTGCCATTAATGAACATAATTATAGTGTCACATTACGCTGTCCCTCTTGCTAATTGGTCATTCATTTGCCATTGTGCATGAAATCACAGGTGTTATTGCCTAGGTGATGCTTATCTGAATTCGCCACATCACAGCAATTCCCTTCCACTTCATTTCTCAGAGCAACGCGATTAGTGTCTGCTTAAAAAGGAGCATGGGGCTCTCTCTTCTACTATCTCAAATGCCCAGATGTATTGGGCTAGATTTCAGTAGCACCTTGCAATCAGATCAATATCTCACATTTTCAAGCACACAGAATGGTTGCAAACAGAGCTATTGATCTATTCCTACAGGGAAGTTTCAGAGATGTTGGCTGAAAGATTCTAGAAATAATTATTAAAATTATTAAATTTAGTTGCAATAGTAATTGCATTGTTTTAAATAGGTGTGCTTGTATTTTTGCAATGAGGGAGGTCCTGAAATAAATAATCTAATCATGCTATGCTAGAAAACAACTAATTATTCTACCATAATTCAAAGCAACCTTATAAAACATGTGAGACAAAGCTGACATTCATTGGTCCTGGTGCGCGCTTGTTACAAACCAACTTTAATAAAATACTACAAGTTATGTGAACATATGATGAATGGAAACCCAAGAATTCATTCTATACAATTTTTGGTTCACTGAAAGCCAGAAAGGTCTTGCAGATATCTTGTGTTAGCTTATAGATTTGCAATGACAGGGTTTTCTCTGCCATCTTGAAATCTCTTTTGATTTATTGCCCTTTCCACTAGTTTACATTCATCCAATCAAGGAACAAAAACAAAACAAGGGGCATCAGTAAAAAGCAGGTACCAAGCATTATGTATGCATCAAGGATGCGTAAAAGAAAAATTGTACACAAGCAGTGTGTCATCCTGAATCAGGAAAGTACTTCAGTAGGAGATTAACTCAAAGCATGTGCTCGTTTCCACAGTGGGACTCAAGCACATGCTTAAATTCAGCACTTTTTTTATGGGTTCCTCTGTGAAAATTTCCTGATATAGGTAGGAAATACATGCTGATTTTTTTCCTTTAGCATAATTGAAAAACATTTATGTAAATTCCCGTTCGTTTCAGATATGGGGGAAGAAAAAGCAAACAAACTCGGCTAACTGCATTCTTTAACAGGTTCACCAGAAAATCTCACCCATTCCATGGCCAGAAAAAAAGCTCTGCTATGAGCAACCTAATGTAATTTTGAAGTTGGCTTTGCTTTAAGTGGAGTTTGGACCAAAGACCTCCAGATGTTCCTTCCAGCTTAACCATTCTATGATTTTGCTCTGTGTTGGATCACCTACACATGATGATGACTCAAGTCACAACTAAACTCATTTCAGAAAAGTATGGAAAGGAGTAAGATGATAAATATATTAACACATAAATAAATACAGCTTTGTTTGGATGAGAACTGGATATGGGACGGCATAACAAAGAGGAGAGAAAGTAACTTTTACATTACCCAGCTGCTCTTACAATAATATACAGAAACTCTGTGAATCATTTCATGGTTTATTAAATGAAATTTTGTTTGCAACTGGTGAGTTAGGAAAATAAACGTCCATGTTTGTTTTCGTTTTGCTTTTCCCTGGTTTGTCCAGAACTTCACAGCCTTGTGTGCCAGTATTGTCCTCTGGGGCTCATTAAAAAGCCCAGTGTTTGCTACTCTGATTGTCCAGGGAAATCAGCAACAGATTGCCATTAACCCCATGAGGCCGAGAGCTAGAAATTCTGGATGCATTCTCTGCTGTGGGCAATAAGATCCATTGTGGCCATTGGAGTCAAGGGGTTAATTTTCTCTCTCGTATAGTTGCTGTCAGGCCTCCAGTAAAACAGTGTGTGACCACTACGGGGTACTGACCACTTAATACAGCAGTACCTGCCAAAATTGGCTGAAGACTGAGTGAGATCAAGGGGCAGAAAAATACTGTTTTTTTCTAAAGCACATTGTGTTACTAGTGTTTACTTACAATCCTCTCCTGGGTCAAAAGCTTATTCTTAGCAAAATGGTCTTAGAGACTCAGTTCCTTAGGAAGAAGCAAGTTATAATCTGGTCTGAAGCTGATATCCTTTATTCACAGAGTTGCGAACCGTTGCAGATGGCATTAGTAGAGACCATCAAGGATTTTCTTTAACCTAAAAGTGTGGTGGCGTTTCATTAATGGTAATGTTAACACAAGCTTAAAGAAAAGAAAGGAAAAGAAAAAAGAAAGGAAAAGAAAAAGGAAAGGAAAAGGAAAAGGGAAAGGAAAGGAAAGGAAAGGAAAGGAAAGGAAAGGAAAGGAAAGGAAAGGGAAAAAGGAAAAAGGAAAAAGGAAAAAGGAAAAGGAAAACCTGATTTTCTACCCAAAACACACAGAAAAATTTTATCAGCATGCAGCTGCCATAGTTGGGGCCACAGCTGATGGGACCCTGACGAGGTCCATTCTGCCACCCATGAAGTTATATTTTTCTCTTAGCAAGTCATAGTTTCTGCGTCCAGCATTGACCTCTTAGTGCTTGTTACAGTGAAATCAGTGAAGCAGTAAACATGCTCTGATATTACTGGCTTCTGTATCTTGAAGGGACAGAGACTGGCACTAGGAGATGGGCTCAACATTATCTCAGTGGTCAGTGAACGCCCTGCCCGAGGGTTCTCTGCCCCTCGGGAGTTGGCAGCACTGCCTGCCTTCCCCTGGCCACCATCGTGAGATGGCCACCAGGATGTGGCCAAGCTGTACAGAAAGCAGCTGTCCCAGGAGGCTTTTACTTGAGAACATTCAAAACAGGCACTTGGAATAGACACCATGGGCCATCAGGTCCGTGCAGGAAATGCCTGGAGTGCAAAAAGATGCTCTTAAGATCTAGCTTTGCTATTCACAGCATGGTGTCATGCAAGACTAGACCATGTCCCTTGACAAAATCATTGTTAATGACACTGATAGCTCCAAGGATACAGCAACTGTTTTAGATACCAAATTCCCCTGACTTTTTCAAAAACCCTTTTTGAGGATAGAGTCACTGATGTAAACTTCCATCCATCCTTCAAGGACACTTATGTTAGCATTAAGACAAAGCCCGGGCAAACAAAAGCTATCTGATTATCTATGGATTTCCTGATCTATACCTGAAGATTTCCCCTTGTAAATGCTCATGGTAAGAAACTGCAGACTTCTGACGTATGGTAAAACTCAACATTTCACAAAGACGAGGAAAGCTGTAGAACCTGAGCCTGGAGAAGCCGTGGAGGTTTAACAGGATCAGCCCTTAGCACTGGCCACAAGGCCACTAATGGAAGTCAAAAGGGAAAGAACATTTGCCCAGTGATGAAAGGACAAACCCAGGGTCAGAGCTAGGCTATATGCTGCTCCAGTCTGTGCCAACCAAATGGTCATCTCTTTTGCTTTCCTTCCCTTCTTTGTCCTTTCCTCACGTTTGGTTTTGAGGGTTGATATATCAAATATGCTAAACTCTCAGGCTCTAAAACAATCTCTGTCCTAGTCATAGTGTCATAGTGCTTTGAGACCTATACCTAGGAAGTGCTATGGAAATGCAAAGCATCCCTATGGATGACCTTATCACTGGGAAAGGAATCTTAAATTCGATCCATTTGTGTGACTCACGGAGAGCCACTGTTGCATTATTCATGACAGTCTCCTCTTCTTCAGAAGGCTAATATTACTTCGTTCCCCTCTCCACCCCCATACAGCATTCATAATATGAATTTTATATTCTGAACTAGACCACGCAGTTCTTTGTAGTGGTCAGTAATAGGATTCCTACCCATACTTAGCGGAGTCCACATCAGAGAGAGCACAATCAGCCACCCCAGGAGAAGAGTTCCCAAGATCTCCTCTTACAAGGCATTGTAAAAGTTATAAATAGGTTACTCTCTCTCCCTTTGTACCTTCTGGCCCTTTTCCTCCACCAAGGGAACATATTTGTCACTAGGACACACAATCCGCGCTTAGATGTTTGACATGTCTGCCCTCATCAGATGGGCCATACAGAATTTTTCAGCTAGATTGAAAATGTGAAATGTTTGGGATGCAGTTACAAGTTTTGAAAGCAGTTAAAAGAATGTTAAGAAGAATTAGCCATGGCAGCTTACTTGGTATTTTGTTATGGCTCCCATTTTCTAATACATCATATTCTTTTATTCCCCTAATTACTTTTTTTTTTGTGTGAAAGACAATTCCCAGGGAACGAACACTTCATTTCTTTGAACCACTGCCAACAATATGCACCACAATTGCTGAAAGCAAAAGAGAGGATCTGGCATATCTATTAGAGCTTTGCAAAGACATTTTTTTTTTCCTTTTTAACCTTGGTTTTCCCTTAATACCAGCACTGAATAAATGAATTCCATTCCCTCTTTTTCCCCTTTCCACACAACTTCTGTTTTCAGGTTGTTGTTTTTCCTTTTTAACAAGTCAAGTCTTGATGGGTAATTATTACATCTCATACGTCTTCCCTCTTAGTCTTGTATTAAAAAAAAAGCAGCTAAGAAAACAAGTCTAAATTAACAATCCACTTTGTAGCGAGTGATTTTTTAAGGTATTACTACAGTTTTCCTTCCACCTTACCTCTATCCGCAATGTCCTTCTCTATATCCTTTTAGCACAAGACACATTAGCTAACCTTGAGGCAAATGAAAACCTTATTCAAAGGCATCTAACACCTAAATCCTCACTGATTTCAAATGTCCATCTTCCATCAACAACCACTAGTAACAAACAGCTTCTGGAAGGGATGCTGACTTTCTTGTTTTGGGGTTTATGCCCAGCTTTACTTTTCATTTTAGGGACTAGTATGAGATGTTTTTCAAGGAAAAAGGTTACCTGACCTTCAGAAATCAGACTTTCTTTACTTTCCTGCAAAAATATTGGGGATTTTATGTATTGAGGCGGATGGAACAGGGGTGTGATCCAACCTGACAAGGCCCGCCTGTTGGAGAATGCATCCAGAAAAGGCAATCCTAACCTTTTCCTAGAGTCAAGGCATTTCCAGAAGTTGTTTTTACTAACAGCAACAGAAGCGAACTGCTTGATGATCATGTATGACTTACTAATCATTTAGCAAATACTCATTTTTTCCAGGCAGAATACAGGCTGATGTCTTTCAAGAATTTTGCATCTAGAACTCCCATCGGGAGATGTTTAGGAGAGGATTCAAGTGAATAACACTCAAACAAAGACCGTGCAAATAATGGAGGAAACTATTCCAGCTGACATCCTACCCAAGAACTTGGGACTGCTATGTGGGAACTTTTATTAAAATTTTAAACCAGCAGCTACTAGGGAAAATGGAAGCTACTGTTTATTCAGAGCCAGGGAAATCTTCATGCCACAGCTGTGCACTGAAAAGCTTCCTGAGCTGTTGGTTGATCTTAGAAGACCCTGATGCTTACATTATTCACTTGCTCATGTCTGATTTAAGAGCAACAAACTGAAGTCTTAGCCTTGTAGTGTTTGGATGGAGACGTTCACACCTGACGTATAGGCCTTGTTGACCTGTATTATAAGTCAGTTATTAACAGATCAGTTCAAAGTGGCTGGGGAGAGAAAAGAGCAGGATGACTTTTTTTTTGTAGTTCACTATTGGTTCAAAACAATACTAAGTAAAGTTGTTAAAACATTGTACCTTTTTGGCTATTTTAGATATCTAATTTATATGCTTTGAATAACCAACCTGGAGATGCATCTGTGCTGACTTCCTAAGCAACTTAGCTATCAGACTTTGGCCTCTGATTTCCTGAAGTTGATTGGTATGAGTATATAACCAAAGCCCATGTTTTCCATGCATCTAAATCACCTTGGAAAGATCTCTTTAAAACTACAAATTTGTTCTGCTCAGAAAAGAAAGTTTCAAAACTTCTGTATTTCTTTCTTCTCCTCTGTCTCATAGGCTTAATGAGAGCCAAATATTGAAAGCCTGGCACTCAATTTGCGATGCAAATTATCTCGTGTGCTAATGACTTGATTTGTGCACACAAATACTGTTTGTACATTTACAGTCTATTGTTTGGCCATGCAAATGATGTGCACACAGATTCAGTAGCTGGATGAAGACTTCCTGGAAAATGAAGTCCTTAAATTCAATTGCTTTGGCACAAACAGCAAAACAAAACAACACAAACAACAATCTCTATGACTCTGATGTGTGCAAAGTGATACAAGTCACTGTTCCCTTTTGTCTTTTAGAGACTCAATAGAATGCACAGAAACCATTTTCTTGATGTTGGGATGTTCTTTTAACTCTCAAGTTACCCTCAAAATAGATCATCACTCTTTGCAGATTTTTGCATTTGCTCTTTTTGGATCTTGAGGATATTTTGAGAAGGACAGAATTGCTGGCATCAATCCAGTCACTCCAACAAATGTTCTCTTCATCACCACAATATATGTGCTGCGTATCTCTCTCCTACAGCAAACGTAAGTGTAGGGGAGGTGTGTCAAGTGCTGGAGAAATCCCAGAGACTCCAGAGCAATCCTTGCCAGTTCCATGCAGGGTGATACTGAGCAGCCCAGTGGCTTCGATAAATTATGCCAGCTGGACAGAATCATTCCCTGACCTTCTGCCAGCTGAGACATGGCAGATACTGGTTGGTCTCCCCACCACACACACAGTTAATCTAAGGCTCTGGAACAAGTATCCTTCTGAGGGTTGAGGTTCCCCTGTGCAGCTTCCCCCTCTCACTGCTCCCAGGTGGGGAGAGGAACCCATCAACTTGTCTTTAGCCAGGGTCCAGCTCCTCTCAAAGCAACTGAGCCATGTAAAAACTCCTAGAACCCTGTCTACAGCCAGGCCTTCAATTTTAAGCAGTGAGTGAAGAGGCTGGGTGAAGAGGTTGTTCTATAATGGGAATCTAATAGGCTGCTGTAAAGATTAGCACCTAGGAAATATCATAGGCTGCCAAAGATAACAGAAAACCAACAAGGATAAGGTTTTCAGCAGAAGGAACAAAAAAAAGTCACCTCAGACTCCTGAGCTAGTATTTTATTTCTGCATTAATTGAGCCGTATGTCTTTAATTCAAGTAGTGAAATATTTTACTCATCTCTTTATATGGATGAATTAAATTATTTTTGGCAAAAGATGTAAAATATGTTGGATAGCTCTGCAGCATTTTAACATATGTCACTGCAATAATTCAGGCATTATGAAAAATGTTGTTAATACTATGGTATTGTCCTACTTACTACCAATTTAGTAAGTTGTTCCAGAAATAGATTTTTTTTCAGGAAAATTCTTTAAATATGATGCCAAAAATGTGAATCTTCTATAGGATTCAGTCTTCAAAGACATATATGCCCATCTGAAATTGCCCAAGGACATTTTAAGTCCATTGTTTGCTCATGTCAAATATTTCCCATTTATTGACATGTTTTTTAATTTTTATTTATTTATTTATTTACTTCTGTCCCTCTTCATAAGAGAGGGAGAGAGAGAGGAAAAAAAAAAAAAAGATACAGGGCTCATTTCGAAATCCATGAAAGTTGGATACTCCCAAAATTCCAACAAGATTACAGAGAAATCTCATCTGGTAAATATTACGTTCTGTTTTTGTCTTTGCTTAAGCTTTTACACAACTTGACAGCTTGTGGTATTGTGCCACATTTCAAAGTTAAGGTTTACAAACATCTGGCTTGGGTTCAACATTCCACTCCATATGGACCACAATGTCTCCAGCGTACATTGTTTGTCTGTACAGAGTGAGATAGAAAATAAGAGTTTTCATAGAGAATTATGGAAACCTCAACAGGCAAGCCTGCCTTCATGATTCACTGACAACAGCCTTGATTTTAGTGCATCTTCGTAAAAAAAATAGCTTTTGTGCTGTTATGTGGACATTAACACTGGGCAGGAAAAAAAATTTCAAATCAAAATTTTAGCAAAAGCTGCATCCTGAATTGAGATGAAATTCTAATATGACAATTGCTGTGAGTAGGAGACAAGCAATTCTCTCCAAGTGAAACATGTTGCAAATAATTTAGAAATGTTTAATTTAATTATTATTGTTTTTGTAGGCATTGAGTGATTTTTGAAACAAAAAAAGTATTTTCATTTGGAAGACATTATCAAAGAGCATTTTGATAATTTTGAACATTGTGCTAGTTCACAGCTAGTCCTGAAAACTTCATTAAACTTGTCCTCTTTCCAGTAGAAAATAGAAGCTTCAATAAGCCCCCTTTAGCCCACATTCCTGGCACTTCAGTTGCAACGACCTCATTAGCATTTTTTGAAAATAGATGTAATTTGAAAGTACATTAATAAAAATGTATTTATTTCCCATAGGCTTTGTGGGTCTTATGCTTTGAATTAATAGATGGATTTTTTTCCTACTGCATCACCAAAATAGCTAAAAATCAATACATATCCATGCCATTTATACAACTCCACACAGGTCTAGAATTTGAGTACCAGCTACTTTCACTGAAACTATAGTGGTGAGGACAAGGAGTGCTCGTGTTTCCTTTTTCCTCGGGGGTGACTGAGGCACACAAATAATAAGTGCTTTCCTTCAGGTCATGCAGGAAATGTCTGACAGAGCAGAAAGCACAAGCTGGGTTTCCAGATTTCTAAACCGGTGCTGATAGTTTACAAAGGAGAGCTCTCAGGTTGCTTTCATCAATGAGGGCTTGCTGGTAAAAAGTCTACCTTGATACTGAGCTTTTGCTCTAATTTGAAACAAAACTCCCATCATTTCAAAATTGAAAGCTTAAAAGGACATAGAGCATCCCAGTTGGAGGAGCTGCTGCTGAATCAAGGACTCCCATGTGCTCCAAGGCAGTTTCTCTGCTGGGATGCCGTAGTACGGAGGACCTTGGAGATACCTCTCTGGCAATGCTCCAGTGATAGAGATAACTAAGCTAACAGGTAACCACGAGTTTGGTGAAACCAGTCATTGCCCACAAAATCTATATTCTGAGATGTTCCAGTAAACATCTAACATTTTACACTAGAGGTTTTTAGTACAGCTTTTCTTCTCTAAGGAAAGACGACCTGTCAGCAGCTGCAAAGATCTCTAAACATTTCCACCGTTCTGCCCTATAGGAGTAGTAATAGGTGTTGCATACAAGGCAAACTCGTGGAGAAGATTTTCAAAATTTGGGTTTGGGTTTCTTTGTATTATTAAGTGTCGTAATTAGAGATTGCTGGGAAAGATCACCAATAAACAAAGTTTCCAATTGACACAGTTTCTTCTCATGACTATTGTTAAGTATAGCGTATGACCATTATGAAATAGCTTAGGCTTTCAATGCCTCAGTTTGCCATCCTCTAGAAGGGGGTAACATGACTTCAGAGAATTACTCCTTGTAAAATAATTTTACAGGCCAACATAAAATTTGACATTAAAAAAACAAAAATAAAAAATGCTTCTTTGCAAATTCAACAGCATGCCTATGTTGTCTGGGCACACAGATAGGGGTTGGGACAAGAGTTATATGTACTGTAGAAATAGTCATTCTTTATTCATTTTAAAAGGTCAACACAGCTTGCCAGCATATCACTGCTGCAGCTGTTGCAGAGCTTGTTATGGCATTAGGCTGACTCGGAATGATTTCCTTCCAAAGGATTCTGGCACGGAGCACAGCCCGACTCATACCCGAAGCAAGGAAACCATTACTGATAGTGTTGATGACAAGAAAGCATCGAGGATGGCCAAGCCAAAGATCAGCATGGATTGGAAGCTGAGGGTGGGGAGGGGAAAAAGGGAACACAAATCCCTTCTATCAGTGACCTGGCAGGACTCCTTTTCCACCACAAAACTACCATCCCAAAAGCTAGAACACCTGCTACTAATTTGGGTGCATGCAAGCGCTGCCCTTGTGAAATCTTTCGAGCTGTTCCTAACTAACAGTTTTGTTTTCTGATGGGACTGATCACAACAACTTACATGCTGTGCAGCCTTTGGCACGGTGAAGTTGTTGAGCTTGGCCTGCTGATAGACAAGGAACTATTCTTTCTTTCTTTCTTCCTCTTTTCTCTCCCCCACACCCCCGCCCCCCTCCCCCCCTTTTTTTTTTGAACTATGGGTGGAACCCCCATAATTGTCAGAGGAAATTTCATACACCCTCTGATGACAGATTGAATCCTTGCAAGAATGTATCATTAAAACAAAAACAACAAAAAAAAATGGACTTCTAGCATTTCAAATAAAACTAAAGAGAAACCTCCCTAGAAGGTCTTTCTGAAGCATTGTTTCAGTGACATTGCTGTCTCCCTCTCTCAAGAGTGAAGAAAGAATATCTTCTCTAAAGGAGATTGTTTCTGCAGCCAAAACAATCCATGTGCTGTCCCAGAGAGACCATCCTGAATGATCCATTGTTCAGGCTCTCCCCATATGCAGTTCTCCTATCTGGAAAACCATCTGTAGCTCCCAACAGCACCTCTCTGGGTGATGCTACTTCTCTCCTACTACCAGGCTGCAACGCACAAATGGCAATTCTGGCCCTATATCTAAATCAGCGTAGGGTAGAAGGGCCTGTTGGGATTATCCGATCTGTTGTCCAACCTGACCTTCTGTATAGCACATCCCCAAGCTGCAGTCTGCAATCCAGGCACCTAAACCAAGAAGCTGGTGGTTCAGCTAGAGCATGTCTAAGAAAGCCTTTTTGGTCAAGACTAACTTAGCATAAGCTTAATTTAACTCCTTAGAAGTTGCCATTTAGTGCAAGACAGTCATCAAGTCTCCTTCAGGAGTCAGTAGAAAAAAGCAAGTATGTCCACAAGGTATTCAACATATCTTAAAAGAAACTGACTGGTGTAACTTTGGAAGTACCTCTCTTACTGTTGGACAGCCAGCCTAGTATAAATATCCAACTTTTACATGGCTAAAATGAGAGCAAAAATCTTCCACATCCCGTGGAAATGCACCCTTGTGTTCATATCTGACTTCTGTGCTGAAATCCTCCTCTCTGGGTTTGAAGCATACCTTGTATGAAAGGGCAAGGATGCCCCTGGCATCAGAAAAAAGAATTTACATGACCTCTGTTTAAAACTCAAATAAGAGAAAAGCAACAATGGTTTAAGCCTAAGTTACCTGACCTTATAGTTTTCGCTGGGATATTCACATTTGCTATACAAACACTTCCCTTTTTGCTCTTTTCTTTTTTATCTGGACACAAGAGCACATGAAAATATAAGAGCAAAATCCAAAAGCCTCCCCATAGCAATGAGTGACATAAACCAGGGATGTAAGCAGACATTATGCAGACCTGCTAGCAGTAAGAGTAAAATGGAAACAAATCTTTCTACTGCAATCTTAATTACATATAAGAGGTAGATAAACAATACATAACGCACCTATTTGCTTATAACATGACTAACCATTAGTAAGTTAGCCATGATAGATCACATCTTGGCCTAGGTTATATATAAAGAAAATTTCCTTTAAGCCAAAAAAAAACCCTCTGATTGCACACAAATGCTCTTAAGCAACTACAGAGAAGTAAATGTGTACTCTCTCTCTCCATATATATTTGTATATATACACACACACATCTGACCATCAGGCATTGATGTCAGAGGACAGAGGGCCACTTTGCCAAAAGAATGTGCATAGCCATTCTTTTGATGCTGTATTTCCTTCAGATTTGAGAAACATTAAATTTGCAAAGCTCTCTCTGCAGGATTGCAACATGTATCAGCTACAGACCTAATTTGCAGAAGTGTGTTTAGCTCTAGTGTGCTTTAACACTAGTGGAGTCTGGTGTGACTCAGTATCAGAGAAGAGACGCTTTTTAGACCCTTATATTTGGCAGTGCATGTATAAATTGTTGTGATTTTTCATTACAATGAAGATATGCCATTGAGAATGAAGAAGCCTTCTCATGTTTGCATATTTCGCTGTTGTCTGCACTGCCTAGGCTTCAAATTCCCTCCCTCAATCTCAGAAGTCCATTCCTTGACTGGATGAAAGTTTGAAACACTTCTGATGTGGGAGAGCAAGGTATCTGAGCTCCGGCATGCAGTTCCCTATCCCATCCCTATCCCGGAGGAAAAAAAAAAAAAAATCCCTCACACAGTCTTAGCCTAGCTTATTGCACAAGACTAATGCTTATATGACCAGTGCCATGCCTGCCTGTGGCCACTTTACATCCTCTTTAAAATCTCGATGAAGGCCAGACTTTTTAAATAGTCTTAACGTGGAAGCACTTAATGCAAATTTTGTAGTACAACAATAGGTTAAATGGCAGGAGAAGCAGTTTGGTACAGGTCATCACAGAAAAAGTGACAGGAGTGGACAGTGTAAGGTCCAGGCAGGCTGGTTTCTACCACCCAAGGCAACAATCCGGTGGGACAACCGGCATCTTGTTTGGTCCCACTGAAAGTTGGCAGAGGGGGGTAACTCACAAACTATCTTGTTAAAAACAAGGGCAATCCTCAGCCCCTTACAGCACGGATGAGCCTGTTGGCAGAGTCGCTGAGGAGTCTGCACCCAGGCATGAGCATGTTGTCCGTGCTATGGAAAGTTTCACTCTTTGCCCTTGAATGTTTGTAACCAACTGCTTTCTCCACTCTACTGGAGCACTGTCATTTACCGAAAGACTTGTCTGTTTGCCATGAATGTCAGGTGCCTGAGGGATGGTCTGTTTGCACTAAATATCGAGGGGCTGCCCTTCATAAAAATGAACAAATACTTTCTAACCTACAGAGAAGGAGATTCACAGGAGGCTACACCGAGCAATTTGTCTGTGAGGAGTGAGAGAGACACCCAAGGTAGATTAGTATGTTGAACAGGAGTTTGGAGAGAAAATGCAAAGCAATCTTCCTGCTATATGATTGCAGATGGCTATTTATTCATGGAGCGTGGGGGCACAGAGCAGGTACAGTGTCTTGAGACTGCCTCAGAATTAACTGAGACTGCCTGGCTCCCTGGCTCTACTACAATTTCTCCCATGCCACTAGCGCAACCTTAGAGAGTTTCTCAGATGTAGAAGTGAAACAATTTCCTCCAGCATCACAGGGTTAAAACAGAGAGCACTGCAACCTGATTGCTCCCCAAGTTCTCCTCTTAAAATGTTCTCTATCTAACAATTGTGCAATGCCCCAGTGGTGTCTATGCTGGTGTTTCCGTTTGGCACTGTAGTGCAGCTCTGCAGAGAGTCATCTACTCATCCCCACCTACCACATGTCGCTGGTGTTCACACCATGCCTCTTGACACGTGAACAAGAGGCTCTACATACCGAGTGTGCCCCAGTGTCTTGTGGAACAAGTCCATATCAATATCTGGTCCTTCAAACTGCTCTAAACCACAGACTAAAACTATTCCAGAGGAAAGGCCCTGACTCTTGTAAAACGGAGATGGAGGGACCTCAGCATCAGCTGCTTTCACCTGCTGACCTCATTAACTGTTCCAAATTACTAGTTAGTGAAGACAGACCCTACACTTGCCCCAGCAATATTACAGGGAAAGAGTGGTCACATCCTCTCCTCCATGAACCCCACTTCTAAATGCTAAATGGCTTATAGAAATCATTTTTTTTTATCAATTTCCTAAAACAAATCTCAAAAAAAGTCCCACTTCAGAGGTATGCCCTTGCACCATCAAATCTCCAAATGGTCCACATCAAAAGACAGTCAGTTCCATCTCCATTGACCAGCTCAACAGTTTGGCTGGTGCTTAATAAATAAAAGATACGTGGAATGAACGTGTGCTACCATCCTGCCTCCATCCCCGCCTTCCTGCTTGTCCTCCCTAAGCAGGAAAGGGCTAAGGGACTCACAGCTCAGAGATGCTCATGTGGCTGCCCAACATCTGGCTCCGTGGGGAGGTATCCATTTCTCTCCCTGCCCTCTTGTCTCACATGTGGGAGCTGAGCTGGCTGCACAGTTTAAAAAAAAAAAAAAAAAAAAAAGCAAATCCCCCAAAGTGGAAGGCAAAGGCAAGGCTTGTTCTGCAGGAGTCTAGAGCTGGCACCTCCCAGCACCTAAGTGCCAGCTGCCAGATAGTTTTGTTTTTATTAGGTTGACATCTACACATGGGTGGGTGCCAACTTTTGTTCATTATATTTCATATTTTATAGCTTTGGTTTAGGTTTGGAAAGCTGTCGGCATTTGGAACGACAGCAGCCCTTGCCCCTGAGGGACAGTCAAGGCTTTTTTCCCCCCTTCCCTTTTTAACTTCTCTCTCTTCCATGACAGCTGCACTTTCTACTGGTGCTTGTTGGCTGCGCTTCTCTCTGCCCCCCAAGGGCTCTGCTGCTTTCTTGCAGCCCTGCATTTAAGTCACGTCCTGAGCAATGCTTAGCCTCGCTGCAAGAACTCTACAGCAAACAAACCAAACCCAAACGAATCGGAAATGCAGCATTTTGATAACGCTCCACACCCTGGGACATTGCAGACCCACCAAGCTGTCCTTCAGAGCGACCTGCTAGCTGACCCGTGCAACAGATAAGGATCAATCCAGAACGGCTGAGCCTCTACAGTGAGGCAGCTCCAAAGGAAACACACGAGTTTCAGCAACCTGGCCCACAGTGCCACTCAAAGCAGCAGTGGGGACATCTCACAAAAGGGTCGGCGATCTGCCAGACACTGCCGCACTGATTGGATATAATTTATTTGTAAGGGAATAAAATAGCCTGACATTACCTGGGTACTTGTTTTAGCCAGGGAATCCCTTACTGATGATTGATTTCATTATCTGGCTGTGTAAAGGTACCCTGTGGAGCTCAGGACTGTGCCTGTAACTTTCTAAGTGTCAGAGAAGAGTATAATAGAAAACACTAGCCTGCAGATTTTACTTATATTTTTGTTTTTTAATTCTCAATTTCCTTTTTTGGTTAACAAGTCAATGGTAAAATAACTTTGATTTTGTTGTTCATAATGACCTCCCAAAGGATAATTCTGTTTCGGAACACTTAGCATTACATTTTTTCTGTGGGTCGATCTTTTTGCTAAAAGATTAGGTAAAAATCTTTGACGAGTGAAACTTCCTTCTTTTTTTTTTTTTTTTTTTTTTTTGCATTTTCAGAGAAGAGCAAAAATGCTGACTTTTAAGCCCTCATTATAAGATTAGATGACCCTTCATGCCACAGTCTGTGAAACTTTCCGCGTTCTTCAAATGTATTTCACCATCACCTGACTACTACTGAGAGGAAAAAAAATCATTGCAAAAGTGGCAGAGAATAAGTAACGAATCGTTCCTTAGCCAGCTCAGTCTGGATTCCCAATTTCTTGCCAAGGAGGAAGACTCTCTTGGAACACACCCCGAGGAAGTCAGCAGCTGTCAGGCTGGATCCTCCAAGTCAGGATATTCAGCAATGCTTCAAAAGAGAGAATTTTTGTGACTGTGAGCGAGGGGACTGCGAATACGGAGACAGAAATCAACAGCATCTCCCAACTACAACCCTTATTTATTGGTCAGATATGCAGAATCACATTACCGTGGTTTGTGAACTAGAAATCTGACAAGAGCAATTTGACTCTTGTATTTACATTTCTAGCAGTTTCATCTTGTCATTTGTGGTTTTCTTCAAATTAGAAGACAATTAAATGAAGACTCTGGCAAAGAAGTGGAGCCAGATGTAACAGTTTCTCTTTACTCTTTGTTAATAGCAGCAACAGCAATGTAATTTAATTCTGTCAGCTCTTCAGCTGCTCGGCAGCTGAGGAGATATCTGAAGGAAGAAAAGGATCATTCTCTTAGGATGCTGGATCAGCATCCAATCCTCTATACACAAAAAAAGAAGAGGGAAGCCCTTGAACCATAGCAGCATTACCAAGTTATCATATAATCCAATCCTTGTAAAACTGTTTTTTTGGCTATCAAAGATGTTTATTTTTACATATGTCTCATCCATCTGACTTCTTGGACACAAAAAATGGTCATGGATCATTTTGTTACAGGTGCAGGGCAAGGTTGCTCCTACAGCAGATACAGAGTCCTGGTTTTCTCTAAGAAAACTCCAAGATTGTGAGACAGCTTTCCTTGGGACAGAGCTCACGGTGTAAAACAGCCATCACAAGGAATTACTCTCCCTTTTTCTACTTCATCTTGGTCAAATTATTGCCAGAGAACCACAAAAGATTCTTGGGCACCTGATCCTCAATTTCAGTGAGATGCATGTTGGTTTCTTTGGTCTCTTGTCTGTAAAACAGAAGCAATAGCCCTATCCAAAAGAGTGATGGCAACACATATATCAAATATTCCCAGGCAATCCAATGCTATGATGAAATGCCTTTACCAGTACAGAAATACTCCAATTTATTATTCCTCCTGATAAACTGCAAAAAAATAACACCTTAATTGAGGCATTTTAGAGAAGGGGAGGTTGTGGCCTGAAAAAAAAAAAAGTTAAGAGTTGCAAATTCAACTGTGAATTAGTCTGAAAGGAAACTCAGCTTAAAAAAATATGATTGCTCTCACATAGCACAGACTCCTACCATCCCCCTGCTCCCCACGGGGCCCTGCCACAGAACCTGCTGATGCAGCATTTACCACACTTGGAGGGTCAGCAGTGCCCGGGGTAGGGACAGAGATTGGAGGAGAGAAAAAAAGTCTTAGAACAAGACAAAAAGTAAAATCATTACAGACCGCAAAAGCAAAAACCACATTTAGCACTGCCAAGGTCCCCAGTCCTATGATGCTGCTCTCTGCAAAGGGCACGTGGTCACCCTTGTCCCAGTCACATGTGGATGTGCCTACCTCTGGGAATGTCTGTCTGTGTTTTAAAAGTGTGCTCCAAGACAAAACCTGCAATGAAGTTTGGTGCTTGAGCTCCAGAAGTGAAGATCAAAGGGCTCTCTAAATACTACCCTCCGGTATTTAGGCACTTCTCTCACTGACGTCACCAAAGAATTTGGCCCACAAAATGTTATCTTTTCTTATACTAATTAATTCTTAGATACTAATTAGAACATCATATTACAGTCTTGTACTAAATGCTCCAGATTCATTTGTATTGTGTTTTCCGGGAATAGAGTTTGCTTGAAAGAGCCATATCCTAAATGGATTTTATGAACAAAAGGACCCAAATCTTTCTGTGTTCATATTGGCCTTAAATGATTCACTATAAACTCTTCTGTTACCAGCATTCTCTTTCCTCTCCGTAAAAGTGCCAAACATCTTCTAGTCTTGTTCACTGGTGCCAGCTGCCTAGAAACATTTTTAATTAGTGTATTTTTTTTACGCTGGAGGAAAGAACATGGGTTGCACTGATCACTCTCTTAAAGAAGATTATAATCCTAGCAGCAAAACAAGTTGCTTGTCTAGATAAGGATCAATGAAAATGCTGTACATGGAGACTGGAGCCTCAAAGCTAGCAACCTCGGCTGCACAATTTGTGATAATACAATATGTTAACAGCAACAAAAGCAATAAAGTCACAGCTTAAAGCCCCTGCTCCAGCCTCCTGTTGTTCCTGAGTTGGTCAGATCCATGTTGAAGCAGGATGGTTGTATCCCTACAGCTCTGATTCAGTGACACTCAGTCGTGTTTGATTTTTCTTGCATCCTGGACTCCAGCTATGCATTTATTACTCGGATTTGCACCAAAAAGGAACAAGTAGGACAAGTACACTCACTGGGGTTCTGGTTTCTGCAATACTGCTTTGCAGTTACTTGTCCAAACAGAAGAGAAATAATGTCTCAGAATCTGAACCAGGCGCAAAACCAAACATGATCCCTTTCCCTAGTCCCCTTCCCAAAAAGCTGTAACAGGTTTTATAGGAAATTTATGATTGCTTCCAATCACTCTCCCAATTAAGTATACAAGAGCACAATAGTTGAACTGATTTTCTTTCTCCTATATCTTTTGTGCAAAACAACACTGGTATCATCGGAGGTAGATTTTATTCACTACCCTGAACACATCCACAGTCAATATGCACTTGAAATGACCTTGTGATCCACATCAGGAAAGAGTCTACATAACTTTTCATGGAACTGCTTGAAATTAAGCATCAGAAATTGGAATGTGATATCAACTATGGTTTGGATTAGACTCTTCTCACCTATGTTCTATATTGGATTATACAGTTCCTTAGTGTTGAAGGTATATGTAACAAAATAAAATTCAGGGGACGGTTCTCATTTGCTTTTTGTCAGTTGCAAGACAATACACACGACGGACTTCAGGAAAACTTTGCTTCTAAAGTAAAATAAATTATCTATACATTCCTCTGATGTCTTTGCACTCAAAACCCCAGTAGAGTTTATCCATTAGTGGATAAGAAATTAGAAGAAAATTCTACATTTTAATGTGAAGCATGTGCTTGGAAGTACTTGGAAACTCAGCACTTACAATTCACGGCAATAATGCACTGAGGAATATTTCTCCTTAAAACCAAGACCCCAGTTAAGTGCTTTCAAGAACAACATCATCTCCATGAAGATGACTGAGTCCTTATTATTTACAATTCTTCAAATAGTCAAGATTGTTGGTATGGGGGCGAGCAGGAGGAGGTGGTTATTTGCCTGAGATTTTATTTTCAAGAAGGTACAGTGGGTTTTTTTTCTTTAAAGATCTATTTTAAAGGGCACTTTATTTTTCTTTACATAGCATTCCATTGTTAATAATTGTCCTTGGAAGATAGCTACAAACTTTTCTTACTTTACAGATGTGTCACTTTTGTACTTCCATGCAATCTGAGTTATTGTAGGGCTACTCACATGGGCCAGCTAGTATCTATTTTAAAAATATAATGGTGAGACTAATAGCTGAGATCTCAGAAAAAGTATCACTAGCTACAGAGAACAACAAGCTTTTGCTTTGATTATCAGCAGGTTTCCAGGAATCCTGGACAAAAAAAATAATAATAATAATAAAAAAAAAGTCTTCTTTTGCTAGGGAAGTAAGTAACTGCTGTTATCACTACTGCAGTAACCATTGACTTAGACCAGCAGTTTCTTGTGCCATAGATGAAAATAAGGAAGAAACTGTTTCAGTTGCAGGGTTACTTAAGCAAGTGAAGATAAAGGTGTTCACTTACCTTTTGTCCTTTAGCGGGAAATACAGTGGCTGAGCTAAGAACCTTTTGGGTCCTAACCACATAACCCATCCTAAGTGGGAGTAAAACCTCTTTTCCTTACCAAAAAGCAGCAATGTCTTTCTGTGTCTTACTCCATGCCAGGAAGCAAGAGATAAGGGGAAGATGGGATACAGGTGTCTGCAATCAGGAGGGCGGTGGACCTAGAAGAGGCTCCACTGGGAAGAGTGTTCAGAAGGGCCATGGAGGAGAAGAGAGCACAGGAGAGCTGAGGTATCTGACTGACTTGGGGCAAGCCTGGCTGCGGGCACAAGAGGAGAGATGGAGGGAAGAGGCAGAGAGAAAGTCACCCGGAGTAAGAGCCACACCTGTAGCATTAAAATAATAGGCTGAGCAGAAATAAAATTCCCAACAGATAAAGTAGCAATAAAGGGAAAAAGATCTCCCTTTTCCTTCTTCTGTTTCAATTTAGCTCTGGTAAGAAATCACTGCATCCAAAATTCCTGCAGTGCTTCCAAACCTTACTTTGGGTTACCAAAATACTGGCAAAAATTTTCATTTGAAGAATAGAAAAAAAAACAATTCTCCAGCTTAGGTGACTTTGTAATCATTTAGGTTTCATTTTAAAAATAAAAAGGAAGTGAAGGATTTTTTAATGCTGTGACCGTGCTTGAGAAAAATCTTAAAATGCACATACTGTAGGCCTAGAAACTGTGAGGCAAAACCAAAGAACTTGAAATGTTTTTTAAAAATAAGAAACATATGAGCTTTAATCCACTCTCATGGATTACTAGATTCGGTTAATGATCTGTGCATGTAGATCTGTGATGCTATAGACTATAATAGTTACATATGATCTTGAGGCTTTGATAAATATGAAAACTGAAGCACCCTGTCCAGCTGAGGGGTCTTTACATTCCCCTTTTTAATCCTTCTATTGAGACATTTTCCTTGGCATCCAGAAGCAATAATAACTGTATTATCCCCATTTTCCCATTATCAGCCTATCCCAGTGCTCCATTACTTCAGATGATGGAAAGCAGAGTATCCAATGAAGCCATTTCTCTCTCCTGATGGAAGAAGGAAAGGTATAGAGAGCTGCTAGCTGACAAGACTGATACAGCAACCTCCGTCGTCAGAGGCAGGGCTGCAAGAAAACAGCAGAGACAAATTGAGGAAGGACTGAGGAAGAGCCTGCGTGAGTCACGGCATCACCCAGAAGAGCTGGGACTTCAAAATCAATCTTTTGCAGAGATGTTTTGCTTAACTGATATTGTAGTTCTTCCCTGTTAATTGCTTAGTGTTGTTCCAGACTACATTACCCTTCACAGGCCTTTATTCCAGAGCTCTTCCCTCCTTCAGCATCCCTCTGTTACTCTTCCTAATCATCAGAACTTTTTATAACGACATTTCTGAGGAATCCTTCTCCCTAAACCTGGAGACTTTTCCAGCTGGCCTGGACTGCTGCAAAAAACAACTGCCATGAGTGAAAACACTTTGGTTTTGACAGCCTTAAAAATGTGAACCAATATAAAAGGTATCAGTAGGTCTTGGCAGCCCACTGGTTCCTGCTGGTAAATGGCCAGGATCTAATCAGCTGGAGGACAGCCCTCATGCCATGTCTTTCCCTTTCCATCACCATTGCATAATACAGCTTCATTTCATTTCTGAAAGAAGTTTGTTTACCAAGAGGGAAGGCAAAAAGAATATGTTTTGTCACCTCTATGCTAAACCTATTGTCTCCTTCCTAAAAGCAATCATCTTTAGATATTAAAATGGCATGATCTGGGTATTGCATAGCATTTCTTCTAATCTGCCTGCATTGCCAATTCAGTTCACAGATTGCATTCATTCCCCTTTGAAAAGCCTACATTGTTGAGTCAGAACTTTCCTAAGAAATAGCATTTGCTCACATCAGCCTCATGTTAGCTAAGCAAGGACAAAGTCAAGAACAGAGGAGTGACTGTGCTTTATAAAGAAGACAGGAGAGTCAGAGGCTGGAGCTGGTTATGACAACTTTTGGAACAATTCAGATTAAAAGGCAGAAATACACTAAAGTCATTTTTTTCCTTCAGTCATAAAACAATAACCCTAAGAAAGACATAGAGCACAAGTCAGACTTAAACACAATGATGGATAATGCGCTCTTCACCATCAGAGTGAGAAGAAATAAGTCCCAAACTCTGCTCAGATCTTTGCAGATCCTTATTTCAACTCTGCTGCTCAGAGCTATCTCTGCTAGGGACAAAACCCAAACATATCGGCCTCAAATGCAGTAACTTTGGGGCATTTTTCTGTTTCTCATACCACTCCTCCTTCAACCCAAGCCTTGTTCAGGGAGGCAGTACAAAATGTAAGTGCAATCTACAGGCAAGGAAATTGTCCTTTGAGACAGCCTCTAAATTCACCATTTTCTATGGGCACCCAGACACACAAAAAGAACTGCATGAGTGTATGTATGCCTATCTCTGTGTGCATATATCTACCCAGATAGCTCGGCTTCGTACATTATACGGAACTGGCAAGCCAGCTGATAAAATCCTCTCCTTTCATTGAGTTCTTTATATTACTTTTGAGGCACAGAGAGTAAAAAAAAAATCAACATGGTACATGACTTCTCTACCCAATTCTCATCTCCCCTGAAGCAGGTGAACCTGGTGTTATTTTTGTTTGCAGTAAAACAAGCAAAACCTCCCTTGCAAAACAGGCAGACACCTAAGCTCCCATTCTGCATTAAAACTCTGATAGGGAAGCACTGAGCAAGGGCAACTGCTCTGGGATGCTCTAAGGAAGCAATTCGAGGACATCATTCTCCATCAATGCAGGTTACTAACACCAATGTAAAACATGTCATGCGGCATGGCTCACCCGTCTGACCCTGGAGGAGATCTTAATAAAGACACATTTTTAATTTTGCATATGGTGAGATAGCACAGGGCTCACAAAACAGCAGAAATATTCCTAGAACTGTTCGGTGCGTTTCCAGACAAATGATGCAGGTTTCTTTATGACATCAATTTATTTTTCACTTTGCAATTACGTAAAAATAGCAATAACCTGCAAAGAGGGATGATGTGACGGATCCTACTGCTGAATTATTCATTGCCCTTCAGCTGCTGACTTCACATCAGACAGCTCCCAATGCACCTCGCATAAATCACAGTGGGCCCTTTTTGCCACAACCACTCTAAGATCCTATCGGGTGCTTTTTCACATAAACACCATAGGATAATGGTATTCTTTTAAGGAGGAAGGGATGTGCATACATTGATTGGAAGGTGGGTCTCTGTCCTGAAGTCAATGATGTTTCATGAGGAAGAAGAGCAACATAATGAACTGGAAAAAAGTGTTGAATGCCTAGGCTTTATATAGAAAATAAGTTTTTCCCTATGTATGGCTGATGTGTTCTATATGTAAATACATATATTTTAGCTCATTATTAGCTCATTTCCAACTCAGTATTACCTCATGTCCAGGATCTGATAAGCTGTATTAGTTTACAGAGCTGTTTCTCATAAAGACAGTAATATTTTCAGATTTTTTTTTAGAACAAATTGCATTGCCAATGTTATATTTTCCCCCTATATCATCTTCCTAGCACTTGAACTTGATCAGATGATCTTCAGTTTCTCTGGGGTGATGTGGTCAGGGTCTGGGTTTCCCTCAGTGCAGAACACCCACAATAAAAATAAACTGCACAGGAACGTGCTAACCTTACTGAACATTCAAAGGAAATTCAGCATATGACATGCTCAACACTGCCTTCCAGACTAGCAAGGGGTTAAGCAAGTGTGATTCATTCCTACTTTCCAGGCCCTCAGGCTGTTTTGTCATTTCTTACTCTAAATTTACTAAAGATTTAGATTTTTACTATCCTGCCTGAGCAGGATAGAACCCTACTGCAGTGGGACCCCTTTTCACTTGCTCCATTAGTGCTGCTATCACCAACACTGTGGTGAACAATAAAATTGGCATTCTTACAACATTGCCATCTTCCACTGGGCAACCTCCCCGCCAACAGCTGTTCAAGTATAACTGAGAAGGCTGCAATTTTATTTTGTTGCAAAAGAGCAAACGGGTAAATCTACTCCTTCTCCCCATCTTTCAGCAAGCTACTTCTGGGACCTTCACAGATCACAAGGCGTTCAGGAAAAGGCCCAAATTAGTGTGACAGAACACGCTGCCATCCCTCAGCTGAGCCACAGTAATGGTCCATATGTGAGCTCTTAGCCCTTACAGCACTGCAAGGTGGCATGAGGTTCCCAAGCCTGCAATGAAAGACGCTGGAGCAGAGTTGGTATGTGGGCAGTCACAGAGGCTCAGCTGACAAGCAATCCTATATTAAGTCACGTTCAGTGTCTCCAAGGCTTAGGATCCTGTTTTGATTCATGTACTACCTTATGTAGTAGCCTGGAGAACTGCCTACAGCAAAGATTGTCTTTCAAACACATGGGTAATTTTGTTCTGTGCATTGCACAATAGCATTTGTGTCCATCTGCTCCAATAGTTCTCTTTTTTGACATAACATTTGCTTCTCTGAAGCTTTGTAATGAATTTATCCCTATTATTAGTATTTTTTTTTGCAATAAGAAGGCTTCATTTTGTTGACACTGAAAAAGCACAGGTTAAAAAGAGGGTCTCTGTGAGAAAGAATTTATCGATGCTCTTGTTTCCTTTAATTTGGGTGTTTGTGCCAGTAGCACAGGGGGGTTAGAAAAACAGAATATTGAAAGACAACAGAAAAAATGTGAATCCTCAACAGGAGGCTACTCACGAAATAGCTTACACATTCAGGACAGTCTAGAAATAGCTTAGTTCTGTTTTACCCAATATATTGTATATTTTGTGATTTCATAGTTCATATGTGGCCTGAGCAAGTGATAGCTCATAAATTTATAGTTAATTATATGCAGCATCCCTGTGAAGTCAACAATTTTGGCACTTTTTTGGTTTGTTTCTCTTGTTTAATAACACTAGAAACTGTGATTCCGGGCAAGTAAGGAATTTAAGCAAGTTCATACAGAGGAAGCCTATGGCAAGCCTAGAACTAGATTGCAGGTCTCCCAAGTCCCAGCCCAATGCTTGGACTAAGGGGGAATACTCATGTGTGTAAGCATTTTCAGGATCAGGGCCTGCAACTGTAATCCAACTTGGATGTAATCCAGCTTGGATGAAATTTAATTTACTCATGAGATCTCAGTAAAAATATGCTGGTTTCATGAAAATATAACATTACTATTGATTTTTTTTAAGCTGTAAATTGGGCAAATACAGACGTAAATGCAAACCACAAAATACTTGAACAGATGCACAAAGGACATCCAGTCACCAGACTAAAATTATTGGAAACTTGCTTCCCCCCCGCCACCGCTTTCTGTCTTTTTCTGTATTTTGTTAACATTCAGAAAAGAAGAAAATCTGTATTTGTGATCTCTAAGTTAAAAATATCACAAGACTCATTAAGAGAAATATTTTGGAAACCTCAAAACTCTACTCCATTTCCATGAGTACCTGAAATCTAATGCCTCTGATTAGGCAGCAAAGGGATGAACTGTTACGTGAGGCCGATGACGATAATTGTGAGCTGAAGAATGGCACGTTGGCTGCGGGTCACGGGCGAGGATTGCAGGGAAAGGCTTGGAGAGCTGGAGGGGGAGAGGGGCTGGAGGCTGTTGCAGACCCAGGGAGCCCACGTGCAGGGTGCTGGGAGCTCCCACACATCGCGGAGCTCTTCGAGACAGCGCCAGGGATGGCAGCTCCGCTCCCACAAGGCAACTACCCGAGTCTCCTGCCTCCAACCTGCCTGTCTGCCACCAAACACCAACGGGTAATTTCCAAAGCGCCAGCTGGGGATCCGGGGCTTCTTGAAGGTTCCTCCCTCTCCCATTTTGCAGACGAAATAAGGCCTGCCATCAAAATGCTCCTGCATGGAATTTATCTTTACTGCATGAACAAAATGATGGTTTTGCAAGCAGAAAACTTTTCCGTTTCTTCTAAAAAACCAAAATTTTCTCCAGAAAGCATAAGCATTATTTGTGCAACATTATGATTAACTGAATAAATATTTTTCTATTAAAAACAGTTGTAATATAAAATTATTTATCCAGTCCTAAAATGTACATTTATACCAATAAAATATATTATATCTAAGTACCAAAATGCAAATTTGAAAATCTGACCTACCTACACAGACTTAAACAATATGTTGGTTTTGGCTCTCAAAAAATGAACCCTTTTTGCTTTAAAATATTACAATATAGTATATTTTAGCATTACAGATACTATCAGCTGGAGTGGATGATACTGAAAAGAATGACATCTGCTAAAACCACAATGTTTATTTTAATGATTGAAAGATACTGGTGAATAAACATATGGATACTGTTGATACTGTCTTCAGCACATACTGAAGGATCCTTTCTTTAACCGAATATATTTTATTTCCATAATCAAAACTTTTATTTTTCAAACCTCCATCTCTGCAAGAATAGGCAGAAATGGTCTAACACCACCACTCAAAACAAAGCACCAAGGCTGCCGCAGACTCCAGCCCCACGGTAAGTGTCTCTTAAGGACTGCCGAGACATCTGGTCCCTTCTCCAGTGGCTGCACGCAGCACTATATACATGGAACACGACTGCTTATACAATTTACAAACCACTGTGATTGCTTTAGCCTCTTAAAGCCGCTAAATCTCTTACTCCCCTCCCTTTTCATGCTCTTTGTCCTTTGCTCCACACCTTATCTTTATTGGGGAGACCGTGTCTAAGCCCTGGGAGACAATGAAGCCTGCGGAAACCTTTGAATTATTTCAGGGGATGCTGCTTTCCTCCCAGCCTTATGCTGGTGGTCGATACTAACAGCTAGAGAAAACTGGTAACGAAAACACCACCAAGTCCGGTTCTGCCAAAAGGCTCCAAATGCTGCGCAAGGATCTGATTTCGATTAGATCTGTCCCATGGAAAGGAATAGTACAGCGGGGACTCGATGTGGGCTGGGGCCTGGGCTCCTGCTCACATGGTGCCGGCTCTTCACCCCCTTGCCTCCCTGAAACTGCTTCATGCAAGCTTGGGATCCTGCAAACAGCAGCAGGTTTGCTGGAGTCCACTCTGCACTAATGCTGCCAGCAACCCGTCCAGCCTCTGAACTCTTTTCATGCAGTTAATATGGATTCCAGAAGACAAGCGTACTCACACACGTAGTTAGTGAAATAACTGAAGAAATCCAAAACTGCTCTGTATAAAGATAATTAATTTTGACGCCCAATCCTTGCCCACAGAAAAAGGTTCTGTTTTTTTTTTTTTTTTTTCTTTCCTGAACGGAGACTATGATTTCCTGGTTTCTTTTAAATTTTAATATTGCCCTTTTTAAAACTTTCAAACTATTGATTCTTTTGCTGCAAACTCAGAGTCCCCTATGAAAGGTAATGAAGTGAGAGGCAGAATTAAGAATGCCCAGATGTGTTGTAGCATGGAAGAACGGTTTACAAGAAAAATGCTAAACTGCCAGCGGAGCAGCAGTGGGTTAGCTGTCTGCAGATTTGTTGTTGTTGTTTTTTATGTAGGAAACATAGCAGCAAGCCTGGCTTCTGCACCTTGGTCTGGGGTGTTGGCCCCGAGAGGGTGTGAGGAGAGAAGGAGGCACCCATGTCCCAGGAGCCAACCCTGCCTCTGCCACCAGCTTCCCGGTCCCTCTCTTCTCCCCTCACTTCTTTTTTCCAGGCAGTGAGGCCCAGGGCTGATGCATTTGTGTTCCTGCAGCAGTATTCTACACTGAAGGTAATTCCTGCTCTCTGAGTTCTCCTGTACATTTCCCTAAAGGGACTTCTTGCAGAGGTACGATGCTCCATAGGTTATTCTTGAAAGATTGGGCACTCATTCACCAATGTGTACTTTTAGGTTGCAACAGAAATAGGGTATTGAAAAATATATGTATTTATACCTTTCCCTTAAATTTCCTATCTCATTCCTCATGTGGGCTCGGTCATTTTTAATTTCAATTTGTTAAGAAATAGACATTAATTTTGAGGAGACTTCACAAATCGTATGCCAACATTATAAACCCAGCATGTCAATATGTCAGTTTGCAGAAAGGCAGGCTTTAAAAAATTAAAAAGGGAGGAAGAGCATAACACTGCTAACGTTCCCATCACAAGCTGGAATCTTGTCCAAAGCTGCTCCCTATCTTGGGGGTGAGAAACCATTTTTGGGCAGCAAAGAGGAACGGGCAAGAGAAACCTCCATGGCCCCAGGGGAAGCACAGGGCGGAGGTGGGACACTGGCACCCTCCTCCTTCGGGTGCCACCTCTACCCTGGAGCTTGGGAAGAGCCTGAGCACGTCCCCAAAGCGTCCTCCTGCTCCTCAGCTTCAGTCCCGGTGTTTACAGAGCAACATTCATTTCTGTTGCTCTCCTGCCTGTTGGCTGTACTAAATATAGGGAAGAGTTTTTCGTGCAAAATGCCAGGGAAAAGTTTTCCTGGGCTGCTCAAGCCTTCTCACAAGGGCTGCTTTGTGTCCCATGCACAGGACTTGCTGTGCGGGGAAGCTGGAGGACAAGCCAAGACAAAAAGGGTTTAAAGGAGAACGTGCTTAGCGTTTTGTTGACATCTCTGTAAGCCTTTAAGAGAAGGTGAGTATTTGGAGCAGATAACCCAGCCATGCATAGGCTGGGCTCTCATTTCTTTCAACACATTACTCTAATTTTCTCCTTTCCTATTGATCTGCAGGGTACCACCTCTTCAAGCCCCAGACAAATTGATCCTCAGAGTAACATCTGTGCACACTATTAATCTTTTTCACACATTTGATGTTCCACATTACTGGACACAGGACACACACTATGACTCAAGTGTTAATCAACTAATACCTGAAAATTAGGCTTGTGTCTACTGTATAAACATTGACAGACTATCCATCACCTGCCTGAGTGAATAAATGAATTTTGCCTCTGGAGCATGCACGGTAGCGCTCTGTGGCCTGGAATATTTACCGAGCTCTGCAGACACAACACAGCGAGGCCAGTGTGTGCCAGGGACAGGCAGGCACCTGCGCGGGACGGGGCACCTCACTGACCCCCTCTGACCAAGCTGCTTCCGATTACGGCAATGGGCTTTTCCCAGTGTATTCTGGAGAAAAAGGGGGGTGGAAATCCATCGGCCAGATGGGCTCTGGCCACTCCGTAGGTGCCGCAGGCTACCATCCAGCTCAGGTCCCAGAGGTAAAACGCAAATGCTTACACTGCCCTATGCGCCACACTTTATTGCACATTAGCTGAATGCTACACATTTGCCTCTGGTGCAAAGTCCGGAGCTGGCACCAGTATCAAACCCTCTATCAAAGCTTCCTGGGGGGAGAAAGACACTGTGTGGAATGCAAAATCCTGGACATGGCAATTTCTTTTTTTTTTTCTTTTCCTCCCGTGCAACTATCGAGACAGATGGTTATTTCTTCCTAGGAGTTGGTAGAGCAATCTGATTGCAAGGTCTGATTGTGATCATTGCTGACTCTGACACCCTCCTGGCAGGCTCCTCTCTGCTCTTACGTCAACTTCCATTTAATGCAAAAGAAAGGGGGAGAAGAGGACAGACACAGCTGAAAAGCAGCAAGTTTGGGCCCCTGCTTGGGCCAGGCCAGGCTGCCAGAAGCAGAGCAACAGCCCCCACCCTGGGCACAGTAAAAGGGCGAGAAATATTCCAACTGGGTTTAATAAAAGGTGGTCAAGGCTTAGCAACAGCATTGTTTCTGGGTAAGACAAAACTTCTAGAATTGCCTTCATTCCATTTTTTTTTTTCAAGTGGCTTTCTTGGAAGAGAAAATTTATCCAGGGAGGGTCTCTTTTGACAACTTCCTGAAAGCATCTAAAAAATTTGGAAAATTAAATAGATAGGGTTATTTGGCAACGAAGAAGTGAAACATTGTATTTACAAAAATTAGGCTGTTGGTTTTTTGATGGATGCCTGAAAGCTTTGGGAGAAAAAAAAATCCAGTGAAAAACAACCTTTGCTAGTAACAAAAATAATTTCCTCCTCACCAGGAGAGATTAACTCACTCACATTCTCCTTTCGGGCTGGAATTCCTCTTGCTCCATTTTTTCCTAGTAGCTATCTTTAGTATTTCTTTGCAAAGCCAGGCACAAGGCAGGAGGCCCCACAACCCTTGTACAGGCTGGGGGCAGAGGCAAGAAGATCCACACTTTGAGTAAGGACCAGGTGGAAGCACCTGCTTGAGCAAGCTGGGCTTCATAGCGCACGCTGAGGGAGGCAAGAGAGCTGCTCACGGGAGGAGATCTCAAGAGCTTTGATGGAGCAAGATCCTTCTGGAGTTGTCCCTCATGCACCAGATAGGCAGGCCAGGCAATGCATAGCTGGGATCCTAACAGAAGCACCTCAAGCCCTAAAAGTTAAGTGAGGCAAACTTGATTTTGGTGCACTTTTTAGCTTACCAATACCTCACCCTATGCCAGCAGTCCCTTTCCTGCCACCATTTCTTCCCTTCTGCATGGTGAGCATGCCCGTGCACCATGCCCAGCAAAGTCTCACTAGGTCTGGGCAGACACCTCCTGCCAAGATGGGAATACCAACAATGACAAAATGCAAAATACTCTGCAGGTAGAGAACAGCAACAACATTAAAAAGCAGCAAATTATTTCAACTCTAATGAAACACACAGAACATTTCCTTGTATATACATTTATATATGCAAGCACTCATGCAAATTTGAATAGTCCATCTAAAACAGCTCCAGAAAGGAACCAAGGCTGTTAGAGAGTCAAGCTCTTGAAAGTCCACATGAGTCACAGTCTGGATCAGCCCAATATGGGCACAAGGGATGAAAAGCTGGGTAATTCTTGCAGAATTTCTCTATGAGAAAATACACACAGCTAATGTTTCAGGGAAGCCTAATTTTCTCATGAATGATGCCTCAGGAAGTGAAGAAGATAGAGTCTAAAACAGCCAGATAACCCCCAGAAAAACTCATCCTTGCTATCTAGACTCTCTCCCTCACACAGAATATCCACAGAAGAGACTTAAATCTCCCCTAGCAGTAGCTACAGAGGCTACACGTACATTCAGGCTGCTGGTCTTCATTCCAGAGATCATGTGGGTAAAAGTTAGACCACATCTGATTCAAATGTTCCCTTACGCCCCCGGTGCCCAGAGTGCACTGGGATGAGGAGTTGATTATAAATAAAAGAGAAAAAAAACTTTCTTTAACATCCACTTAATTCCCTTTATGCATTCTGCATGTTTCCCAGAAAAGGGTTCCTGATATCAGCTGATATGAGAGATGAACCATGAAAAAAAGTAGGTTTCACTCAAAGTAATTCCATTAGGGCCTGAAATGACTGGGTGAAACACGAGTAAGGGAAATCATTGCAAAAGCACAACAGCTGGGCTCCATGACATCACTTGCAGGAATCAAAGGAAATGAACTTATAAGTTATGCATAAAAAAACTTTTTTGTTGTTGTTTGACTGCTTATAAAGCTACAACTTGCTTTCTGTATAACAAGGAAAAAAGCTTAGAAAAATTTGGTGCTTTCTGCTTTTTTAAGTAGATCATTTTGCATTTATTGAAGCTGACAAGGAAATAAAATGACTGAAATCCTTTGTGTTTGCTCTGCACAAAGAATTATTGCAGAAGCAATAGTACCACATGCTTCCAACAAAAATACAGTAGTGAAGAATCTAAAAAGTTAGGAAATAAATATGAGGATGCAGTGGTTAACATCTGTATTATTGTTGCTGTCATTTGTTTGCATGTTTTGACCTTATTGGATAGCTTATCAGCAACTACTTTTTCATGGACATTATGTTTATTGTCAAGGGATATTAAATAAATGACAAATAACTGCTTTTAGAGTTCAAAGAGCACAAAAATAACACAAGCCAGGATATTTACTGCAAAGACTTCTGCCTCATGCTTAGCTCACTCACTCATGACTTACTCTGAGACGTGTATGAATGTTTAAGCTACAGCCCAGAAGACAAATCAGAAATCAAGGAAGTGTTAAAGACAGACAGACCTGCTTCTAGTTCATGCTCAGTAGCCTGGGTATGTTAGGAGCTGGTTTCAAGGTAAGTATTTAATTATTTAACAAAAAAAATAATTTACTAAATAAGGCCATTCCTTACCCTGCTCTGGTTACTGCTGGAGGGGTAAACAAAGAAACATTTTTGATGGATGCTTTTTTTCATGAAAACAGAAAGGAAGAGGCATGAAGTCAGAACGCTGGGATGGAATTCATCCTGCTGGAGTAACCACCCGGGGTTCCTGCTCACCACAAGAGAGGAAGGCATCTCCTGCAGGCAACGTGCCACAACCAGAGATACAGCTTGGAGGGGCCGCCCCATCACCCCGGCTGGGGTGAGTTCTCCACCATGCAGACAAGCTCAGCAGTCATTAACTAACACTACACAATTATTTTGACCTTCCATGCCACTGCAGAGCATCTCTCTCATGCCCAAGGTGGCCCTGGCCTCTTGCTCCTGACAACGGTTCTCCATCCTGCTCCACTTCCCCGCGTGTCCCACCACGAGCCCTAGGTCCTGTCTCCCAGAGCGGGTTCCTACCTCACACTGTGCCACTTCTACACCAGTTTACAAGGCTGTAGCCTCAAACAAGTTATCATAAAAAAGTGTCCACTGTAAAGATTTCCTCATAAAAAACCAACTCTGTTCACAAATAAATTAAGAATGTGCTTAAGTCCCAGTGAAAGCAATGGAACATAAGTATGTGTTGAAAGCCATTCCTGAGCAGGGGCCTATTGCCTTACTGTTCTTGAAACCTATTTTTGTTGAGCTCATATTTCTTGTTGGCAAGAACTTAAAAAGGAAAAAAAGGAAAAAACTTTTCCTATAAAAGCTGAACTGAATATACCACTCTAGCATCCTTAATTGCCGTATTTTTGTATACTGAGGTAAATACGTATTAATGGGCCTTTTTAAGGAAAAAGCTTGGATTTCATATCAAAAATACGTAGTATAATGAGGTTCCAGTGTTGTACACCATAACGTTTGGTAAGGTTAATTAACCTAGATGTTTGGAATGTGGGAGAATGTTTTGTTTCAAAATGTGGAGTGATTAGAATATACTAGGGGTTGTTGTCTTGCCAACTTCCTTTTAATCAGCTCTTTTTTTCCTCTACGGAATGAAGGCCACGAAGCATCTGAAAACTGCAAGCAACTTCTTCACTTGAAAAAGAACCAAGCAGATTTTTTTTTTTTTTAAGTGGGTGAAGGAATCCACTGGTGCAATAAACGTATCCATGTATTCCAAGTATAACTTGGAGCCAGCCTAGTTATAAACTCCTAAAGATCAAGGTTCATCATAAAACTGGGCCCTACCTTTATTTTCGTAATACTAGCGGTTGCCACTAGAATTCCTGAACCCCTTCTTCACGCCATCTGGAATGCATACATGAGCAAGTTTATGATGAAAAATATACTGTGCATTAGGGCTGTTTTTTTAGGGCAAAAGCAACTACAAAGGCAGTAATGTGCAGGGATTGTACATTTATTTTATTACAAGAACCAATGTGTTCTTTTCCTTTTGGTCTAACCAAGTTGAAGACAGATCACAGAAGCAACCTTTGCAAACAAGTACTATGGTGTGACTGTTCCCATTACTGCTGTACTATCTGGAAATGAAAAGGACACACTCAATTCCTCAATCTATTTAATTCTATCACTGATTAATTCATTTTGCAGAACCTCAGTCTGGGTCAGCTGTTATGGCCAGATTATGGACTGTTATGACCAGTCTCTGTCAGGTTTTATGCAACACATCCCCCAGGTCTCAGAGCATTTGTAACTTCTGTTACAGCTATACTGGGACAATAGGCAGCAAAATTCATTTTGGTAACTCCCCTAATAGTTTGCTGCAGTTGAGAAGTACCCAGACTGGTCACCTTAACTGTCCATTCATGATTGCCACAAGCCAACTCTCAATCAAAGTACAACTCCATACTATGTATTGTTCTAGTCTTTATATTTATATTTATAATAAAAAGATATATTTATAATATATCTTTATATTATAAATATCAGCAGAACTGCAAGAGTTACCTTCTTATCTTCTGCAGATTTTCAGTCTGAGTAAACTCAATCTTTTTAAGACTGAAAACAGCAAAATATAATTGCAGGTTTCAGATTAGAGCCCTGATTCAGAAAAGTCCTTAAGCACATGTTTGTCTAAAAGACCAAGTGTAATTCTTAGCAAAGTCAATGTCCAGACATCGTGTATTGTTCTATACTTTGAATAAATTGAAATCAATGGGAATTAAGCACGTGTTTTAAATCAGGTATGTGCTTAAGTGCTTCATTGAGCAGCAATGGAATTAAGCATGGGCTGAAGCCCTGACTTGGGGCTTTTAAGGGCCACTTTTCCCTCCTTCAGCTGAGAAGGGAGATCATCTAGTCACAAACAAGTCTTTCCAGCCGAGGCATCTGCTTTATAATTTCCTAGTCCAGCACACAAGTATCAGCTTTCTGGTTTAGTTAAATAGCATAGGGTCATTTTCAGTCCGCAGGGCCAGATTCCATGAAGAAAGGCTCTTTGTAATAGTAAAAGAATGCTATGTACTTCAAAAATATAAGCACTTGAAAGATAAGAATACCAGATATTCAGTTGCCCGCGCAACCTTCGTTTTCTCCCAAGAACAGCCTATTTTGTCTCTCTTTGGAGGTTCATTCAATGAGCTCAGTAACGCTGGGGTCCAGCAACAGGGAGGTATAACGTGTGACTGTGTTTGCAAATGCATTGCAGGGAACCCTGTTCCTGTGTTTTCCAATCGTTATTGGGTAGCACAGATTTCCTCTCGACTGTCTTACTCTCCTCCTTGGGTTCTCTGGTATGACCTTACCTTAAACTTTTCATAAATGTGAATCATTTGACTAAATAAATTCTACAAATGCTTTAGAGTCCATGGAGCTCAGCGGCCCCCGAAGCCTCCGCAGCGGGGCCAGCACGTTCACAGCTGTGCAGTCCCCTGCAGCTCTCCCATCTCCACTAGTCACTGGCTCCTATTGAGGCCAGGCCAGCCCCTGGCTGCTCCAAACAGGAAACCTTTCCCAACAGCAGTCCTGTTTTCAACAGTAAGTGCCAAAGCCCAGCCAAGGCCACGCACAAAAAGCCTAGTTTACCCGATGAATTCCCACAAAAACACAAGTGACGCTATTCAGGATCTCATAAGCGGTAGGTCAGGGAATAAGGTGTTAGGGCTCCTAAAGTGGCGCGGGAGGGAGTTGCTTGTCCCCCGGCCAGGGCTGCCTGCAGCACTGCAGGGCTAATTGCTGCGCATTCCCCAGCCATGATGTCAGCGGCCTCAGCGCTGGCCCCTCCGCTCCTGTGCGCGGAGGGAACTTGCGGTGTGTGTCCGAGACACCCAAAAATACGTGTGCTGACCCTTAAAAAAAAAA
This sequence comes from Tinamus guttatus, assembly GCF_059628265.1. Classification (NCBI taxonomy): domain Eukaryota; kingdom Metazoa; phylum Chordata; class Aves; order Tinamiformes; family Tinamidae; genus Tinamus; species Tinamus guttatus. Next base: position 1,097,259 of record NW_028288689.1, read on the forward strand.
AAATTAAATCTTTTACCATATACCTACCAGAGCCAACCTAAATGAAGCAGAGGTCTCTGTCCAGCATTGGAAGCCAGTTAAAATAGGAAATCAGTGTTTCTCTAAATACACAGAGTATATTACCTTAGTCATAAAATTGGGGACTTTCAAATCTAATTTGTTCAGCACTAGCGCTGTTGAAGGCTGGGAAGTGTTCCAGAGGAAATCACCTCCACGCAAACAGAGATTAGCAGCTCCCCATTGCAGACATATGGAAATGATTGCCTATAATCTCCGGTAATTGTGGCTGTATTACATTCAAATCCTGTTTTCAATTTTCTTAAACTTCTAGACTGATTGTGTTATTAAATCATGCTGGCTGATGTGTTTAATAAGGACCTATTAAATGTTTATAAAATTAGGGAAATAAATACGGGCTTTTAGTCAGATTGTGTGATGGATCTGGTAACCTATTGTTAAAAGTCCTGCTGGTAAAAATGTGTCTAAAAAAATGGACTTACAGGCTCCCTTTAAAATAAGAAACGCAACATTCGGTACAAAGTGTTTCCAAAACGATATTCACAGATGTTTGAAAATAAAAGAGGAGTCAAATTAAGAGTCTCTCTCATTTAACCACGGGCAGAAGCGCTTTCTTCGCCATGACAGTTTTCGCCTGCTCCCGCTGGGCCCCGGTAGCACCCGGAAAGGCTCCTCTCCAGGTGCTTCCGGGGCCTGGCTGGCTCTTCCTGACAGGGAAACACGGATGCCACCTCCATCCGCAGTGCTCTGGACTTCCAGCAGGCCTGACGGTCCGTTCTGGGGTCAGCTTTAAGCAGTTTTGACCATTAACCGTACACATTTCCTTCATTCCCACCTCCCTTCCACAACAGCTCTGCCCCGGCTGCGAGCACGACGCATCGAGCTTCCCTTCGGCGCGTGACACACGCTAAAGCAATTTTGCCCTGTGTCTTGAGGGCAAACATCAACCTGTTTTCTCCAGCAAATTAAGCTTTTATTTTATACTTTTGCAGGGGGGCGAAGAGTAGGGCGATTATAAATTAATTAATTGCTGAGTTTTTCAGCGTAAAATGGACCGCATCATTATCTTTGCATAAACACACCGTCTTTTAAAAAATATAACTAGCCCATAACAGTGTAGTTACAGAATATTATCAAGTAATGAGGAACTTGCATGGTTCACATTAGAGAGTTTGAAAGGTTTGAAGAGAATTGGATATAAGGTTAATATTTGGCAGAGCCTTGTAAATAGCCTGATTGTTATTTTATATTGGCTGAAGTATAAAAATCTGTGTTGCGTGCCAGCAAAAGCTGAGTGGTGTGGCCAGGTAGTTACATGGCTCTGTTGTTAGCCTGTTTCATGTAGGAATGTTCTTGCTCTCAGTAGGTTATTTTTTGTGTGTCTGCTTATACTCAGCTAAAATAGAGCAAGGACCCAGCACGGCAATTATTTTTACTAAATTTTGTTGGTCTGCCCTCAAGGGAGACCTTCTCCCAGTTTAATTGTTGGAAGGACTGTTGCCTTCTGGGATTTTATTTCGAAATGTTCTTGTTAGAATTTGCTTTCTGAACAGACTAGGGGCTTTTATTTTTTTTAATTTAATCCCTTTTTTAATGCACATAAAAATGCATAAAATGGTGTATCCTGAAATTAATAGAGGTGTTTCTTGATGCACAGATTTTTAAATTATTTGTCTAAAGATATGCTTAGAATTGATTATATTAAAGGGGCATAAATTTCCTGCCCTCCTTCCCCATGAAGGAGGTTTGGGAGGAAATTCAAGCAACCCAAATGAATTTTAAGTTAAGACAAACACGGGAGAGATCATTTGTCTCTAGTTGTACATGAAATAGCTTATAACAGTTGCAGCTGAGTACATGAAGTATATGTTAGAACCCCTTTGATATAAATCCCAGCATCGACCTACAAAGATACTGTATTTATGCATCTGACAGGATTCACCCATAAATAATAATAGGAGAAAAATCCAAATTTATAAGCTGCTATTTCTGGATTTATGTTTAATAGGACTGCATATTTGTCTCATTTCTGCAGCAGGCACTACGTTAAGCAGAGCGACAGAAATCTGGTTGAAATCAACAGAAAGAAAATAAAAACTGAAATGTCCCCTCTCTCGAGCACAGCCGGTCAGACACATGGGATAAGGCCCATGTGAGGACAAACATGTTCCTGCCAGGTAATTCAAAGCAAGTGGGGAATCACATCACCTATTTTGCTATTTTTAGATTAGTCTCTTTTTTTTTCTGTCTTGAGGGAATCTCTCCCATTTCTCAACTCAATCTCAAAACATACAATTCTTTCCCCTTCACCTTAATTTATGTAAATATAAATTTATTATTTTATTTACATGAAACCTTTGCAGACTATGCTTTCAGCTCATGTAATTTAACATCCTCTGCTGAAATCAGCAGCGCAGTGCTGGAGTTTCGCTCACAGCCTTCCTAATACAGTCTGCTTGCTAATTTTTTTAAAAGGGAGAGTGGATGAGGTCCAACCTTATTCTCACAGTGCCTTCTTCTCCATCGTCCTCTGCAGTTAACCCAGCATCTGTAATTAATCTGATAGTCGTTCCCTCCTTCATCATCTCCCCCTTTCTTTTTTGCACCTTTGAGGAGGTTTGGAAGGAAAACAAGCTAAATGGTAACATGCAGGTAGCAGTTTCCCCTGTATGTCAAAGCACTTTTTTGCCCCAAAAAAATAAAAACACTGAACGGACTGAAATTCTGAAAGGTAAATAAGACCCTTGAGCCTTTAAAAGTAAACTCATCAATTAGAGCATTTGAAAAGTCTGGATGTCCATTGTCAGATTTAATGTTAACAGTTTAGCCAACATAATGGGCTCATTCATTAACTAATGCGAAGCAGAATTGGAACAATCAGCCTAAATCTTTAAAATCCTGCACCTCCGGATTCAAAGCACAAACATCTGCGGCAACGCCGGCAGTTTGCAGCCTGCTCCAGCATTACCGAGTCACACGCTTGCAGTGAGTTTGGGAGGCCTCAGCCGAGCTCCCTGCGGACCAAATTGTGCATCACAGAACCACCACACGTAATGCAACATAATTTTTCCCAATTAGTTGTCTCTCTTCAGGAAAGGCCTGAGGCGGATGCAGCAGACAGATCCCCAGAGAGGGTGGTCCGTCTAGGTAGGCTCGAGATCACTGGCAGATCAGAGTGAGCCTGTATGTGTGTGTGCGTGCCTATAAAAAGCAGGAATGGGGAGAGCTCACAATACAGCTAGTCTTCGATATTCCCAGCTCTTGTACAAGAAACCAACGTGAGAAACTTGCATTATTATGCAGGACCAGCAAAACTCAAATAGCAGCAGTTTAAAAATCTCTTCTTTTTTGGACACCAAAAGCAGAAGAGAAACAACCAGAAGAGATTAAGTTAAAAGGAAAAAATAAAACAAAAAGAAAAAAAAAACAGACTAATTTTAACGCTTTCACAAGCTCTTAATTGTCCTACACATATGCAAAGGTTGGTTTCAGGGCCCGAACTTTTTTTTTTTTTTTTTTTTTTTTTTTACAACACATAGGCGTTACCCCCACATGGTCATCCTTAGTCCATCACATATTGCCATATCCTAGGCTCCTCTCAGGTCATATCTCTGCAAGGAAAGGATCAGAACTGATCCTCACTGACCAGCCCGGGTATTGTTAGGATTAGGCAGTAAAAATCCACAAGGTTCTTTGGACACAAGAACACCACTCAGCCATCACTCAATCAAGAAGAGTTTCTGCTCTTTATACTCCACTCCTCCTATTTCTCCCAGATCCCTCAGCCACTGGAACCATAAAGGACACTTCTCATGGTATGAAGACCAACAAAGCCAATAGCGACTTGGCCAACCGGACCAAAACGCAACGACTGGAAAAGTCTTCTCTTGACCTAGTGCTATAGCATGAGACCTGGCCGACCTGTACCTGCACTAGCTTTGCTCCAGGATTGTGGAGAAGGTGGGAGTGAACCAAGCACAACACAGTGCAGATCCAGCCAGCACTTGCAGAAGGTGCCATTTGCCGGGCTTCCAGGGGACCATCCCAGGAATGAAAAGTCCCTAAGTCATCACCTGGTAATTCAGGGGAAGCTGCTTAGGAAGAAGAAGAGAATGTGTTCCTCTGGAAGCACAAGTTGGGAACGGAAGGTTGTCTACAAATTCACAGTATGTGTACAGAGAAAAAAGTCCCGTTATGAAGTAAAAGCATTGAGGAGAGTTGAGGCTGAAGGTGAGATAGGGTACGTGTGTGTGAGAATATGGGAAGTGGTGGTATTTGGCATGTGTGACTTAAAAAGCTGCTCGAGCTCGTAGGGAATGGTATGCAGAGCTTTATTGCTTTGGCTCAGCTATTCCATTGCACAAGTGACAGCTAAAGGCTCTGAAAGAGAGGGAAAGAATGGAAAAGTGAAAGGTGGGGAAGCTTCAAGTTTTATGTCAGAGCAATGTCAAGTCGAAGCAGCGAGGAGGATGATGTAATAGGTGGGTGAGAGAGGCAGAAAGGAGGTTAATGGGGAACTGTAAAATTTCAAATGCAGTATTTTATTACAGTACTGAAACTGATGCTTACAGTTTAACAATAGGACTGGCATGGAAATAGCTCAGTAGCGTGAGCCGACAGTGCCAGTAGGATTTATGATTTTTTTTCCTTTTCTAATATTGCAGAGGGAAAGCCTTCGTCTTGTTTGGGTTGACAAGCCTCAAGTCTGGTGAACTGGAGCATGTACAGAAGTGTTAGCTGCGGGAAATCTGCCTGGGCTTACTGCTCCAGCAGGGAGGGCGTCAGGACTGCGGGGTATTTTATGGGGTCTGTTGTTTCCTTCAGACACAAAAGGATGGTACAGGAGCTACCTGTGCTCAGCCATCCGGCCTTGCATGGGAAAGGAGTCCTGCAGAGGTGCCTCTAACTCTGGGAGCCTTCTCCAGGCTGCCTCTAGCCCATCTTCAAACGTCAGAGATGCTGCCAAGAAGCCCTGTGAGCCCAGACAGGGTGGAGTTGGGCACTTCATGAATCTGGTTTGTGGCCCAGAGCATTGTACAATAATAAGCTGCTTGTGTGGTCGTGGGAGGCTTTTCCTGGTCCCAGACACGGGGATTGAAATTATTTCCTGTGCTGATGGTCAGCACTGGATCCACCATCACTTAAGTCCCACCCATGCCTAGGGACTCCAGCAAAGCCCAAATGCCCTGGTGACTCTCTAGGTAGGACTGAATGTCCAAACTGGAGAAATAAACACTGCACAGGGAGATGCTGGTAGCAGATGAAATTGAAGAAGGGCTGGAAAAATCCCAAAGGTCATCGAACCAGGCCACTGCATCCGGTGAAGCGGGAGAGCGTGGCAGGAAAGTGGGTGTAAGCAAGACCTACATCTCTGCTGCCCACAACCCTCCTGCTGGTGTACATCATCCCACAAGGCAAAGGAGACCGAGAGGGCAATCCGGCACCGAGCAGTTCCTCTGCTTCCCATTTAAATGTAAACTATTGGCCATCCTCCCTCCAGCACCGAGCAGCAACTGCTCACGTTTTGCTCTTCTGCAGGTCCAGGCAACGGTAAGTCAATACCAGGTCCCACTGACCAACACATGGGAAAGTATGAGCAGCCCCGGGGGCAGCATGAAAAAGAAAAGAAAAAAAAAGAGATGGTGGAACCACACATAAATAATCCTTAAATCCAAGTAAGCAAAGAGATTAATTCAATAACATACTTCAGATAAGGACTTGGAACATCCAGGAAAATTAGGGACTACACTGCACTAAATTTGAGAAACATTCAGAAATAAAGAGCCAGCTGGGCAGATAATGATATGCAGCACTATTTATCTCCCACTGTATATCACTAGGCGCATTAACAAATATATTTATTTTCCTGTGGCAAGACTGTTTGCTAGCACTTTTACTCCCTGGGCGAGCAGTAAGGGGGCAAAACAGGAGCCTCCGCTGCCCTTGCCCTGCTGGTGCGGAGGAGACGCGAGGGGAGGTTCAGCTGGAGGCGGCTCCCCCGTCCCCTCCTGCGATGGCCGGGCAGAGCAGCGCTGGCCAGCTCCAGCCGAGCCTGTTCAAAGGCGAACGCAACCCGCAGCACAGAAATGGGGCAGCCCTAGCTGCATCTGCCTTTGATCTGTTTAGAACTTAAAAAAAAAAAAAAAAATTAAAAAGCCCATGCCACGGTGACCACTGTTTCTAGGAGGAGCATCTGAGCTTTTGACTCTGTGGGGAAGGAGATGAATGCCTGGAGCTGATGTGCTTAGTGCAGAGAAGGTAGAGAACAATCAGAGGAGATTCCCGGGACCTGGACCGCCTCTCAGAGACAGCCCCATGGCTTCTCCAGGCCTCTTACTGGAAGACCCCATGTACAGTACCTCACGAGAGGGACACACACTTCCCAAGAAATTTCCCCTTGGAAAGTCACGCTTGCCTGTCACCAGCTCCAGTGTTAGGACAGCATTTCCAGGGTACTCTGTTTCTGATGGCAAAGGCTTTTTTAAAAAAAAATATTTTTGCACAACCAGTCATAACCCTTTTAATGGCTCTGTTCCTACAAAGCCAGAGCAAGCGGCGCTCTCAGGCTCCTTTCCCAAGAGATCGCGTTTGCAAGAGCCTCCTCTAAGTGCAACGGGTTGCAAAGTTGCAGTTCATGTCCCCACCCACAGCCCAGCTCCTTCCCACCCAGCACATCCTACCAAGAAACATCGACCTCTCCTTGGGCATTGTGATGCTCCTTGCACCCTTTGGTGACTCCCTCCCCTGCAGCGGGCGGTCTGGGGCTCACACGGAACAACTTGGTGCGTGGACCCGCACCAGAGGTGCTGTCCCCTCGCTGGTGGCAGCGAGAGGGGACGCTCTGCAGAACAGCTTGTCGTTCTCCCGGTTCCCTTAGTGACCGAGCTGCATATGCTCAGAAAACTGAATTTATGTCGGCGGCTTGTTGTTTGCAGCCAGCAGATTCGGGCTGATTTGTATATAGCTCTGCATAAATTCCTCGTTAACCTTTACAGCCATCTGGAGCCAGTGCCGCTCCTCGCATGGCAGCAGACCGCAACAGCGAGTGTAACCCAAACCGCCGGGCCGACCAGGAGAAGAAAACCCCCATGCAGGGTCCCCGGAGCCCGCAACATCCCGACCGGAGCCCGCGGCTGCAAAGACCTCCCCAAAACGCATCCCTTGGGCAGCGCCATCCCGTTGGGTCCCTTTGCGTCACCAGCTCTCTGCCTTCTGCTGCGGTTACTGCAAGGCTGCCGAGGCTCCAGCAGCAGCCGCGCGCTTAATGCTTCAATTTCCACATTTTATTTTATATGTAATTTAAAGCCCATGGTGCCTTAATTGTAAAATAGGCCTTATTAAAATAATAGCTCGAGAAGCAGTGGGGTACCCTGCACGGTGGAATGAAGCTATCTGAACTGCTGTTTACAAGGATTTAAGAAGGAGGCACAACCGAAATAGAGCTGTAGAAATGTTTCCAAGGTGAGCGGTGGACCAAAGTCCACAGGATAATTAAGCTTCTTCCCTTCTCCTTCCCCTCACCCAACCACACTATCTCCTGCTCTCCTTGGATATCCCGAGCTCACCCTTGGCTGCGTTTATGATTGATGATGCAGCAAGGATACTTTGGTACCAGTAAGCAACGTGAGGTTTTGATTAATGATGTCAGCGGTGCTCCCAGAAGACCAGAGGCAAATAATATTGTTATCAGAAAACAGCTACCATGGCCAGGAGGAGAACGAGGTCCTAGGATCTTGAAGAAGGCTTTTTTTGGCTAAAATCACTTTTCCACTGTCCAAACCTACTCCTCTACTGTCCTCTGCTCCTGAGAGGTGGAGGGCATCGTCAGAAAGCTCTGAACCATCTTTGTACCCTGTACATCTCGGGGCCTCGCAAGGGATGGTCATAGGACCAGCCCTACTTAGAGCTCCCTCAGGGTTGCTTTGGTTTATGCTGTGCAAAGGGTGATCAATGCAGGAAAAAAAAAAAAAAAAAAAAAAGCAGAGGAACCCTGCCTGTTTTGCAGCCTCAGCAGGGAGACGCTATTTCCCATCACTGCTCCCTTGCATTCAGGCTCTGGTTTCCACTCAGGCAGAGGGGAAATACCAGGGGAGCAAAGCCCCAAGGCAGGCATTAGTCCCTCCTTTGACTTGGCCCAAGCGTTTCCATTTTCCAGCCTCAGCTCCACACGCTCTGAACACTCTGAGGCTTGGGAAACTCTTTTTTTCCCCCCCAACGCCTGGGCTGCACTCGCTTCCTCCGGAGGCCGCGAGGCTCGGCAGGGCGAGCGCGTTCGTCCCATCAGGCAGAGCTCGCCGCCCTCCTCGCCCGGAGGAGGAGACCCAAGGCGCAGCACTCCAGCCCTCACACGCTGCTGCTTCTGATGCCCTATAGACACTTCTCTTGGTGATAGGAAGCCCTTACAGACAAAACGACCCCAAACAAAAACCAGCCACAGCCCTGCAGATGGGCTTCAGCAGCACCAGCAGCTCAGGCCTAAGGAGGATCTCATAGTGCCTGGCCTAAAGGCCTTTTCCCTGAGCGTCGGTGCCAGCCGAGCACGGCAGCAGGGTCATCGCGAGGCTGCAGCCCATCGCCACGATCCCACGAGCCGCCCGGCGGACTGGGGATCTCTGTGCTGAGCACACCGTGGCACGGCCTGGCACCGCGCGATCTCCTGGGCCGGGAGCAGACAGCGGGGTCACACTCGTGGTCCCAGACTAGGAGCGGAGGCAGACGGACGCGCGCTCCCGTGCAGCCCGGCGGCTCCCGAGGAGCTTCCTGGCCGTGTGCCCCTTGCGCAGGGAGGCAGGAGCCAGGCCAGGCCCCCCTGCCAAGAAAAGCCCACCTGGGGCACCAGCCCCTGCCAGGGCTCTAATCAGGCGCAGGCAGCGGGAACCGCAGCTGCTTCCTACACGGGAGCGCGCGCCTTGGAGGAGGGACGTCCCCGCCAAGGGTCTCGGGGCAGAGCCAGGCAGAGAGGTGCCAGGGAGGGAGGCGGGCGGCAGCATCGCGGTGACCACCGCGACTCCCCGCGTCCCCCCGCGCGCCCAGCGCGCTCCACCTGCGCGCTCCGCCGCAAAGCCCGCTCCCCCCGGGACCGCTTCCAACTTTCCAAGCCTATCAGCAGATTCACACAGCTGCTATTTAAAAATAAAATAAAATCAAAATAATAATAAAAATAAAAAAAGCCCACAGGAGAAATATTTCCTTTTTCTTCATCCTCGCAAAGTAACATTTCCCCTCCCAGAATTCACACTGGCCAGGGGCCACCGCTGGATTATTTAGTCTGACTCCCGAAGCAGGAACAGATTTACGACCCAAATTCTCATGAAACGGCCGGGCTAGAAACTTCATCAAACTTTGTGTTACTGGAAAGAATAGATTCCCAGGAAGGATCCAAGCTAACTGCCTCTACAGTTGTGATATTTTTGCCATGATGAAGACACTAATTTATGCTCTTTTTCAGATATGCTTAAAAGACATTGTTACTTTTCTTCACCCCTTGCATGCTGGCAGAGAGCAGCTACAGCCCTGACATTTTTTAGAAGGGATATTAAAAAATAATCTGAATACTTTTCCAAACTTTCTAAAATGTTTCTGAAGGGTGTGTTTCAACACACCATAGGATGTATATATAGTATATGCCAATCTGGCTAAAAAGGGGGACAAAGCGTCCTCCTTTGCCAGCTGTTTCTGCAGGTCCAACGCGCAGGGCCAGCACTGATGCCTGCTCTCTGGTTCGGATCCATGGCATTTCCCATGGGCAGCCGCTGGCAACGAGGAGGAGGAGCTGGGGCTGGAAGCGCCGATCAGGGCAAGCACAAAACATCTCAGCAAGCTCTACCCGCTGGCAACGCGCTCCGGAGGCTGGTACGAAAACCTCAGGGGCACCCTCTTTTAGAGAATCTGGCAGCCGACTTCAGTGAGAAAGTGATCAAAGCCAACGGACAAAAAAATTAACATCAGAAGTGGAAAAATGCGTGTGCGAGCATGCTATTTTCTGCATGCTTATTTATATACTTGTATATTGATACATATTGTACCCCCAAGCAAGGGTCTTGGTTGAATTTCCGAGTACATTGGTTTTTCTTAATGTCCATGTCACTTATGGAAAGTGAGATAATTTTCATACATTTTTGACCGTGTTAAAGAAAGTCCCATTTCAGATAATGTTTCAGATCCTTTTTTTTTTAACCTGTGTTTTTATCACACTTCTGCTCCAACTCACTAATGAACCCTGAATCCAATTAGGCCTTTTTTTTTTTTAATGGAAAATATAGGAAATACATAAATGAAACAGTCCATTCTGAGCACTGCAAATTGATAACAGATTCTCATTTTTAACATCTGACTTTAAACGAGGAAGAAAGAAGGATGATTTTGCTTTGACCTGTTCTGGCCAAGTTTTAGTATAAAACAACATAGCATCACTATAATGTACCTGGGATCCAAAATAAATGGGTCTGTTTTTCAATATCTCTACAGGAATTATCAGTAATACTATATACTCCAGTTTCAGATGGTTCTAATCAATCTTTTAGTATCTTACATGTCTGCCTATTAAGCTAGAGATGATCACTTGGACTCTGAACCCTCTCTTTCTTTGTAAAATCATCCTGAGTAATATTAAATCATGTCGTTGGATCCCTGGAATTTCTGGGTTTCATCAACATTTGCCTTCATTTTTCACATGGCAAAGTTAAGGAAATATCTGGTAACATTTTAATTCCATGTTATTCAGCGTGGCTTATATAGGTGTGGTGCAATTGAGTCCTACACAGGAAAGGCTGATTTTAAATCCTGGCAGAACGATTAGCTGATTCCCCAAAGATACGGATATAAACTTCTCCTAGGCACATCTGCCCTGTCTGCTTTTAATTTTGAAACACCAGCTTTAATTTAGAAACTGTACTGTAAGCTCCCCTTTTTTGTGAACAAGAATGACATAATTTGCTAAGCAAAGACCAGAGCCAAGCTTTTTGTCTTAAGTAATCAATGAATAGTAACCAACAGAGAAATGTTCCATCACTAATTCTTTCTTGCATTCGCAGGTTATTGCGCCGCGTGGATCCCATCTGAGCGGAGAGGCTGAACCGTGAGGCCCTCCCCTCGTTTTCATGGCTATGGAGATCACCTCCCCTCACATTCTTGATCAGCTTCCCTGTGGCAACAGCCGCAGCAGACCTCATGGAAAAGTAATATTAGGAAAATATTTAATGTATTTATAGCTGTCTTTTAATGATATTTACCAGCTGGGAAGGAGGAGGCATGCCAGCACCATGTGATCAATCAACTTTGAGGAACTCCAGCAAGTGCTTTCGAGACCACCAGCAAACCTCTCCCCAAGGCCAGCCCTGCCAGCACCCGGCAGAGCACAGATCTTGGGGTGAATCAGCCCAGCAGTGGGATTTGCCTGGTCCTTATCCCAGTGGGACCATGATTTTAGCCCAGTGCTGAAGCTGCCCCAGTATGCAAACAAGTAGTGCTAATTCTTAGAACAGGATTGATTAACTTTATTCTATATCAGCCAAGCAGCAGGTAAGCATGGGACTCCTCCTGAATGATCTAAGAAATTTAGAGTGCCAATCGCTCTTCAAAGAGGAATGAAATACAAACACAAAATAGAGAGCAAGTCTCCTCAAGCAAATAAACTTTATACTATACTTTTCCCCAAAGTGGGTGTACCAAACTTGGTCAGGAGATGCAAATTCTTGCTCTACCCTGCCCCCTCAGCTTCAGTGAAGTTGAATATTATCATTTTGTGGAGTAAGATTGAGGTTATTCTGCCTAAGTTCAGGCTGACCCAAGGAGCAGTGGCCCTGCAGAAGCACACGTGCAGGTGACCACGTGCATTATCCCTGGGTTCTTGCGCCACTGCTGCAACCCTGAACATCCATCGTGCTCCTGAAGGGAGGCCCCTGAGGACGCTCTCCAGAGTTTGTTTCTGAGCGTCATGCCAAGCTCTTGTTTTAACATCAAGGGGGCTTCAGCCATCTTATCAGTTACTCTAATTGCTCTGACAAGCTGTGGAAATACACGTCATTTAATGTGTAAACCCATAAAATAATCATTGCTTGTCTGTGTGCTCAATACTCAAATTTCATGTGGGAAAAAGAGCACCACTCAGTTTGGCTAAATGACTTTTTTTTTTTCTCCATTTCTTCTTTACTCAGGGAAAAGAATCTCTGAAAAGGTCTTTTACATCTGCTGCAGGAGTTCACATGCTCAGACTTTGGTGTCCATCGCTATATGTATTCCATTCCCCCCAACACAGACCAGCTCTAGGTCTTGTTCGTTCTTATTATAATTTGAAGTTTTGAGTTTACTTCCTTCATTCCCTGAGTCTAAATTCAGATTCAGGCATGGAATGGGCACTTGCAAATGCTCATCATCTGCAAGACACAAGTTAAATAATGACAGAGGGAAGATGGCTGGAGGTTGCTCAACCAGCTCTCTGCACCAAGAACATTATCTAAGTAATGGAACTTATAAGAGGACTAGACAGTGATTTTTAATTTCATAACCTTGAACAGAGACAACAGGAGGACAACAAAAAGTTGCACTGCCAAATGCTGCAGAATGAAACACCTGAGAAATAGCAAAAGAAAACCCAGCAAAATATTTGCAGATGGTTGAAAGGGTGGAAAATTTTCCCAAAATTTCTTTATAATGAAAAATTGATGTTTGGACTAAATTACTATCGAAACACAAGGGGACTGTTTTTTTCTTTTTTAAAAAAAAAGTCATTTCAGCTAAATGATAAGCTAGAAGGCCAGAAGGGAAAAGTATTTTGGGGTTTGTTTAGCCAGTTTTGTTTCAACTATTGTGTTTTGATTTTATATATGTAAAAAAATCTAAATTGTAACAAACACATAAATTCCCCAAACAAGTTCAAGTTCACTTCAAGGAGGCTTATACTCTTGACCAGTGGTGGTATTCCGAGAGGCACAGAGGACATGCCAGGTGCTGAGTGCAAGCACTTGCTGGAAGTACACACACATACACTTTGGAAAGAAGCTGCACTACGATTTTCTTCCGAGAAATTGGCAACACAATATAACTGCTGCCTACTCAGAAAGCTTAATCCATAGATGATTTACTAACAGATTTTCAGAAGCCCATTAGGATCTTTTTACACAGTACTTGGATAACGCCTGTAGCTAAAATGAAGCTAAGGTAATCATAAATTATTGGGGCAGTTCCACCACGGGTGCTCTGCCATTGCCTTCTCCCCCTGTGCTCAGAACAAACGGTTGGACCAGCTTCTCCCCTCAGATGTGGAGGAGACCCCTTCCTCGGGGAAGCCTTTCATCAGGAGAGCTTAGCTCTAACCAGTTACTTCGGGACGGCAGATGTTAGCAAACCCAGGGAGTCCTGCAGAAGCAGTAAGATGGATTTCACCGCACTGCTGGAAGAACTCCGGAGGAAACTGAAATCATGAATATGTAGAGAAGATGACTCGGATAATGAGAGCACCCACAATGACATTATGCAGAGACTGTCATTTTCTCTCTGTTTGTACAGTGCCTACAACCAGGGGGACCTGACCCAGCTGACTTCCTCTAGAAACAACCGCAATGCAAATACTAAATAAAAATAATAGTACTAAATATGAATAAGCGATATAAGCCATCATGCCGCAGGGCATATCCAACCCACCAGCCGCCTGAGGGGAGGGCAGAGAGGAGGAGATTTTCCCTGTAGGCAGGTCATCCCACGGCCGCTGTCCCTGAGGTTTCTTGGATCCTTCTCTGAAATGTCTTGTCTTGTACTCTTCACTGTGAGAGACAGGATGCTGAACTAGATGGACAAGCAATCTGATCCGCCACAGCAATGCCTATGATCCCATAGAGGTGCTATGAATAATTCATAATTCCCACAAAAAAATCTACCATGCTTCATGCAGGTTAACTGGTGTCTCCAAGAGAAAAGATCACATACCCTCTCCACAACTGTGTCATCATCAGCACTTAGATGGGTATCTATTTGCCAAAGTGTATAGGTGCATCCCTGCACAGGCTGCTATAATGAGATGTAATTAAAATTACACCTTTTCTTTAATAGGCTTCATGTCACAGAGGGCTCAGTCAAGAAAGCCTTAGCCAGGCTCTTCTCTTCAGTGGATCAGAAATAAAAAAAGAAGCCTGGCCTTTTAGTGAACTTACATGAAATGTTAATTATTTCAGTCTTGTTCCTTGTTAAAAGATGTCTTCCTCCTTGCATAACATACACTTAGGCTTGCATGTGATATCTCAAGATCAAGCAAGCAAGGCTCTGCTTCTAGCCTTGTTACCGACTGCTTGCAGAGCTTGGGACAAGACACATCTCTGGGCAAGAGCTTCCCCTCTCCCTGTTCTGTTAGTTTGTGACTCCTCTGAGGATATAGACCTGTTGCTTCTGCAAATCCACGCACCCCAAACAGATCAAAATGTCTGTGACCTTGGCCTGTCAAGACTCCAGAGAGGATGCTGGAAATAGCATTTTGCATTTTACAGTGAAGCACATTGACAGTGACCCACCTTTTTGTCTTCCCTCATTTCTTGGAATGGTAGATCTTTGCTGTAGTGCAAATATCACGGGTTTCCTACAGTGTCCCCACCATATAGATGTCTAAGGAAAAAAGGGCAACTTGCAGAGTTAGGGCTAAGCACCTTAGTACAGGCTTTGAAAGAGCTGAACACTTTCTGAGTTTGCAATTGGCTAATCCTGGCAACAGTTTTGAGAGTCTTCCTGTGTTAGAGCTATCTTTGCAGTCCCCTCTCTCCTTTCCTTCACCTGCTTCTCACATACAAATTCATTGGGGGATGGAGGGAGAGTTGCACTGTGCCTCTCAACTCATCTGTGACACGTTGCTTGCATCTTCAAGATCTTATTAAAATATCTAAAAAAGTACAGGGGAAATTCTTAACTCCAAACGGTTTCTGGCAAATACAAGTCTCAGATGACTAAAGTTATTCTGAAGCTTGGACACCTCTAAAAAGGAAGAATGACACTGGAGCACTTCTGAAAATAAATCTCTTGAGGTCACACTTCTGAGGCAGTTTTGGAGAATGGTATGTAGAGCAAGATCTAGTAAGGAATTTCTAGTCTCCAGAGTAAAATGTGGTGGATGTAGAGAAGGCTTAATGACTTCAGGAAATCAGTAAGGATCAGACTAGCTGAGTATTCCTTGAAAGGCCATAAATAAATAAAAGTATGTGAATTAGCTGTGTGAAAATGCACAGAAAAATATAGGAAGAGAAACATTATAAAATGCTTTATGGCCTTGAGAAAGGGATGTCTACAAAGGAGGAGTCTGGTCCACATTCAAGGATACCTTGTAAAGATAAATATTTGTCTACAACATACACAGATATATGCAAGATTACGTGAACATAGAGACTCTCTACTTGCAAGGAGCTGAAACTTGATCTGAAGTCAGAATGTCGATGAGGAGAATAAGAAAACCCTGTTAAGACCGTTAATGGAAAATGTCTATGTTGGAATAACGTAATTGGTCCCTGCAGAGCACTGCAGGTGAGGGCAATGATGTTAGATAGTGACAAAGGAGGAGAAGGAATGAATATAAGAGAGTTTTTCGCCTTTTCTTAAGAACAGTAAGTCCCAGTCCAGGCAGGACTGCAGGAAGCTGGTGCAAGAAGTTCTTACATTTTATTACATGCAGAAACCAAAGTAAGAGTCAGAATTTTTAACAGCCTACTTTCCTCCTGCCCATGAGACCTTCAAAGGGAAGCGTGTGGGGCTCTAGGAGGAATTCCGTGGAACTGAATGGTCCCCAGGCGCAGGGAGCGGAGCCGCACAGCAGCACTAAGGTTGCTGCAAAGCTGAACCATGACCCTGTGTCTATGATGACCCACGGTAAGGTACCTCACTGCGACTCTCACCAACTTCTCAGAAGAAGGACCTAAAACAAAACTGCCACCAGCTACCTACGCCAGCCCACTCAGGGCATTTCTGCCAGTACATTACGCAACCAATCCATCTCTTGATAGATGTTGGATATTTATTTCTGCTTTACTTGTTCAAACCTGAAGGATCTGGCTTCTTCCACTGAAGCCGAGATCCATCAGTGACTTTAGGTGCATCAGAATCAGTCACCCACCAAAACTTCACAAATAAATCTGCAAAATACAGGGCACACACTCCCAAACTTTACAAATTCCAAAAGAATAACACCTGAAGGGACTGGGAATGGAGCTACTCAGGAGGAAGGAACACGGCTTACAGCCCAGCAGAGGTGACCTCAGCGAGTCTGCATCTGCCCGGGCATGCAAGATGTCTGAGCATCTATGCAAGACAGATGGAAGAGCAAAGGAGGTAGAGAAACATGGATTCAGATGTGTCAACCAGTATGCACAAAAACAGCTGCCTAAAAATAATGTTTAGGCTTTGCCTTTATGCAATGACAGGAAAGGAATTTGGTGTCAAAGCATTTAGCTTTTAGCCACATATGTTATTTTACTCCAAAGCACACTGCTCTGATCCCCATGATGTCCTCTTGAACTACAAAGCCATCCATACAGATCCTTCCACACTACCTACTAATAACAATGGATTTAGTGAGCTAATGAGCCTGCCATTCAGGCTGGCCTGCACATAACACCTAAATGAAAAAAGAAATTACAAAAAAAAAAAAAAAAAAAGAAAAGAAAAGAAAAATACAAATGGCAAATTGAAACATTAGGAAAAATCCTCAGATTATTTTTTAATGGTATCCAGCCCTTCCAGGCACACAGCACCAAGGCAGCACAGGTCAAACACAGCCCCCTCAGTAAGTGCCACACCAGCTTGGGCCAGCCAGGAAGGCCCAGGCTACGAGCTCTCCAGGAATACATCTTCTGTTGGGTCTTGTGAAGACTAAACATGTGGTCAACACTTAAATAACACACTCACATCTTCACTATATTAAAAAAAAAAAAAAAAAAAAAAAAAAGTCCAAAGCTCCCAGCTCTGTCTGTTTTCTCTCCTGCCCTGGGGTGCCCTTGGCTGGGCTCTAGTGGTCAGCGCCTACAAGAGGGGATGGTCCTTCTCATGTGTAATCTTGTTGCAGGTAGTAAGTTGGTTTCTTTCCAAAACACAGTTGGAAAAAAGGTGACTTTTGGGAAGCTAAACAGGATTGCTGATAGATAGCAAAAGTAGAGGTATTAGAAAACAAACTTAAACAACAGAAAATAGACCTGGGGGGTAATCCACGAGGAGTAAGTGCATTCAAAATCTGCCCATGAGGATGGAAACTGGTCTCAACAGGACTGCTAAATTGCTAGCTAAGAGGAATTTAAATACATTTATTGTTGTTTGTGTCAAGATTGTAAGCTACAGGTATTTTGATCTTTCTACTTTCATAACTTGGTTCAATATTTAGCATATGCTGGTAGCATTTTTTTTTCCTTTGTAAGTCAAGGAAGTAAAAATCAACTCTTTCCCATGTAACATCACAGGCTACAACAGCAGAGCTTGCTGCAATATTCTAGGCTGGAAAGCTACTGCTGTCTCTTTCCCTCTTTCTCTTCCAAGAAAAGAGTAAAAAAGAAAGAGTAAAAAAATAACTACAAGAAAGAAAAAAAGTAGAAAATAAATGGGAAAGGAAAACTTAATAAGGTTGTGTCCCCCCCCCCCTTTTTTTTTTTTTTTGGAGACTGCTGTATTATATTAAAGTCATACATAGGTTTCAAAGAAAATCATATGTCGGTGGAATGGTGAGCCCACCTGACAACGCGTGCTAACAGAATTGTAAATGTAAAGGGTAATGCTTGTCACTTCCTGACAGCTCTAAATGGCCTTTTAGTTCAGTACGCAGAGCTGTCATAAAAAAACATAAAAATGCATATGCAGACAGCTGAAACTGCAATGCACATCATTATCTGCAAATGGTATAAGTATCCTGAACAAAGGGCCTTCCAGTTTAAGGACAAGCATAAGACATTTTTCTGCCTCTAGCCTTAAAACAAAGTGCTGTCAAGAAAACAAGATTCTCAGTGCCAGAACTGAGGATTTTCTGTCAATCAGCAAGGTGCTACATTTGTACATATTTTTCTGACCCCAAATATGAGAAGAGCATCCTTAACAGATGTGTATTTAACTTCTGGCAGATACATCTGTTCTTCTTGGGTTTTTTATTTTTTATATCCTTTTTTATTTTTTTTTTCAAACACACCGCAGAGCAGAACAGTTTTGTTGTGTACTTATTAGCTCCTTCTATCCTGGCATTTTTTTTTCTTCCATGTTTAAAGTATCCACATGGTGGCTTCATCATTATGGTGCCAAGATATTGGGGAATTTTAGGGACCAGTGCTAACCTGCCAAGGGAATTGCATGGAAATGGTAAATGCCAGGCTACTGGTGTTCACGACAGCTGTACTGCTTTGGTTTTGGTTTCCAAATTCACATTTTCAAGGTTATACATTTTCTCAGCATCTTGAATTCTCCACCAAGTATCTCTTTCCAAGGCGCTCTCCGAGCAGCATAAAATAAGAATCAATACTTGGGATTTCAGAACTTCTGAGATAACGGAGGCAAAATATTTCAGTACACAAGATAAGTAAGGGAATAAGTGTCACATATATAAATTCTCTATTTATCTTATGGCCTATATTTACAAAGTGCTGTGTCTGAATCTGTAAATTTTTCAGTGTGAAATTACCCTGAACAGTTGTTTAATGGCACCTTAATTTTTCTTTAATTAATCGCCTTTAAAATTTCTAGCTGTTCTCCCATTAAAATCCACATTCATCACCCACATAATCTTCATTCCTTTCTTCCAAAAATACCCAAGAAAGCTATCAAAGGATGAGGCTGCAAACCTAAAAGGTCATGTCTTTTGTATTTTCAGGAAGAAGGTATATGGGAATACAGCATCCCCATGGTAAAAGTATAGATTTTGTCCAAGATTTTAAATGATATCCAGTAATTTTGGCCTTGGTGTTCTGTTTGAAACATCCAAGGGCATCTAAATCTCAAGTTTGGTTCTTGTCTCAATAACTGATTCTGATCCAAGCCCAAGAAAAATAACGTCTTAATGCTCACTCAACAGTCTCGCTTCTGAAGCTGCCTCTACAGATGCCTAAATAACTGAAAACATCTCTGCAGTGTGTCCTCCTCCCCAGAGCCTAAGCTGCACATGTGCTAAAGAAAAAAAAAAAAAAAAAAAAAGAGGGAAGGAGAGAAAAAAAAAAAAAAAGGAAGAGCTGTGCAGACTATGTGTAAAAGCCCCATCTGGTGATGCCTGACATAACAGTATGTTTCCACCTAATTACAGTACACTTAAAAAATATGCTGTGCTTTATTGACACCAAAACAAGCGACTATATATCTGCCTCTTAATAAATTACCCTGGACAGAAGAAGAAAATTTCCAACCCTAGCAGAGTGAGCTTATGGACCAGACTTCCTACAGGAGTAGCAGAAGAAGGGAGAAGTGACAGCCAAACTAGTGCTAGTACAGAGGTTTATACATGTGTGAATAGGATTATATAATGTGGTAGTACAGCAAGAGAAAGTACTTGATGGTCTGTGTGGCTCATGTTCCTATAGTCTAAGTATTTTGCACATACATTGCAGTTAACATTGGATGTGTTTCATACTATTTGAAACATATGCTTAGGGGAAAAAAAAAAAAAAAAAAAGATGAGTCACTGAAGGGAGAGAAAAGGACATTATTTTTTCTTTAATAAAGGAATATTCTTCTTACAGTTACATGTATATTTCATTTATAGTCTCTAAAATTAGATGACCTTCAGAGAATGATATAATTAACTGTACTTGTGAAGAACAGAAATAATACAAAGCTGACTCTTACAGAAATCCTCAAGAATGGTCAGGCAACATCAAAACTAATCTTTCAAAAACACTATAAAGCTTTGGCCAGCCAAGCAGTTGCACCATACTACCTACTACCAGCCTGCAGTGAAAAGGAATGACTGCAAGGCAGAATTTGTAGAACTATTTTTTTAGAATAGCGCTAGGTCTGATGCTTTCAAGTGAGAGTGCATGCAGAAGTAATGACAGTTCAATTTGTGCAGAGGGCAATTTTTGATTTAATAGAGAAACCAGTGTAAGACTGGCAGAGTTCTGTGTTGTTCTAATGTTCATAATACCACAAGTCTCCTGCTTGAAGAAGATGCACTGCATGGCTGCTTTGGACACCAGTGACCTGCATCCCTACAAAACAAGTACAGACCAGGCAAGAGCATTATCAGCTCCCTTGCCTATCTGGCCATACTGACATACCACCTTTTTACCATTTCTTTTTTGAGGTTTTGCCACAACCGTTTTAAAAGTGACACTGTCAAACGTGGGCAGCAGCCTCTTGAATCTGGACTAACATCCACAGCTGAGCTGCACAAGCCAAAAAGTAAAAATATTTTAACTGCAGTGATACAGAGCTGGATTTGAACACGCACCTTCCAGACAAAAGCTTCCATATCCCATTACCACGACCCTGCCAGCCAGGCCTCCCACTCAACCTGTTCCCTTTAAATTTACAAGGAAGGAAATAACAAGAAGGAAGGACATTCTTTTATTACATTTTTTTTTAAATAAAATGTCTGTGCTCTCTCTGGATGGTTCCAGCCCAATTTATACAAGGTGAATTTGACCTTCAAGAGGCAGAACATCTGGGAATGACAATTAAAGCCATCTGCACCCAAGGCAAGCAGGTTGCTCGCTATCCACTCCGTTCTGTCGCCTTCAGAACGTAAAGGAGGGGGTAATCTCAAGACAGCCATCCCTTTTTTATTGGCTGTCTCCTGCACTTTTAGAGATGCGAAAATACTCGGCTCCTTCCCAAGGAGGCTTAAAGATGATGGCATGAAAATTCCAACAGTGCTATCAAAGATCTGTACTTTAAGTTCTGCAAGGATGATACTGCCTGGGCCCAGAATTTCCTTCACCTTTGGTCTAACCCCTCTATGCCACACCACTCATGACTTTGTCTATATTTGGCCTCGCTCATCCCTTTTATGGGGCAGATTAACTTGTGCATTTCCTACTGACAAACCTTGCTCAAATTAGAAAGGTTCAAAATGTCTAAGATATTTTCATATCAGGTAAAAATCCAAACTGTTGTTTGCAGTAGGACTTCATAATTTGTATATCTTCTAAAGTTTGATGTATTATGTTAACTCACATCCGCTCAAAACTCAGCTTTGAGATTTTTTTTTTGATTGCTACTTTAGAACAAGAGATCTTAGGCCTTCCTTGCTGACTAAATGCTGCCCCAGTGTTTTCTTGCTCTCTTCCACTTGCTTATACCACTCAATTTCTCACCTCATACTTTGCCGGTAAGTTTTTTGGGACATGAAGATACTACCCTGTGTTTGTACAGCTCCTCCTATCACTCTGCAGTTTTGGTATCTGGACTGAGGTTCCAACATAACGTGCACGACATACATATTTGAGCAGGTATTTGTGCCGAAGGATCCCATTCATTTTTGAACAAGCAGAACAGTGCCAACCAAGGATTCATTTGGATAAGCAGATCTGGTGGAAATTTCAAAAGCAAAAGGAGAAATAAAAAGCCAGAGGACGGGGGAGAAAAAAAGCCAACTAATCCAGAACAGGATTCGGTTCTGCAGTACTTTGAGTCTTATTATTTTTGTTTTTGAATCATTTTTAGCCTACTTAGGAGCTTCCCGTGTGCCACCTATCGGCTCAATCTATGCTTAGTTGTTCTTCATATAAAAACACAGCAATGGAAGAGTTGTGCAGGGCCAGAAAACAGGAGATGGGAGGCCAAAGATCATGTACAGCAAGGCTGTCCAGCAAACAAGGAGAGGAAGCATATTTTTCTGGGCAAGTCAAGCCAACTGCAGCCCAAAAGCTCTTCCGTTTGAAGCAGGGGGTGTGACTCAGATAAACCAGCCACATGAAGTTACACAAGCAGAAAGATATTTTAGAAAATATTCCACACAGTGGATGACATATTCAAGTATTATGTCTTTGGAGATTTAACCCTGCTCCTTTCAGTAAGGAACCAGACACTTAGAGAATAAACCAAGATTATATTGACAGGTCTAGGTTCCACAACAATTCCCCTCGTATATGCCCCATAAACACCTTTCTTTCCAGTGTCAATCACACATTCATTTTCTACTACAAGACTTCTTTGCTAAGATCCCATTCCCATAATAGAAAGAAAAAAAATGAGTGACACCTCAAACAATATTTGATAGTCTAACAACAATTTCTAACTTCAAAGACTATCTACATAAAAGTTGAAGACTTTTGCTACAAAACCAAACCACTGGGAAATCATTTTCCATCTGACATCAATTCCCCAGCTACTACAATGAAGGCTTTAACTAGAAGCATAACTTTTATCAGAGATTCTTTAGCATTTTAATCTATGCTATGGGAAGTAAGTACAGAGTCAGGTCGCATAGTCTGATAATTCAAGAGTGAGGTGTAACAGAGATAACCCCACAAATTTAAAAGAGGGATGGCTTCCAATGGAAGTCAGTTTGTAAGAGCTCAGGTACATGAGTGAATTATGGTGGCTCGATAGATCAGAAGATGGGAAGAATTGATTGATTAGCCCCAAATCTTAACAAAGAGAAAACACAGAAAGTACAACCAAGAACATCTCCAAACCTAAAAGTTATTATATTGCAGTAAGAGAATGAATTTTTTAGAGTGATTATTATAGCAAATTATTGAATTATTTGGAGAATCAATTGATGCAGGCCAACCAATTACACATTCAAAACTCAGAGCAGGCAAGCTCTGTAACGTTTGACAGTGGGCCAGTTTCCCTTCCCAGCACCTCTGGCTAAACTCTACAAAGTCTTCAGTAACAGTCTTCTCTAAACCCTTCTTTCATTTATAGCTGAAGACGACAGTCTCAGACATCAGTATATGACCTTCTGGTGAGTTAAATGGGTGAGCATGTCAAGAGGCTTGTAAATGTATCTGGACCTTTTTTTCTCACCATCTGTTTCACACTTGATATCTTGATAAATAGTTTAGCTTATTACCCACTACTAACGTCATCTCTGCTAAAGCCTTGTTATTTGAAATACGGGGTCTCTCCTTTGTATCGCCGTGACTAAGTACATTGGAACCTACTTCAATTTATTTTAAATGTATTAAATTGGTAACATGCAGTCTTGCTGCATACCAGTTTCCAAGTTGCATAGTAAAAGTTTAAATGATTAAACTAATGTAATGTATGAACCAGGCACTCCGTGTGGCTGAGAACAGTCAGGTTTTCCAGAGTAACATTCTCTTAGTAGTTATCATTGTGCAGAGGTATGCAGATGCTTTTGCCAGGAGAAAGTGAAATAATTGATGCAGCTGAAAATGACCTTGATCTTAAAGTCATTACCTCATTCCTTGAAATATCTGAAAATACAATGACAGAAACAAGGACCTGAATGACTACCGCGACTTTTATTTTGTCCTAAGTACCAGTGTGACATGGGTACATGCCAACAGTAAATCAGTTTCCTGGAATACAAGACAGTAAAAAGTTGGGGTCATGCTTTCAAACTCTCTCTTTTTTTTCCCCTCTTCTCCTCTCCATTTTTTTTATCTGTTGGTTCTGTGTCTTTCCAGGCTTTACATGACATCCTCCTGTCTGCCTACATCTATTTCATAGATTGATGGTACCTGTAGCTACTCAGCTGAAAGGTAGAATAATGGCAAGGGTGATGAAATAGCATGTTCATGACATAGGATAGTGACTCATGGGGTCAGGAGGGAATTCCTGTCTTTCACTGCCAGCAGAGCCTTGTATCAGTTCCAAAGTAGCAGGCACAGGGAAGTGGTAACGAACACAGTTGGAAAGCACAGGGGACCAGAAGGTCCTCTGAGTTCTCATGCTTTACAGGAGGTCATTTTCCCCAAGCTGCCATGGAACTGGTTAAGACCACAGAGCAGGAGGTCTTCCTGGTGTCCTACGCCAGCTCTCCCATGCAGGCGAGGATCCAGATCCCAGGGGAGAGAAGGAAACTCTTGCTGTTTAACAGACTGGGATGCCAAGGTCCCTTCTATCTGTTGGAGGTAGACTGCTGTCCTCAGACCTGACAGGGTTGAACTGTCACTACATCCCTCAGCAAGACCAGAGTCACCCGTTCTGATGGGGAAGACTAATTTCTGCAGCTTCCCAGCTTTTCTAATATACCAAGAAGGTTATTTTGAGTCTAACAGGTGTTAGAGCACAGGGCTGTCACTGAGAGAAGGTGAGGGATTGTAGTCTTTTATATAGGAATTGTGCTGGGAAAAGAAGGATGGATTTTGCACCTTTTCTCTTTGCACATGAGCACACAAAGCACCTGGAAATATATCAGCCCATACAAGGAAAGATAAGACGTTTTAAATGTAGTGAATAAAAAGTCATGCTACAAACATATCTGTGACCACACATTGCCGGCCAAAAGTTAAGAGACTTGATTCAAGCCAGAAAATGTCACACCAGGAGTTGTTGCTGAGCCAGCTGTCACAGGCGAAACACGCTGTAACTGAAGCCTGTGGCAGGATGACATGTTACCAAAAGAGCTTGCTGGCCCTGGAAGAACCTGAGAATCAGACTAACATCCTTTACCTCTGTGAAGAGCTTCTTCAGAAAACCCTGTAAGAACCAAAATTCATGCTACTACTTGCACAATAAAAATATACAACTTGGTTTTAGCCTCCAAGGGTTTAGATGGAGTTTCGCCACCTGAAAGCCATGGCTCTAGGCAAGATGCATCAACAGGAACTAGTTTTGTCTTTGTCTCTGATTTTTGTCTTCCCTTTCCATACTGAGTTAGGGTAAACACTGAGAAGGAAGAGAGAAATTTTCATTCTCTACTTATGTGTGAATATATTTTTTCTACATTTAAAAGTTAAACACACTTCAAGGTGTTACAGAAACTTACTTTTGTTATGAAATACGATTAAATCCTATGGCAGGATATCCGTATCCTGTGCCTATCACACAGTAGAATTTTACATCCCTTTAATTTTATGTACACTGTATCTCTAAAAGTGACAGCAAAACCTCTCCAAAGCACTAGAGGCTGTTTCACAAGCCAAGCATAGTCCAGATCTCTCAGCTCAAACAGAGATTTGAGCACAGATCTGGATTTATTCAAGGAGTTCATTTTGGAAACCAATTTTATAATCAATTCTTCATTGTTTAAATCAGTGCTGCCGATCTAACACATCAAAAACCTATCCCCTTGATGAAGGATTTTAAAAAGCTGTATTTTATGGTTATGTCATCACCAGGCATTTGTGGCTTTAAAACATTTGTGAAATAGGATTTTCTGGTAAAATCTTGTGTGGTCCATTAAACATACAATACACAGCAGAGGAAATACTTGATTATGCTTACACATTTTTCTCTGTTTCTGGTAATATTCCAAATGAATACAGCCTTGCCACATGGCTATTGGTTCCTAAGACAGCTTCTGAGCCTTATGATTTTAATGTTTTGTCTTGCAGTTGACAAGTTACCTGGGTTATATCAGTTTACGTCCTCACTCTGCAAGTATTTTGTATTTGCCCATGATAAAGCAAAGTCCATGGGACTCCCATTTGAAGGCAGCTATGAAAGGGGCCTTTAGCATTCTGCATATATGTTTGCTATCGCAGCACTCCCATATGGATATTTGTGTTTGCCTGTGTGCTGCATACAAAACACATGTGGAATCTATAATGATAACAAACAGGATCATTAACTGAAAAATTAATCATGCTCATGCAAATTGCGTGAATTCACACTATTAGTTCCACTACAAACTCAGCAAAGTGTCCACATAATTTAATACTTTTCTTCAAATGTCGCTGTGGGGATCCAACACTTCTTAGCTGGGAGAACTGAAAGTGTCATTTTTCTTAGGATATGTATAAATAAAATGAGGATGTCCAAAGCACATGTATAAATAAAGTGATATATACATACTTGTACTCTATTTTGTGTTACAGAACACAGTTCCTTAACATATGCCAGTGCACAAACAAAATCTACAGGGTATCAACTATAATGTATATAACTTCATAAAAGAAGAAAAAAACTTTTAGTAGACTGGGTGTAAAAGAACAGCACTCCACAAATACTTTAGAAATATATCCATTTTAGAGTAGTCTCCTTAATTTTGCTTGCCACTGCCTTATGGATTTATTGCATTCTTTACATACAGAACAGCCTTTCTGTAAAAGAGATACTTTGCATCCATCTGAATGAAAATTCAGAAGTTTTATTTCTGTATTGAAGAGCACAGATGGATGGCATCTTAAAACTTGAAGCTGAATAGATGTCATTGGGTCATCAAATACAATTACTTGCAATGGCAAACAAATTTGTCTCTGAAGTATCTATAAATCCATCAAACAGACAGCCCATAGTTACTGCCGTATGACAAAGTTCTAAGAACCAAGAAGACCCAAAGCTGTTGAGTGCAGCACATTGCAGGAAGGAAGAAGGACACAGACTGAGCACTACAGACAACAGAGCTGAGCTACACAGACCGCTGACTTGCAGAGCCATTTTCACAACCCTGCAGGGTGCAATGTTACATACAATAGTCTTAAATGTATATGACGCTGCATCTTCAGGCACCATCTTCCATTCAAAACACTTGAACGTGAAAAAAGAAAACCCTTTATGTCAACATCTGCCACAGAGATGCAACACAGTAGTACATAGAGAGGAGAGAGCAGCAATTCAGAACAAGAGACCAAGAAAAGTAGTACTCTACTAAAATTACAGGAATGAAAGGAATGAAACAAAATTCCAACTTTAAAAGCAAAATTCACCCTAACACATTCACTGGTGAAAAACACTGAGATAAAAAGAAAATGTTACCTCCAGTGTTCTCAAAATTCAAAATGCAAATTTGATTTTAAAACAGTGTTTGGTTGCTTTTTGCTATAGTTCCCCTAAAAATGACAAATGTAATGAAACAATTTCCCACCCACACCAAAATAATGTTTGGCTAAGCTCTATTTTTGGTGCAAATATTTCTCTGCTGAGACAGCTTGCTTATGTCCTCATCGGAGTTTGGAACCATTTTCTGGCTCTTCTACAGATTCACTGTGTCACCGTCAGTAAATCACATCATCTGTACACCACAAATTAACATCTGTAAAATGGGAAAATTCATTCCTATTTAAAAGTTGTGAAGTTCAGTTAGTTAAACCACTAATTATTTTGTTTGAAGTTACTTGAATTAAAGATGTTTACAACTACATATGATTTTTGTAATAAGTAGTAGGTTAGAACAACATGTATAAGTAATGATGATCTCAATCATTTTAGTCCAGTCTGAGCTAAGCAAAGGGAATTAAGCAATTGCAATTAAGCAATTAAGAAAGTTCTAGCACATAATGTAGTAATGGGGAGAAAATTTTATATTCAGAAGAAAGGAAATCCAAATTCTGATATCCCTTCACTCCATAACAAAGCCCACCCTTCCAAGGGCTTTATGACCATCTAGTAAAAGATTTTAACATAATTCTGACAACATGAAGAAAGACTGAAGTTTAGCATTACAGTGGGAATCACTGGAACTTGCTGATATTAGTAGGTTCATACCCTAAGGGGATAGGTTTCCTTATTAACAAAGGAGGTGAGAAAAGACAAATTGCCAGGACTTCAGGAAACCTGTGCTAGAATTGGCTGAAGCACTTCTGTTTGCCTGACATGACCCATCAGACAATGGTTGGGATACAAAGAGATGTACTTGTTTTCTTCTGCACTCCTTGGAAAATTCTGCATCCCTGTAGATGCACAGAAGCAGTTACTGATCTTTTTGAGCATCAATACAACAGATGCAGAAAGCTCTGAAGCCCGAGTGTCCCATGGGCACACACACAGTCTCGTGGGCAATGGGAAAACCACTCAGACCTGTCGCTGTTACCACTAAGCAAGCTGAGCTTCCTGACATGCGCGAAAAAGCCAGTCAGGATAAGTTATTAGAACACCTAAAACATCTGACTTAGAGCAAACAGACTTGCCTTTCTAGGCTCCCTCTATACTCAACTGATAGGCATAAATTCATCTGAGAATAATACAGAGCAAGGTTATCACTTAGGTGCTCTAAATTATCTTCTTGGAGAATCCTTCTTTTTCCACCAGCCGTAGGGAGACCAGTCTCCTAACAGGTCTCAAGACCTGCCATCCTCTTCAGAAAACAAAACACCCCAAAGCTTCTTAACTTTCATTCCTGCAGCCCCTGGGTGTGTGATTCAGGGCGCGTGGAGGCACAGCCTTGCGATAGCCGCAGGATCCTTGCCAAGGCCAGCAGAGCCATAACATTCAAGGAGGGAAAAAAAGACTTTTTCCCTTTTATGTCCAAACATGTGTAGGTCCTGGCATCTCTTCAGGCTCACCATAGAGACCTATCTTATTCATGCTGCAGAGATCTGGAACCTGACACTGCTCTTGGGCACTCAGTCCTAACAGTCAGGATTTCTCTCTGATACTCCCCTTTCAAGACAAGTGTCAGCAGGTGATGAACTTTGTATTCTTTCTCTCCTGCAGCTTCAGAGACTGGATCTCTGTTTCTGCAGAATTTATGAATGGTAAATGTCAAGTCCTTTGTTTTTTTCAGACCTGTAGTTCTGGTGTCAAAAAATAAAGAGGAACTTCTTTCCTCCTTCCTTTATTTTGCAAGTTCTTCCACTGAGGAAATAGAGGTGTAGTGCTTGGTATACAGCAAGCACAAATAATATTATGCAGCAGGGACATATCACTGTGGCATCCTACGGCCTCTGCCAGCTGAGCTGTCTGTACTGGCACACCCAGGAATTACACCTGTGACAGTGTAACTGCACACCTTGCAGGACAAGATTGTGCTAAATAACTATTGTCAACTTTCACTGTGATTTTTGTGCTTTGGTTAATTAGTTCTACTTCATGAGCCTAAGATCTCCCAATTACACCTTGCAGGATTGTCATTAGCTGATCATGCCCTGTTCAAGGCATGTTAGCAGCCACTCTATGGTCATTGTATAAGGATGACAGCAACTGAAGGGATGAGGAAATGATACTGTAAACCTGCCCTTTTACTGGTCTACCATGACTGGACCAAGCTGGGATTTAGAACAGTCTTGACTGAAGCAAAGTCAATTATTTAGCATGAATCGTTTAGTCCTTATGGCTCTTCCTGAATCATTCACATTTTCTTCTGTGGATTGACTCTTTGACAACAGCTTTATGCAAACATCCTTCGATGCAAGCAGCGTGTGAACCCTTTACCGTGACTCCGCCTTTGCTTACCCCTCATCCAGTCCCCAAACATACAGCAAAGCACTTAACTCTAAACACATACGTACTCCTCAGCAATTCCAAAGTTTAAGCAAATCCAAACCTAGTCATGACAGATTTTCAATAGAGCATAAGCACATCCTTAAAAGCTTAACTGATTCTGGACCACCTCACGACTGAGGTTATACAGTGTGGGTTTCTGCTCCTCCAGTGAATCACTCTGTGCGTTACTGCACACTCGCATGCAGCGTGCCAGAGCAGCCTCTCACCTCCCTTTGGAGACCAGAGGCTCTATCCTACTGCAGAAGGGCCTGGACAGCGGCCAGCCCGCAACACGAACCCTCTTCTCTCCTCATGCAACAACAGGCGCTTTTGTTCCCCAAGCAGCTGTGAAACAAACATAAAAACACCTCATGTGTATGGAAGTTTGTGGGAAAATAACAAGAAAGAAACACAATCAATCAAATTGCTTATTTGTTTGAACCAAAATTTCTACTCTGCATCTACTGCAGCTGCCCTATAGCCACTTTTTAAGCAATATATTTTCAAACAAGAAGGCTGAGGACCTCATAATTGATCATAACTGATATACTTTGTATATTTTTCTGGGGACAATCAGACACCTCTCTCTCCAGACTGGGGCATCACAATGGTAGAAATAGCATCCCTTTTTCAAGCTCTCGTTAATACTCCCTCTTTATTAAGAGTGATTCCTCAGGAAGTACTATACCTATTACCCACATGTTAATACCAGCTTAGGTTTCATTATGACTAATGCCATTATAGTGAATTCCAAATGAATTATTCATGATTGGCTCCTTCTTTTAATGCCTTTGGCATGTGGCATGTTTTCCACATTGCCTGCAAAATATCTGTGGTAGGAAAATGCTCATAAGGTGTCCTTGGCAGCTGGAGGCTGAAAATGTAACCGTTTTGCTTTGTATCCAATGGGGGAAGCTTAACATTTATATTCAGGAGAGAAAGTAATTTGCTTCCTACAATTGGCCCCCTCCAAATCAATTTAAAATCAGCTGGATGGAGGCAGATATACCTAAGCTGGTTCTTCAAGTGAGATATGTGGTTTTACTTTAAAATAAAACCAAATACCATCTTCATTACTCTACATCACGACTAATGCCAAAGAAAACCTCTCATGCTCCCTTCCTAAAACACAGAAGGGTCCAAAAATCCAATATTCCTTAGAGTCATCTTACTTCTCTGGGCATCAGACTGAAATTCTAGAGTTGGGGAAAGGATCTTATTATTTGCTCATCTTGTTCTTCAGCCTATGGTCATCTTTTTAAGATTTGGAAACCCTGGAGAGAGAGTTGAGCTACTGGGCTAAATAGGAGGTAACCTTAGAGACCTGGAGGACTCTGTCCCCGAACACAGCAATGAGGGCAGTGGTAACACAGGCTAACGTAGCCAGCCTGACACTTTCCCCTTTTGTTCATAGCACAGCACCAAAATATCACATTTTTCTTGTTGTGCACGCACATTGGAGGCTCCCTCCCAGGAAGGCAGCCACTTTCCAAGCTGCTATACAACACCTTCGAGTTCTCTCTCCAAGCAGCTGACTTTACAGGAACTAATAGATAGCAAATTACTTCCCTGCATGGCAGCTGGAGAAAACTTACACACCTAAAATGAGATTTGTTTATTTATTTTTACTATTCATGCCCGAAAGTTATTTCTGGCTGTCTAGCCTGAATGGGCACACTTGCTCCTCCTCCTGCCCTCCCTGTGTTTGATGCCGTCTCGTGCTCCTCCAAGGACAGGGTCCCGTTACAGGTGCAGACAGGAATGGTTGGACCAGGTTGTGCCCAAGGTCCACTCAGCACAGGACCCTGCCTTGGATGGTGTTTACTAATGGTCATTTAGAAGAAAGAGCATAAGGAGCAAGGCAAGTATAAAATTCTCCATATATTCTCTGTCTTTAGCAATTTATGGTTTAAGGATTTCCTGAGTTGCAGCCTATATTTGCGTCATCTTATTTAATAGCCCTTTAGAGACCCTTCTTCCATCCATTCGCTTAGTTGATTTTTGAACTTTAAACTTTAGATTTCTAAAACATTGTGTAGCAATGAGTTCCACAGAATTTAATTATGCATTGTGTGAAGAAGTACTTTTTACCTGTGTTTTCAACTTGCTGCATAATCATTTCATTTGGCACCTTTTAATGTTATGAAAAATAGCAAATTATCTTTCCCACAATCACTTCTCCATATCACTATTGATTCTAGACTGGCAATGGATAGAAAATACTGGAAAGTACCAGAACTGCAAATTGCAAGCAAATGTGCAAAGGTTTTCAAGAAAGTTCACACTTAGAGGAGAAGGGAAGTTACTATGCATAAATATAGTATAGATATATAAAATACTAATTTTTTCAAGCATATTTCTTAATATGCTTAATTTTTTAATTCCTTAATAAATATATAACTATGAGAATATTGTTCAATCATATAAACCTGTGTCTGTAACTTAGGAAGACAGAAGCTGCTCCAATATTCAATATTATTTTCTTTGAACCAAATGTCCATACAGAACATGACATTAATCCAGTACAAGGAACAATATTTGAAATCATGTTAGTTAATTTAAATTACCATGAAGTTTACTTCCTCACAGCTAAAGCATTCTCAGTTGCTTTTCCAAGTAAACACCACACTGAAGTATTCATGCTATTCCCTTGCTGTAAGTATCATGGTAATGTTATCTCAATAAAGACAACAGTGAAAAAGTTTTTGAGACCCCCACTGTATGATTACTAGTTGTTGGTACTCGATGTAAAATATCTAACTTACAAAAGCACTTTGGCATGTTTTTGGACAAGCCTTATCAATAGCTGTAATGAGGAATGACTAACAAAGGACTTTCTGTACAAACAGCAAATGAGATGCTTGCAGACAGAAGGGAATTTATGCTGGAGGAAAAAGAAGAAGCCTAGTGTTCTCATTCACTGGCCCTTCACCTAAAGTTGTTTTATTGTTGTTCATGTGTGTCTCAAGCACCATGAGGAACAGCATATGCTATTACAAGGATGTCTTATTTCATCTGACTTTTGTTCCTCATAACCAAGCACCATTGTTATTATCAGATGGCAAAAATAAACTAGTGATAAAACCCCACATTCATTTTCTTAAATAGTCTCTAGAAATGCCTTCTTTCCACATAAGTCTAAGCTGGAGGCATAACATTGTCAATACATGTTTAGCTTCCAAAACTAACTATAGCAACTATAATAAATGAAAATGCAGAAACAAATCATTTTACCACTTAATCGTAATTTATAAACACAGAAATCTATTTTTCACTTTTAAAAAAATCTGTTTTAGATAAGATTGGAAAAAAAGACTGATGTCACTCCAGATTGGTCAATGCTTTAGTTCTGACATCTTGTTCACCTGGAAGTAACAAGACTCACTTTTATTTATCGCTCAAGTGCTGCTTATAACAAGCGCGATTTTGCATCAAACACTGATGGTGTCAGATGTGCACTCTGTTTTTGCCAGCACCCATATTACAACTAACTGCTCCTGAATTTCCTTGTCCATTTTAAAAGCACAAAAGAAACCGTAAGTTAACCATACTGATTCAAAGCAGATTAAAATCCATGGAAAGATTCCCATAGATTTCAACTGGCTTTGGATCAGGTCTCTTAATATCTTACCCTTACCAGGAATACTAATGGACTACGAAAACCCAGGATACATGAAGTCGCAGACAAATTACTAGAAAATAAACTTTTTTAAAAGTTTCCAGGCCTCTCATATACTATCTTGTCTACCAACAGTGGCCAAGAGCATTTCACAAGGAGGACAGTGTTATGGGAAGCAACTGCTGTTATAACAAATGGGGCAAAAAAAGGGCAGTGTAAAGCAGATAGAATTTTGATTAATATTTGTCTTCTAATTGCAGTATAAACAGTTCTATAAACAGAGGTAGCATTATACACACAGTGCATATATCTGTGAAGCAGGGAAGAGAAAACAGTTTTAATTCAACTAGCCAGACTACCTGTACGTGTGCAACAAAACCCCAGGGTTTTAGGAGATTCAAAGCATATTAAATGCTGCTTTAGGTTGTGCATATCACTTTGCTCTATCAAACCTCTGTACTCGCTGCCAGCCTAAGGATCCACTTCACTGAGGTGGCACAGTGCAAGTCCTTGCACCTTCAAAAGTATTGGTCTGTTTAATATCTAGTATTGGTCCCATCTTGCTCCCACTCTTCTGTTGCTAAAAGTGGAAGAGACCCTCTCTACCACATGCAGTAGTTGGTCTAGAGGCCCTCCTGTGATGTGCCTGCTCTCAACGACCTCAATGGTCTGCACAGAGGCAGCTAAGGGCAGGATCTGGTCAGCTGTAGGGAGCTGTGAATGGTCCTATCACATTATAAAGCTGCTTCTTGATATCGTTTCTGTGAGGAAAAAGAAATTAGCAAGACATTGCCAAAGCCATGCTCAAACAGAGATGTGAAACCTATTAGTAAGCTAGTCTGATATCCATAAAGTTGGTGCCCATGCTATGAAACATTATAAAACACAAAAGAAAAAGAAAAATCAAACCTAAAGAAGAACAGCCCATGCCAAGCAATAAGCCTACAGGTGCTTGCAAGGTGCAAATTCAATATGAATAGTGGCACTTTTAGAAAACCTGCTACGACTGAGATGAAACCAAGCAGAACAAGAATTCAGAAGCAAGTGAGGATGCTTTTTCAAAACATGTCAGGATTTATTCTGTTCCTAAAAAAAACAGACAGTTAATCTGCCCTGTTGGCAGGTGCATGATAGTAGGTGATTCCTTGCAGCAACCTCTATAGCTATTCTCATTATATTATTCTCCAGATGGGAATAGCAGTGAAGTGAGCAGGGGGCAGAGGATATAGATGGAGAGCCCATTTGCCTAACTTGCAATGTAACTACTCATGTACAAATAACAGGTCACTCAAACAGAAATTCTTGAGTGGAGATGACATGTAGTTTTGGCTCAATGTCTCTGAAGACACTAGCTTTTGCAAACAGTTTTGGATGTAATGACCACCCTTTTTTGGGGAAGGTGAAGAAGGCAGGAAACTTGGTTGCATTTGAACAATGATTTTGACTCAAGGAGTATATGAGGCAATCCAGCACATGGACGGACAGTTCATTTCTCAAAGAATTTATGTTTTACAGAGTTCAAAGCTTGGCTTTATTCTAAATACCAACACCCTTCTTTTCCCCCCAAAATTCATTTTTATACAAAAGTTGTTTCTGGGGAAAAAATAAAAGGAGCTTTTGTGGATTAACTAAAATATTTCATTTCTATTTCAATTAAATTTCTTAGTATTTTGTGTTCCAATTAGAAATTATGTGAAAAGTTGTTTCAGATTTTAAAAATATCTGGTTTTGAAATTGTCAATATTTTTTTTTATTCATGTTGACAATCCCCACCCTGTTTTCTCTCCAAAACAAAGCTGACTAGTTCCAGAAAGTACAAGAGTACTGACAGACACGCAGAGTCCAAGAGCCAGTGGAATATGGTTTCCTCAGCATTTCTCTGGACAGCACTAGTCATCCATAGCATGATGAGCTGGACACATCTGCTGACCTAAACCAGTGGGGCTCTTGTGAGTAATTTCATTTTTTCCCACGCAGTGAATAACCCCTACAAAGCGTCACCATCCCAAAGCCTGTTGTTACCACCTACCAACCTCAGAGAGAGAACTACAAAATAAGACTGTTTTGTATTTTCAAATAACGGAAAAAATAGCTGCTTAACAGTGAAAAGTATCCTCAGCAGTGACCCCTTAGGACAGCCTAAAGGGCTGGATCTCTGGAGACAGGAAACTTCATCAGTATTTATTTATTTATTTTAATTAAAAGTCCTAGCAGTGACCTCAGAGGTGTGTGTTTATTATTTGCTCCAATGCACTTGTCATGGCTTTGGCTGGAAGGAAAGCCAGGGGAGGATTTTAAAAATACTAATAACAATCCAAGAAATGTCTTCATTTCAAATGTCATTGTTTTTTGTTCCTAATTAGAATACAGCTCATCTTTCAGATTCCAAAGCCTTTTGGATTAGTGGCTTTAAGCATGATGTCATTTTCCTGTCTATATGACCACCGCACAGCTTTACTTTGAATGTTTGGTAACAACAGAAAAATAACTGTGGAAACCCATATGCAATACTGTAGCATCTTAAATACTGCCATGCCATTACCAAGTAGTTTGGGAACGGACAGACAAGACCTCTACAAGGGACTTCTCTGTTCACCCTGACCCTTCCCAGGAAGGGAGGTTTTGCCAGGAGAATCCAGAAAGTCCTTCTCAAAGATTTATGGCACTTACCTGTTTCAACTACCCATGTTTATGTACATATGTAAAGTGAAGATAGTTTGGCTTTTAAAACAAAACAGGTAGAAAGAGAATTAGTGGACCAGATTTATTCTGCTTATAACTACATTATGTTATACCAGAGCCAAATTTCATCCATATGTGCAATGCAGCCCTGGAGTAGCTTAAAGCATGAGCAGTTTTTGGTTTGCTATCTCCCACCTCTCCCTCAAATGCACTTCTGTTCCAGTTGCAGAGCAAAGGTGACTGCTAACAGTTGCTATTTGTATTAGAATTAGCATCGCTAACATTTTCAGTGGCCTTAGAGATCTGATTCAAATTATTCATGGCCATCAAGAGCGACTGAAATTTAAGGGCAATTCTCCTGCCACATGTCTTGTAGCACAGGAGGAGAGGGTGATCACCAGCAAAGCAGGATGACAGGATACAAGATAACGTAACAGTGAGAAGAAAGTCTTGGCTACAATAGCTGCACAATCACTTACTCCTTTTACACTGTCCCTCCCACTGCAAAATTAAGTCGCATAGCGTTGTATATGTTGTGCATATAACAGCTCAGTTATTATTTGAGGAACATCCCAAAAAGCCATCTTGCTGACCCTCCCTTGAGTCTCTAAGCCAAGTCTATTCATATTGGAGTGATAATAGCTGACAAAAATCAGTTTAGTTTGGCTGAAAAGAAGGCATCTCATGGAGGGGAAAAAAAAAATTTCAGAGGCCCACCCAAAAATGCAAAGGCTGGACTCTGTCTGAGAGCAGAACTTGGCCTCCTGTCTCCACTCCCACAAAAAATGCTTGTAAATGTTATGCTGTTTGGGCTGTATTTTTTCCCCTGCATTAAAAACTGAGAGAATTTAGTGCTTATAAAACCAAGGGGCTGATAGCAACTGGCTCGAACCAGATGTTCGGAAGACTGGAGCATATCGTACAAACAGATCGTGCACATATAACTATTCAGAAGTATGCGGCTGCATTACTTAGTCAGGTTACTGAACAGATTGATTTCTGGGGCCGTATGAAAACACCATGCCCAAATCTCTGTGCTACAGAAGCAGCGTTGTGGGCAGAGGGAGTAAAGATGTCTGTGGGTATCCAACAGTATAGTCTAGGAGAGAAAAAATTAATATATCCCCTCCTCCCTATTTCTTGCACAAATTTCTTCTGAGATTTGAGCTTGGAAAGACAGCTTGCAGGACAGGCTCGGTGCAGCCTTCCCCTCCGTGCCACCCCAGTGTCCTGGCCACCAGAGTGTGGCAACCCAAGCAGGGATGGATGCAGCCCAGGTGCTGGTTGTTCAGAGAAGAGCAGATGTCTCAGGGTAGGGGAGGGATGAGGTGACCTCCGGAGACCATCAGCCCTGCATTCTCCTAACGAGGAGCCATATGGACTTTAGCTACCACCATTCGATCACACACAGTTCCAGACACTTTTAGGAGAGCTTGTACCAGAGATGTATTTGTCCGAAGAGCCAGAGTCCCTTTCAGCAAGGAGGGAAGGTAACTACTCCTATCTGCCAGGAAGCCCTATGGAAAGGCATGCCTGCTCAGCTGGCTCTCTTAAGGAATTTGAGCTGTCTATTTTAATGGCTTGGAGTTACTTTTTGAACAAAAACTGGATCTGTTTTAGTGACTCAGAGAGAAATGTTTCAGTTTATAGCTGTTTCTCATTGAAATTTCTGTAAAAGAAGATTTAAGCGACTAAGTCTTCCTGCTGCCCTTATCCCCCTAGCTCCATTCAGTTCAGCCTCAGTCAGTCTCACTTAAAGAGCAAGACCTCCCAAGGTCAGTTTTGGCCTTTCAGACTCCTCCTGCATCACCACCACTTTTCTTGCTGCACAAATTTCCAATGCATTAACTACTAGCAAGATCTCATACTTTGCTGGAGCTGATGAATCCCTTTACCAGTCTCTTTCCATATCACAACCTGCCTCTCTGCCAGCCACCCTCTACTGACCATCAAGTGAGAGCATAAAAATCAACACAGCCACAGCCAAGCTTTTGGTTTGATGCTTTTTTTCCTTCAACTTCCATTTCCTAAACTTTGAGATTAGAAGAAGCTATTGCATCCCTTCGCCACATTCTTTATGTCCCCTAGGACCTGCAATCATCTGCAGACACCCTTCCTACATCTTGCTGCTCCCTCACTGGGATCCATACCCAAGACACCATGACAACCTTCATCTTTTAGACCCTGATCACATGGCTCAAGGACTTCTGCTGCTTCATGAAACACTTCACCTACGTTCGCACACATATCACTCACCTTATCTCCTTTGTCCAGATCTCAGAACGATGGTGCTCTAGAAACTGCTTTAGTTGTCTTTACAGAATATAACTTGAATTTTCATCACAGGTTGTTACTAGGGTAGAGCCTAGGGTGTAAGAAGACAGGAAGTTAACAGTAATATTGATGACTGTGATGGTGCAATTTTAATTCAGTGACTCAAATTCATAAAGCAGTAATGTGTTCAACTGAACAGTTTACAAGTGCCAAACATCTAAAATACAGCTGTGAGAAATTACTCTTTAAAGCAAGCAAGCCAGAGCACCTTAGACACAACTGGGAGAATATTGTTTCCACAAGGAAACACTCTGTGGGTGCGTTATAAGCTCTGTTCTTTTGCCTGTCACCACATTATTTCTGCACTTCTTGTGTTTCTCTCTTTTCTCATACTGAAGCACTGTCCTGTGATATAGCAGCAGTGCATTTACAACTAATATTACAAAAGTGGCCCATTATGTTTCTTAAGGTAGTAAAAAGGGTGTAGTTTGTCTCAGCCGTCTAGAGCCCAGAACACCTACAATTGGCAGCAGTAATCCCTCTTCTGCCCCCATACCAGGCTGTATATGTGCACACAGATTAAAGCTATGTACAAACAGCTCTTTTAATGTATTAACTGGAAAAAAAAAAAAAAAAAAAAAAATGCTTGAGCAAGGCAAGAGGTCACAGCATTCCTAAGCAGTTATTTCAGAATAGCTCCACTTTGGATCCCACTTCCTGGCTTCCCACAGTGGCCACACCAGCTTTCCTATCTCACAGGGCAGCACGATTAGTCATCTCAAGGGATTTTTCCAGAGGTGAAAAGACTCAACTACATCTAACGGGAAAGTCGCAAGGAGAAAGGACAGCCTCATGGATATACCTCACGATATCTATGGATATAGCTCACGATAGATCCAGCAACAGACTCAGCTCAGCCAGGATCGCAGAGTCCCAAGGTGACACAAGCCAACCCGTTCCCCTTGGGGCCTCCCAAACCCAGCCACATAGACACACCATCCCCTCACCTCTGCTCCAGCTTTCCCAGCAGAAGAAGAGTTTAATAGCAGCAAGAACAGCTAGTTCTCAGCTGCCTCTCAGTGCACCCACAAGCTCTTACTGCATCCAAGCAGAAGTGGAGCTTCCCAACCAGGTGCAGCACCCTCACTGCCTCCACTCTTCCTCCCCTGAGCCTTTATAACCTCAGACCTCCCAGGTGCACAGCTCCCAGCCTGATTGGGCCCTTTTAATCAAGATAAGTAAGCCCAGCCCACAGCCTACTTTAATAAACAACTTAAACGCTGAAGCCTGTTGATCACTGAGAGTCCCTCCCTCCTCAGATGTGCAGAGGAGTGGGCAGATGCAGGATATTTTGCATAAAGGAGAGTTTTATTTCCATCTCTTTAGAAATCAGTGAACAAAGCAGTCTGAAGGTGAGCTCTCTATATGAACCATAGGTCCTGTGACTGCTCAGAAGTTCTCCCTGTTTTACACTGGGCTCGTTCCTTTCTGCCTCGGAAATGCTTTGCAGGAGACTCACGTTACAATCTGATGCAACTGCCACAGCTGAGATGTCAGAATCTCTCTTTCAAAATCAGCAGATCCTGAGTTTGTCCACTTAGTGAGATTGAGTTCAGCTGGCAAGGAAACCCGCCCAAGGGCAAAGGACTTTTTGTAGGGCCTTATCTCCCCCAGGTGTAGTCCCATTTCTACAGCTGGGGCTGGTTGTGCTGGCCCTTAAAGAGCAGGCAAAGATGTGCAGGGGTGAGAGACAGTTTTGATTTACTGAATACAATCCCTGGGCTGTGAGAAGTTCTGTTTCTAGGCTTGGATTTCAGTGTGATGCAGTATTCAATTATCCATATCAGTCTAATTAACACCTTGCAAGCCACAGGTGAAGATAAAGCAGATGGACAGCCTTAGAGCCTGGATAAGCAGAATAAGAGTAGCACTGCTGGCCTAGGCACTGTCTAGATCCAGTTTTTACTGAAACTAAGTTGCTTCAGTTGGACTAACACCATGTGAAAAAAATATATATCTTTTTCTCCTATGGAAATCACATGAAATTTGGCCATGTGGCACTCTGTCACTTATTCCTGTGGATGGGGTAACTTATCTCACACTATCTAAAAAGAAAAACAAATAAAAAGCAAGGTCTTCAGAGCAGAGGCAGTTTCTTATGTATATTAGGCCTACATAAGCCTCAAGATGGAAGTCTACTCTCATCTGAGGCCTTTGGGTGCTTGTACAGTATAAATATTTACTAATAACATGGAGAGAGTGAGAGCAGAACAGTCATTTTTCTCAGTGGCTTAGGGTTAAGTACAGGGCAATGGCATCTTAAATCCAGATGTTCTCCTTTTGGGATTTGCCCACGAGGCATATTCTCATGAGATTTCTCTGGCATTTTGATTTGGATAGTAGCAAGCACTTTTAGCCCAATGATATCATGAGCAGATGACTCAAAATGTTCAAGGATTTCTTTGTAAATTCCAGCAGTTTATTTTATGACTAACACAGGGAAGAAAGTTTTGTGGGTTTGATCTTCTGATGCTTCCATGTTTCCATTGCAGTTAGTTTGAAAGGATGTCATATAGGGTATGCTAGCAGAGGAATATATTTAAATTTCTCTATTATATGTAAATAAAGATATTGCATGCACGCTTGTGTGTGTTTCGAAGCCATTCACAATCATTGGAATAGCAATGCATCCTTACGAAAGGAAAGAAGCAAGAGGACATTGGGGGCTGCCCCTTTGGGAAAGCAAGCTAGGAGGACTATGCAAACACCCTTCCCCTTTTAATTGCGGCAAGATGCAATATTTAACACTATTTTATCACCTGTGCTCAAAAAGATGGGTTCAGTAGTTACAGTTCAGTCACCTGCTATCAAAATCATAGGAGCTCCCAGATCCTCTGTTCTAAATAAAACACCCTGAATGAGAAAGGAGTGGATGGAAGTGCACACAAGGATACACACCGTTTCCCAGTCGCAGATGCACAGACAAGCAACACATTTTTAAAGACAGAGCCAACATCAGAACCAGGTGAACCAACATGGGGAGCATCTCACAGGTGAACTGAGGCAGGATGGCCAATGAGCATCACAGCATCATCAACCCAGGCCTTGCACAGGGGTGATTTTCCTCCCCATCCAATTCACCAAGGAGTTGCACGTTACTTGGGTGGATTTTCTGCACAATTACAGATTATTGCCATGGTAACGGAGGTATCACATGACAACTCTGTTACCTCAGAGACGAGAACAGCTGCTTAAAGGAACAAGCAGCCGCTAGGAAGGGAGCTGTGGACTGACTTATTTATTTTTCCATTGCTCTCGTATTGTTCTGAGAGTCCTCGCTGATTTTCTCACGGACGCAGCTTACATCACAGAGAGTTAAAAAGGGTTCAATGGATCAACTGAAAGTTACTTTCCCCTGTGTCATATTTTCCCTGCTAGGAAATGCAGCATATGCTTGAAGGAAAAAGAAAAATAAATAAATAAATAAGTGTGTGGGGGGAGGAGGTTAAAAAAATAAAAATAAGAAGAGTCCCTGTAATTTTGGGAGAAATGAATGGCTTTTTCCCCTCCTCAGCAGAGCAGCAGCTCTCTTTAGTGCTGCCATGTTGCTTTTTTGCTTTTATTAAGTTAAGGAGAACAGGAACATTGCTAATAACATTATTTAAGAGAAATCACAGATGCCTCAAAGTCAGCGCCCGCTTGTCCTCAAGCTGCGGGCTCTGGTGCGTGGAGGGAGCAGCGCGTGGCCACGGGCGCCATGAAAGTGCCGCTCAGGCCTTCGTGGATCCCAAGGCCTGCAGGTCCCCTCAGCGATGGGAGAGGCGCCCGCACGATCCCGTAGTCACTCCTCGCACATAGGAAAGGGTTGTTCGCAGGTGCCATTCATTGTGGCTTCAGCTTTGTGTCCCTGGTGTCGCTGCAGCCTGCACAGTGGCCCTTTGCAGCCAGGCTGGGCTGCGCAGCTCCAAGGCTCCTGAGCCGCCCATGTAATTAAGGCACTCCTGGCTCTCAGGCTTGTGTTGCGACCACATCAACCCCCAGTGAAAAGCTGATTAATTAGAGGCTTATAATTAACCTTCATGGCTGGAACTTCCCAAAGACCTTCATGGGCAGAGATGTGCAAATCCCTCAGCTTTGCGCTGGGGGCTGGAACCACATCCACATTTCCTCCGTTCCTCACCGTGAATCCCCTTACGTACCGGCAAAGGCCATTTTTCCCCTTCTCCTGTTTGTACTGCCTTGAAGAACAGTTGAGGCCTCAGAGAGACATAGAAAGCACGTGCTTCGTGGAAAGCAATTTTGCGCCCTCACCTGCTACCTCCAGCGCTGCTAATGTTATGGGTATTTGCATGACTGGAGCCCAGCGCCTGTGAGCTCAGCTGCTCTGCTCTAAATTGCACTATTCTCTGTAACATGCAGCAGAGCTTCAGATTTACCCCAGCAAAAGGGAGAGCAAGGCTCCTTCCTGCAGCCTCCGTGCAAACAGCCTCTGTAATGAGGACTAAGGAAGAGGGATGCATCGAATGGCACATAAATTCCGAGTTTATTTTTCTTAGCCCATTTTTTCCTATTTTCTTTCAGGAGGCAGATTCCCCCCCACTCTCGCATGTTAACTGGAAACCCACCTCTTCACACGACATTTCTGTTAATAAGGCCATTGCCTTAATGTGGCTTTCTCCAGTTAAATATTGCTGGTAAATGAAATTCTGTTGAAGAGCTTAATTTAGCACTGTTGTTTGTTGTTGTTTTTGTTGTTGTTGTTTTTTCCTTGTTTGGCCACACAATGTTCAGCAACTTGTAACCCCTCCATTTCTGTCTATTTTTAAATTTCATGGAGACGTCTCCTCAGTCTGATTTTTTTAAAAGGAGCATGAGAATGGGAGGCTCAAACAATGCTGCTTTGTCACGGGGAGGTTTTTTCTCCACATATGCTCAGGATCAGCAGTGCAATGAGTTTTTCAGCTCTCAGCCCAGGCTCTGGTAAACCCAAAAGCTTTACATGTCCATCAACGCTCCTAAGCTGCTAATGTCCAGAGCACATTAGCATCATCTGGGAGAGTCTGCCAGCTTGCTCACTGGTGCACAATCCCTTCCTTTTTGTTCTTCTAATGCACCCTCAAATGGCCAATTCTGGCTTCAATGTGGACCGTGGCTGAATTTTGCCCAGACCTAACCAAGGTTCCAGACCAGAGATTTCTTTTTCCTCACGATTTCTCGGGTTTGATTGCAGCAGTGCTGCTGGCAGCAGCGGTCTGGGCAGGCCCAGCAGAGGCACCAGCACCGCAAGGCTGCAGAGCCCAGGGACCCCTGCGACACCTTCCCACCCCACAGAGCTTTGGCATCCTGTTCCTTTAGGTCTCACAAAACTGAGAGCAGAGTGGGAAAAAATCACTATCTTTCCAGCATCCTCTTGAAATGAATTGAGGCCAGGAGTCACCAGGGACATTGCAAATGGAGTGTGTGTCCTTTAACAGCACCAATTTCTCAATTTCACCTTCTGCCCATTCAAAAAAACCTGAGTTTGTTCCGTTTCTAATAAACCCAAAGGTACTGTTACAGACTGGGTTTCCTGGCAAACAGGATTCAACATATATATATTTTTTACATTCCTCATGGTAAGGTTCTCTGGCCTAAAGCCCAGTGATGAAGCTGTATTAACTCGCCTTTAAAAAACAGAATGAGATATTACCTAGGTGCCACCCTTCATTTTTTCTTTATCATCCCTCCTCCTCACATACCCTCTCTTGTACAGCCCACAGACATTTTAGTTTCTGCTTGGTGAAGAAGAAACAGGGAGAAGACAGATACATTTAGTTCCCGAGTGAAGCAGAAGTAGAAAATCAGCCGCTTGAAATGCCCCGAACTTAAACACGGCATTAGGCAGAATTAACAGACTAGACCTCCAAGCCATCAGAAATTCCCGGTTGAATAAAAGATTGATTTCAAAGACTCAAAGATACCTCAAGGCCAGCATTTCCAAAGAAGACAGGCGCTGATTGGAGCTGAAGCATTCCTCTTGTTCCATGCATTTGAGTGAGCACTTTAAGTCTCCAAAGATTGAACTATAAAGAGAAATTAGTTTATTAATAATTCACAGGCTCCAAGAAGAAAAAATGTCAAAAGCATATGCTCACGAACAAAGCTGATTTTATTTTCCCTGTTTAGAATTGAGCAACATGTAGAAAAGTGGAGAGTGTTGAGCTCAAAAATTTAATTCAGGGCTTTTTCTCTTCCTTCCCTTTAACCCAAGCAAGCATATATTCTGACTTCCTCATGAGCACTGAAAGTTCTTCAAATCCCAAATGGTTTATGTGAAACATTAAAAGCACACTATCATCTTCAGCTCTTTAATAGTTTAGGACATTTTCATGGCATAGTTATTATCCAATAGCTCTTAATTGCAGCTTGTACATCTCAAGACAACACATTTACAGATCGGAATAACAGAAATTTTAGATTCGCAGTTCTGGAATGTAGTTAAGCACATGCTTACTGTTAAGCACGAGATATTTCACCAAATCTGATACATCCTCACCCTGCTTCACCAGGCATATGAAATCTGTAAGGATATTCATATACTTAAAATTAAACCTGGCATTTCTTGCACTTAGGCATTATGAGTCTATGATTGTTCCATATGATTTGGGCAATTACTTGACTAGAGGATAAATACAAGAGGATAAATACAAGAATTGAAGAATATGTTTATTAAAATTCAACAAAAGCCAGACAAGGAAGATCTCTAATTAAAAATCAAATGTCTTTCCTTTTCCAAAGGAAAGAATAACAGTAGGATTGTTTTCAAAATTTTGGGTCTCTTTCTTCAATTGAATATTGACTCTTGTCATAAAGGTCCTCAATTCCCTCTACTGGAGGGCTGAAAGCAAAAGTAAAAAGATAAATAAAAAAATGATTAACTC
Source organism: Tinamus guttatus (assembly GCF_059628265.1). NCBI lineage: Eukaryota > Metazoa > Chordata > Aves > Tinamiformes > Tinamidae > Tinamus > Tinamus guttatus. The sequence continues at coordinate 1,141,983 of NW_028288689.1, forward strand.
ACAAATTATTTGGGAGATTTCCTTTAGCCTTTGAAAAAAAAGCCAAATCGTAAAAGCTTAAAAATAAAACAAAAACTTTCTTTAGTAAATATTTCCCATGAAAGTTTTCAATCTGGTGCTTTCAGTTTGTGAACATCACCTACCTATCTCAAAGTGCTTTTGAAGCACTCTGCAAGGTCAGTAGCTCCCACAGCATCAAGGGAGTACTGAAACTACAAAAGAATGAGGCCATGAAGTTCCTATCTATATTTCACCTATACAGATCTATAGGGATCAGTTTATAGCAGTAAAGGTCTCATGTGGACCATACAGTATAGTCCATACATGAACCCAACATGCAAGTAGGAAGATGCCTATTACTGTCACTGGTTGTGATATGAAAGACACAGGCATAGAGGATATCTACCAGCCCCTCCAGTCTCCTGGATAAGGCACAGACCTACAAGACCTTACTTTCCTTCTCTTAACTTCATCCCACTACTGCAGATTGGACTATTATGGGGTGTAATTATCCTTGGTGATAATTTACATGATTAGGTTTAGAAAGTTTGAGCCAAATAAAATGCTTGCAAATCAGGAATGTAATTACATTTTGGAGGTGGCTGTTCTATCTCTCATAGCTAAACAGCAGCAGGCAGTGGGGGTCCTTCAAAGGTCCTGACCATGACTATTGCACTCTGCACTGCTCTTTGGGCTGTACTGCCTCCCTTCATAACATGGCCCAGAGAAAAGACCACAGGACAGAGAGAAGGAACATCACATTTGTGAGTTGTCTAGGTAGCTGGGACAAGGCAACATTTCCTCATAGGAGAAACAGTATGTGGAAAGTCCCCAAATACCACAACTTTTAAAAGCATGTTTGCCAGCAGCCCAATTCTTCCAGGATTGTGTCCAGGACCAATATTACTGTGTAGGAGGGCTCTGTACCGCAGATGAACTACTTGAAAAAGGTGGATGGCTCCTCAGTCTGCTGTCAGGTAAGGAAGGGTAGGCACAGCGTGGTTTCTCCCTGCTCTTTTCCAGATAAGTGTGCTCCCCAAAAAGACTAAGCAATGAGCTGCTACTACTGGCCTTTTTTTTTTTCCTAATCTCAGGAAAGGGAAAGGTCTCATAACATGACCCAATTTCAGCAAAGCAAGGACAGATTATGAGTTAGCATTACATTATTAATATGTCAGTCCCATTTGTTTCTCAGTTTCCGTTATATTGAATCACAGTATTACTGCTTTTGGAAGGAATCCGATGATAAAGACAGCCACCTCCCAGTAATCAACAACTGATGAAAGTGATAAAAGAAAAAGAGGCCAATCATCTTCCTAAAGGAAATCCACCAACACCAGGGCCCTGAAGCAGCTGTGATTCCCCTGGGACTCAGCTCCGAGTCAGAACGTGGGCTGCAGCTGATGTTCATCCCACTGGATCATAATCACAGCCAACAAACTGTTGCTCTCTGAATATAATACATTTAACCATGTGAATTTTTTCCCCCAAAGATAATTATTTCACCTCCAAATGAACTAAAGCGGAATCTGTTCCAGAGCAGCACTAAAAGAATGTAAAAAGCTTAGATAAACTACTCGCAAGGCATGTTTCCTTTTCTTTTCTCTTCACAAGGAATGTTTGACCTGGACACAGAGACCTTTGTCCTTTCAGAAGGTTCCTCACATGATGAAGAGGGTGCAATGCTTGATCTCTGGGCAGAAAGAGCAAAAACAAGCAGGTTTAGCTGATCTTGGCTGTTTATGGGTGTTTGCTAACATTTTGCATCACTCAAGCAAATGATTAGTCTTCTGTTACTGTGATAGGCAAACTACAAGAAATGGTTCAAATTCTAGAGTTACTATTTAGTCCTCTCCCAGGCCAATTTCCTCTTGGCTTCATCTTCAGTCCTTGAAATCCAGGGAAGTTTTGCCTGACTAAAGAGTGAGTAATGATTCCAGGAATCAACATTTGGAGATAACACTAAACTGCTAAATTAACTTTCCTCCTCAGGTCATCTCTGCAGTACTCAAAAGCACGGTGGTTATTTTTCAAGTGAGTCTCATCTTTTTATCAGAAGGCCAATACAGGAATTAGTCTTCACTTTTCACAATGCATGGATAATTTGAGGCTATTAGGAAGTGCTCATCTCTACCTCTGCCGGATGGGGGTGTTCCTAGGGAGCAGTTGTCCAGAGTTTGTCAGTAATAACCCAGTGAAGCAGCAAAATCAATCCCAATAAGTTTCAGAGGGACCCTTCCAAAGCTCTCTTGCATGTGATGGAGGGCTGCTAATGAGAGGGAGAGATCACATTCATTGCATGAGTGACAGGTGAAAGGGAAGATTAACGTTAGCATACACCTGCTCTTTGGTGCCCCAATTAAGACCTCCTACTGTCAGCAGTAACATAAGATGCAAATCAGGCGATTCCCTTCCCCCAGCCCTCAGGAAGCCTACAGCAGGCTTAGAAACAACAAGAACAGAATAGCAAGAGCCTAAATGCTCTCTTTGCTCTGAGTGTTTGCTCACTTAGTGGTTTTCTTCCTCCACTATCTTTTGGTTGTTACCCTTCACTTCTTTCCTCATGATTCAACAGTCTCCTCTAGGGAAGACATTTGGCCTGTTCCATCAGGGACGATCCTAATGACAGGCTGGAAAGCTGTGATCTGAATTTACAAAGTTTATCCCTTTTCTTAACCAACCCTACATTCATTTGAACAAATTTTGCTCAAGCCACTGGCAATAGAGAGAGGAAATGAGTGGAAACATCACTGGAGGAAATTTGTGGAAAGGAGGAGGAAGGGTTTGTTCATCAACTTATCCTGCTTGTGAGGCAATATTTTAATGCAAAATTGGCACTCTGTATTGGAATATTGCAAATCCATGAGCAGGTCTTGTGAGTGCTTTTCCAATATGTCCATGCTATCCCTTTTTGTCTCCTTCTACTGTCCAATAAAAAAATCAAATATTGCTTGTCTGATGGAATTCCAGCAATCAAGGTATTGATACCAAGTGCTTCTAAGCACTCATTCTTTCAGCTTCCTTATACCTGTTGCATGAGGGGAGCAGATCAGAAAACGCAAATCCCTTCCAAGGGAAAAAAGTTTTTGAACAAAATTACATCCTGAAATATGGAACACAAGAAAAGAAAAGAAGTGAAACACACAACAGTGCTGTAGCATGATTCTGAGAGAGAAAAAAAAAAAAAGAAAAAAAAAAAAAAGGTTGCTAGAGAAAGTTGGAAAAAGTTAGGAACTTTGGGGTAAGTTTTCTGAGATCAAGGTCCCAGGACCCTGCTTGTCCCACGCAGCCTGATAGGCAGAGGTGACTGTGCTGCATGGCAGGTGAACAGGCAGAAAAAGGAGAAACTCAGCTAAGTCAGAATTTTTTCTGCAGAAAATTGCCATTTGTGTAAGACAAATTTTTATTACAACAATTTGTCAATAGAAAAACATCCAGGAAGCTCCATTTGTGAGACCAATTGGTGAAGGAAAGAACTTCCTCATTTTCCAATCCTAGATTGTTTTTTTTTTTTTCCTCCTTCAGTAAACTGGTAGCTTTTGACAGCACAACTCGAAAACTTCAAATGCTCCAGTTTGTTGGCCTATTCATGTTTTGTGTCAGGGGTCACTTAGCCCACATCATATGAAACAATTACACACACTTGAAATTCTGAGGGCTCTTAGAAATAGTGATGCATAGAGAGGGAATTAGATACACAAGATACTCTCTCAGTCATCTATCTAGGCTCATAATCTTTTGACAAAATCCACAGACAGGAGTTAAGTGGAAAGCAATAGCTATCTGGCTCAGTTTTAAAATTCCTACCTCTACTGAAATGAGAATTATGAAATCCTCTTTCTCCCAGTAGTATTGTGAGTATAAACTCTTTAGTGGCATTAAGAGGCTTTCAGATATTAGTGCTAAGTTCTTGCAAAAGTACCTGGAAAGACAGACAGTACAGGTTCTTAGACCCCAGAAACCATCAAGTCCTGTTGCTCAGCAAAGCTCTCTGATCAACTAGCTCTCTTCTCCAAAGCTGCTTGCATCTGGTTTTCTGTTCTGCATATTCAGCAGGGTACAGAGGGGAATGGCAACTGCCAAATTTTAGCAAAGCACCAAAAAGATGTTTTGGAGAAAACCTACCAGAAGACACAGCTGTAGAACTGACCTTCAACACAGGACCAGAGGTCCATAAGGGGCACCACCACTGCTCAGCATGGTTCTTCCAAAAAGAACTAAATTAGCCCCATCACTTTTCCTAGCAGGTTACCTAAATCTTGGAACACTCACTGACAAGGAATCACAGCAGAGCATCCTCAGCTGGCCTCGCTGGAGCTAGGGCATGCCTGAATCTCAGCCTGACCTACTCTTTAACACAGCTGTCGCTCCAGCTTGGCTGGGCATTGACTCCTGCAAAAGGAGCAGATGAAGTAATGAACTGATTCCTGGGTTGGGGTAAGGTTGGGGCAGACAAGGGGTTTGTGCATAAACATTATGCAGAGACATGACAAAAAAATCTGCATTTGTGTATGTTAATATGCTGAGAGTAATTTTCCATAGATTTCATTGATTGACTTCAGGCTTTGAGGGTTTAAGTGCCGCTTCAGTTTGCCCACTCTAATTTACCATGTGGATGACTTAACAACAACAAGCTGTTTATCACTTGAAACCCTTCCTAATTAATGGTAGACAAAAGAGGTATAGGAAAAAAAATCTAGATAATCACTTTATCTTCCTTTCTCTTTTATTCTAGGAAAAGAAATCTTTATACCCACAAGCTTCATCAAATTATTTGAAAAACTGTTAAATAAATAGGCATAGCAGCAGCAGCAACCACTGTGCAATGCTATTATGTCTCCCTGAACTGGAATCACTGCAGTAAAGATTGTTCCAGATTGAGAAGAAAAATAAATATCACTTTGAAAGGTCTTCATCAGTGTCTTCAGTCTCATCATTCTCTACTGCTGTGATTCATCTATTAAAGTATAAACATGCTAGGGAGGAAGTCAAAATTTTACAAAAGGAAGAAGGAGGGCTCAAACCTGCGTGGAATCAAATCATTCTATCACTGGCTTAGTTTGCAGTTCCAGGCAATAAGTTGAACACCTCCCTGTTTCTTTTGTCCGTCTGTAAACTGTTAAAACAGTTTTCACTCTGGCATCCAGGAGAAATCAATCATCAAGACTGAACTGAATCAAATAACAGTTAAATTCTTGGATGGAAAACATAATAGAAAAACAAATATTTTTACCTGAAGTGTTATACTGCCCTCAGTGTAGACTATCGTGAACATGGTGATAAACTGTGCACTTTCTCCATACTATCAGGACAGACTAGGCTTTAAAACTTTTTCCAGAGTGTAATCCAGTAAGGACATTTTCTTTACCCTGCCTGCAAGGCTTTACCCCATAAATGGCATTGCAAAACCCCCCAGTTTACATTTTTCAAAGACAATCCTGATTACTCTGTAGCAACTGCCTTGGAAGCAGACCTTCAAGCACCTTTATGTGGAGTCACCATGGAGAAGTCCTTCAATTAATGGGGCAATTAGGTAATTCAGCGTTGAGGAGCTTGTCCTCTTTACTTCTCTGTAGCAGCAGTATTACCAATTCCAAAAGCTGAAAATCATGGAGACAGGCCCCTAAAACAATCATGATAATGCTTCACAGATGACTTTGAGATGTTTAAAGGAATAATATACATACATTATCCTCATCCTTCATTTCTGGTTTTGGAGAAGGGAGGGGCTGGTGTCACATTTTCAACTCTTCCTCTGAAATCACTTGGACTGGAAACTTCCTTTAGTTTTCTGAATGAAAGCAGAAACTCCTGCATAATCCTGTTAATCCAGCAGCTGGGGCTTTGATAAAGAAAGAGCTTTAACTATTGCAAAGCACAAGTTCTCTCTGAAAGAGGGCGGCCCCACCAGGCTTGCCAGAAAGCAAGCACAAAATGCTGAATTTGTTCAGTATGGAGACGTCCATGAAATGGAGCCTGTCCAGACCACCTAGTGAAGGTGTGTAACAACAGGAACCACCACATCCTCCCGATGACTGCACACAGAGCCAGCCCTGACAACCGGCACGGGGGTTGATCTGGATGAGCTGGTGAGTATGAGGTGGTGAGGTTATAGAGGCTTATTTAACAGGATTGAAATCACATAAAAAGTTTTTTTTTGCCGTTCTAGGATTTCTCTTTCCTCTTCAGATCAGTCTTCCACTTCAGATTGCAGAGTTTATTTGCAATAAATAATAATAAGACTAGTCAAAGATAAAGCTATAACCTGAGTTGCATGTTACAATGATAAGCACATTGCCTAACTTTTCATCAAAGCTCTCAAAAGCCTAGAAGCTGAAAAGATGGAGAAACTAAAATCCTGCTGTGAGAAGACACCCTAAGGTCCAGTGCTGTCGCCTATCCTGATCCCAGTCCTGAGGTCCTGGAGATTTGCCATATCATAGAGTCATAGAATCACAGAATGCTTAAGGTTGGAAGAGACCTCTGGGGTCATCTAGTCCAAACCCCCTGCACACGCAGGGTCACCTAGAGCACGTGGCACAGGACTGTGTCCAAGCGGGTTTGGAAGATCTCCAGAGAAGGAGACTCCACAACCTCTCTGGGCAGGCTGTTTCAGTGCTCTGTCACCCTCACTGTTAAAAAAATATCCGTCTGTACTAGTGGACATTTTTATTTTCTGCGCACCTTTGACTACACCAGTTGTATTAATCCGACAAAATGAGTAGTGTCGCCTAAATACAAGCAAAGAAGCACTGTATGTGTTAGTTTTCATTGTCTCACGATGCATTTTGGTTCAGAAATTTTCTTCCGGACATTTAAGACTTGATATTCTTCAGCTGTGGCCTTGGCCCAAAGAAATCCCAGCACATTATTTATCTGTGAGCACTGTGCCCTCCTCAACTTTACATGCGCAGAAGTCACATGTGAAACTGCCATTGGTCCAGACAATGCTTTTGATTTAGCAAATGTTTATGTGACTCTTGGTTGGGAAAGCGTGGAAGGAAGTCCAAGCACATCACTCTAAATAGATCTGTGGGTAACACTTTAGCTACACATTGAATTTAGATTTAGTAGCATCATTATTGCATGTAATGTTTATTTTATTAGGTTTATTTTATTAGTGTGCCCACAGCAGAATGTAAGCCTTGTCTTCGTCAACTCAAGAGGCACCCCACAAGAGGCTCTGAGTAAAAAAATATGGTGTACTTCATTTTTTCCTTTGGAAAAGCCAAGCAGATGCTGACGAGTGGATAGTCACAATAAGTGTGTGTTTTGAATACACTGCTAAGCTCTGAAGCTCAGCTGAGTTAACTTGGTGGGAAGTTGGGTTTAATTTGATCCTGTCTCTGAGTGTTCATAAAATGATGCAATTCAGCTTTAACCAGATGAGTAGAATCATCAAAATATATTATTTAAATCCCACCCCCTCAGCCATGTGGCCAAATTGGAAGAAGTGTCACTTAAGTATCTCCTTCCAGGCCAGGAAAAGATCAGTCACACGTTAAATTAAGTGTCTCAAGTAAGGATTTAATTTAGACTTAATAAGACAGTGATTGTACATTAAATACCATGGGGTTATTAAAACCATACTCATTGAGGTTTTACAGCTATGTCAGGACAATATGCCATAAATGGAAAAACAGCTAACACGGTGCAGTTATTGATTCTGACAACATGTGCTAGATAGGATGTATTTATATGTTCAATAAATATAAGATAAACATAGAAGAAATGCCCGTGTTTTCCAGAATCTCCACTGACTCCTTTACCAAAGGGTCAAAGCACTGTAAAACAGGACTGAAATTATCCTCACCTCCTTAACAACTGAGATTTATTGGTCATGTTGCCAGAGAAACTGAGGCATAGACAGGGCTTCGAAAGCATTTCCTTAGGCTTTGCTAGAAAACCTTTGGGAAGACAGAGATTGAAAGCTGACCATTATACTTCTTGTCCTGTGCCTAACTAGCAGACCAAGAGAAAAGGCAAGGTGGGTCTGAACCAGGCGGCCTCAGACCCCAGCCCAGCATGTACCTAGATCACACAAACACATCCAGGAAGGTCTACCAGGAGCGTAATGTGAGCTCTGGGCAGAGCCAAAGCGCTTTGAGCTCCGGATGAGCAAAGCACAGTGGATGCTGGAGGCTTTAGGCATAAGTTGGAAACCCCCCCTGCCTTCATAACATTGAGAGCAATATGATATTTGCATAATCACTGTAAATGTGTACACACACATACAAATATGCCTGCGCATGTGTGTGTGTATATACAGTGTGTATGTACACATACATATGTATGTATATATATAAAAGGACTTTAAGGAGGGACTTTCCCACAGGAGCAAAACTTGGAAGACAAGAATGTTTATACAGAAAACCATTTCCTTTGCCAACAAGTTTCTGTATTCCCCTTGCTGTTATTAGAGACATTTGTGTTTAAATCAGAGCTCCCAGCCCTGCTTCTCCTTCCATCTGAGCCTACACAGATTGCATAATCCTCTGTTTGTGGCATCATCTCATGTTGCCATAGGAATAGGGGAAATGTCTGTGATGGTGATGATGATGTCAAATTGCTTGGCCAGATAATTCTAGTATCAAGACAGAGGAGGAGAGAGTCTGTAAACAGTCAAAATAGTGTTTTCAATAGTTAGCAATGAAAAAAAGGTAACCTTAGTTATAAACCTTCGAAAAGTGAATAGCTGTCCGCTCCAAATGAGCACAACTTGAAAGACTGCCCTCATGTGAAAGTCCCCAGCTCTGCTCCCAGTTCCAAAGATGTGGCTTCATCAACATGACTTCTCCTTCAATTGCTCTTTTATTCAATGGGCTCTATAAATTTGGGAGTAGCTATGTTGCTACTGCCACAGAAATGTTGCAACCCTATGAATGCTTTGTCTCTCATCTTGTGGCTGTCTGGAGAGGAGCTGAAGGAAAAATGCAAGCCCATCTTTCATAAGTAACATTGATTGCTTCTATTGCAGGACCTCCTGAGGACTTCAGTCAGGGCTTGGATATTCCGAGTTGCAGAATGGCACACAAAATTTCTGTTGCTGGGGTATACAGGAGCTAATGCGGGTGGTACATGAGTGCTTGTGGTGGGATCCTAAGTCCTGAGCCACCATCACTCCTGGAAAGCAGAGTGGTTGGCTGGCTGTGGAGGTATGTACCTGTGCCATGGATAGCTGGGGTAGATCCCATGGTGTGAGCAAGGCTTCAGGCTGCCAAGACAGACAGTAGGAGCATGGATGGGTGTCATCATATGAGTCCTCACCAGCCAGATCATGAAATAATTCAGTCTCTCTTCATGGCTGGACAGCAACAGGCAACCTGGTGGACAATGGGTGACTGAAACGGTGACCACCAGCATGGAAGAAAAGCATTAAATGTGTGGAAAAAAAAGCTCTAAATGCACGGAGCTGTAACAGGCTCCCTGCCAGGCAGCCTTACCTATACAGTTAATACTTCACTAGTTTGAGATCACCCAGTTCTACTCTGATGCACAAACTTAGGAACCGTATATGAATTACTAGGACTGCAAGGACCATTTCTAGGGAAGCATCTTGGATCTGCAGCTTCTTATTTTATCTTGCCTTTCTGCCCATGTCCGAGTTTTCTTTCTAGCCATTTGCTATAATAAAACCACAGATTTACATGACAGTTGAAGGAAGCTGACCTGAAATGTATCAAGACAATTATATGCTACAATTTCACTAAATAGGAGAAAGTAGTGGCTTGGATTTTTTCCTCCCCAGACTGTTTAATTACAGCGGTATCATGGAATGCCTGCATTGTAATAAAACTCCAATGTGTATCCAGGTACCAGGGGATTTATTAACTTGCACTCAACACTGGCAATCAGCAGCCAGGGTCAGATGTGCCTGGTGATGATGACATCACCATTTTTGGCAGCTCTCTCCAACGAGTGTTGAGTGAGGTAATGTCCCCAAAATTAAAACTGACAGCAGGATTAATAATGATAGATTTCTTGACTCTTTTCTTTGTGTTTTAAATTGGTGTTCTATTTCTTCCATCGGGGGTTGCCAAAAGATCATCATAACATTCACTCGGCATATCAGCACAGCAAAGATAAGGGTGATAGGAGACACCGGTGAGCGTTACTAAGCAAGTACGTTATTTCAGGATACTTTTTGTCATGTGAAGACACCAATTGACTGTATTTCCTGCTGGAGACAGGCAGATTTCATAGCAGTAGACCTATTGCCCACCTTGCAGGAGTGCTGGTGTTTTCCCCAGGTAATCTGCAACACTGGATATAGCAGTTAAGTGATATGGTCATTTTTCTCAGCAGATTTACATTGTTTTCAACTGGTCACCAGTTGCTAAGCATATACTCCTCCAGTCTTTCAGGATATCTGCAGCTGTATGCCACAAAATACCTGCTGATCATAATCATAAAAACCTTGCTCAGCACACTGGCACATATTTTCAGATTTCAAGACATATTATATTTTGCGATTTGCAGTTGGTTTAGCCTGTCTGGTCTAGGAGGTTTTGCTTATTTGTTTTTGAAGCTTTCTAAGGGAAATGGAAAGGGGAAACACAAGCCGAGGCAGACACCCTGTGATCAAACTCCCCTAAGCCCAAGACCTCAGCAGCCACAAACAAATGCTGTGGGTGTAAAACATACACTTTGGGTCAAACCTGACCCAGAGTGAAAGAACCTGCTAACACCAGAGCACATAGACTTGCATTCGCTTAAGCAGCCCGGCCTTCTTTTCTGCTCTGCTGAGTGTCGGCTGAAAAGGTCTTTCCAGGACATCCCTGAACCTGTCATACAGAGCAATAGGCAGCTATAACCACTAGGTCCCAAGGATGTAGCAGGCTTCAGATTTTCTTCATGAAAGGCACAGAGCATCCAAGTTTCCACTCTCTGGCCAGAGTCCCCTTCTCCTCCTGCTCCCACTATTTTGGTATTTTGCTTCCTTGAGTTCTACTCAGATTCATCTCCTGACATTTCCCTCTACTGTTTTTCCTACTCCTTCCCCTCCTCGCCTACATTCTCTGCTGAGACTGACAAAGCCAATCAACAACACCTAGGTATAAACTTAAAGTTCAAACTCAGATTTCTTACACAAATTCATCCAACTGGCCAAAAGGAGACCTGAAAGATTAGAGGAAGCAACTACCTGAATCTTTCCTGTTTGTTGTGTTCTGTCATAGGAGCAGGCAGGAGTGGCTTGGGTACTCCTGTAGTTTATTGACAAGTTAAATCCTCTGATGGTACTTAAACACAAAAATGAAGAAGTAGGCTGTATGGAAACCTTCTGGATCTCAAGCAGCTTGTATTCACAGCAAGTGTTTTTTACTATCCCCAACAGTCGCCTAGCTCAGCTGAAATCCATCTCTCCGATACATTACTCCGCTTGAGTACGAGCAATAAAACTAGACATTTGTTATGCACTTAAAATACTGCAAAGGAGTTGTATTGCCTTTCTGCCTAGGTGGATGGTAGAATGCATGGAGCAGTCCCTTTTCCTGAACACTCTCATCAAATAGACAACCCACTCGTAGGTTCTCCAGTCCTTCAGCTGTCCCCACCCCTTGCTCCATATTTGGGAGCTGAAATATACTGTCTCTATATTGCTAAAGCAAAATGAAGACATGGAAATCTGAAATAATGATGGAAGAAATGAGCAAAGTTTTGGTCATTGTTTAATTTGCTAAGAGAACAACTCCACCTAAGATTCCTTCTGCCAGCTCTGACAAAGTGGCCAAAGATAAAGACAAATATGCCTCAGAGATGGAGCACAGCTGCTAAACTAGCAGTAAGGAAAAAAAATGTGCAATAACTTAATTAGTAACTGTAACCTTTCCATATTTCTCTGTCCAATACTGTTGGCGAAAAACATAGTTTGAGATTTTAATTTTTGCTATACAGACATTGCCCTTAAAAAATCTACTAATAACCGTGTAGAACTCAATTTCTTTAATGAAGACAAAGTGCTTTAGTTAACTAAACCTCACAACATTTCTGAAGATGTCAAACTAAACAACGCAGCAGCCTCACCTCGATCTACGATACTTTAAAAAATGTTATTTTTCTGGGATTTGCACATATACTCTCCCCCTCCACATTCGTATCATTTGCAAAGAGACCTCAAGGGAAGATTACATACAAATTGATGGAGAAAGTGAGTTGGAATTGTTTCTACTCTTTCAGCTCTGAAAGCTCTTTCAGCATAAAATGCTCTGTTATCTATGCCAAGATGTTTTGCAAAAGTTATTTTGATTTTTTCCCAAGATTTCAATGGAAAGGTTTCTGAAATTCAGGGTGAGCTCTCTGGTCACTCTCAACAAGAGGGACAAATGTGCACTCAATCCAGACCCTGATCTTAAGATCCGAGTTTTATATTGCAAAAACTTTGGAAAGATTCCTTTTCGTGTCAAGAGTGCTCAAAACAATCTCAAAATTGCAAAAATGTGGTTACCAGACAGTTGTAATTTTAAATCTAGCTGTATCATCAAGTTTAAGCTTGCTTTATGCTTCCATCGTAAGTAGTAGAGGTGACAGTACAAGCAGTTATAACAACGTCTTCAGCAACTGTCCACTCATACCAGTCGCTTCATACGTCAGCGTACAAGCAGCATTGCATTGCTTGAATATATTTAAGAAACACTTAACCATTGGGCTTGTTATTGGTGCTCCGCTATACTCCCCCATCTTTTTACTATGTGTTCCGAGTAGGTAAATCAATAATTTTTTCCTCCTCGATGAAATCCCATAACCAAGGTCACAATATGATGCTCTTAATACAATGTGGTTCAAGTTCCGTGCTGCCCTTCACATGGTGCTCACCCTTCGGGGATGCAAAGATGCTTGTAGTGGGCAGATCAGCCCATAGTTTTGCTCTTGGTTCACACAGGCTTTGATTCAGCAAATTCCTCAAGCCTGTGCTTAACTTCCTTCTTGGGTCTCATCCTCTTCCTCTGGGAAAAGCATTTGAGCTCAGTCTCAGCGCAGCTGCCTGCATGCTCGGGAGCTGCGTGCGTACGTGAGGCTGAAGCAGAGCAGGGGCTGTGCCACTGCTGGGTATTTCCAGGTACTCCCTGCAGTTCTGGACTGCTGAGAGAGGATGTCCCAGCTCGCAGAATCACTTGCAGATTGACAGTAATACAGAGGAGTACCAGGCATGTATAAAGTCCACCCGCTTTTCATGTTTGAGAAAAATGTAATTAAACAACAACACTGTATTAGGGGAAGAGAGTGTGGTAGTCGTTTCCATGTTTGCTGACAATCCAGATCCCCCTCTGACAAACATTAGCCCCTCTGTGGGATTTGACAGCTACATTTAAAAACACAGGGAGTAAGAGCTTGCCTGGGATAGAGAGGCTGATGCAGAGCTGCTCCCAGGAATGTAAACGTTGGCAGCCAGGATTCATGCGACCTGCCTGGGAGATAACAGTTAAGCAAAACCTATCTTCACATTGGGAACTAACTTCCCTCCCATTAACATTGTGGGTCCAGTGGTGGTTTCCTTCACTCCAAAAACCACTAATTTAATGTACAGTACAGTCATTCTATGTGGGGGGAAAGAGAAATTCTTTCTTCCTTCCTGTTGGAAAACTCTTTGGCAGCAACGCTTGGATTGTTTTCTTTGTAAATTATATTCATGCTGTTTTCAAGATGTTTTCCTGACTTTATTGAAATTTGACCAATTTAACGAGTAATGTAGAACTTGTTTCCATGTTAAAAAAAAACTCTGAGAGCTGCTTGGGAATAATTATTAAAACTTCCATGTGTGCAGCAAAGTCAGTCACTTTTGCAAATAGCGAAAGAAAAAAAAAAAAAAGTCCATAACAGAAGGACGTTGCTCTAACAATAGGAAAGTAATGCAAAACCCAAGGCCACCAACCTTTGGAAACCAGGGGCCACACTGGCCTTTCGCCAGGAACATAAGACTCACACCTGGTTTTCATGCCAATTTCCATTAAAAAAGAAATTTAATTGCCAATAAGGGACCAATACAAAGCCCTGAAATCAGTGCAGAGGCTCACGTGGAGTCTAGCAGAATGCGAATCAGGCTCCAAAGACCGGATCTTTTGCGCACCAGTTACTCATGTTCTGAACTCCGTCAGCTCCCCTTGAACAGGCGGTAGAGGGACTGCAGCTCACTATTAACCCCATCTGGCACAGCATTACGATGACAAATACATGGCAGATAGAGTGGCTGCTCAGCCTCTGTATGACCCAAAAATTAGCTCCTGGATCTAGCGCCGAAAACCTGTAAGCATTAGGTATGTGCCTAAACTTCAAGGCTTAATGGCTTCCTTGCTAAGTAAGGATGGTCTTTCAACATAAGTGTGAGCTCAAAGCTTTGATAGATTTGGCGTCCAGTTACATTCTCCATGGTATTTCATCTGCTCTTATTTTTTTCTTTTGATGTCCTAAGAAACAACCAAGTGGAAGAACCCTCTCCCAGTGAAAAGCTGTCAAGAATCACCCCTTAAAGGGCAAAGGTGCTACCAGAGGCTGCATGCGCTTTTAATAGTGCCTTTTGGATAGCCATCTCTTGTTAAAAAATGGCTCGAATGCAGTCCAGAGCAAACAGTAACAACAGCATCCTGACGAACTACCCAGTCCATTCCGCACAAGGAACGAGAGGCAGCAAGACACGTTTCTGATGGCCTTGCCTGCATCGTTACAACACCCAGCTCGCTTTCCACAGTCACACCCTATTTCAAGCTGGTAGCAGTGATGCAGCTTCCCACTCGGAAGCCGAATGCCAGCGCTTCCCCAAACCCCCTTCAACCCAGCTCAGGGCTTGCGGGGGACAGTAATGATGGGGAGGTGTCCGAGCCACAGACCGCTGCCAGGCGGGTGGGAGCCGTCTAGTTGTTATTCAAGCAGAAAGCTGGAGGCAACCTTGCTGGCTGTAAAGCATGAGCAGAGAGCCTTTTGCCCGTGTCGTTTACTGAGCTGAAATACAGAAGCTGACATTTTTATGACTTACATAATCTCTCCAGCAAGTAGTGCGTGCCACTCGTCGGGACAGAGCGCTCCCTGGCACTGGTGACAGGGACACAGAGATGGGGCCATGTGGCCAGGGAACACCCCGCTATGGCATTTCTGCAGACCCTTCGGGGATGCTCTCCAAATTTGGATGCCAGGTTATGCAGTGAGCACTCCTTACTTACAACAGACATTAAAAAACTTGAAAAAAACCCACAGATTTCTTGAGCTATAGGTTTTGCTCCTTTTTCACCTCGGTGGCTGGGAACACACTGGTGCACACACACATTCCTCCCTACTAGCCTTGTTCAGCATTGGCATTATGGCATCACTCCTCTATCACTGCCTTGGAGGTCCGCCCGTCTTCACAGCATTCTCTGTAACATTTTCAGGCCTCATCTTGAATATAATAAAAATAAACTGAAGCTTTGGACAACCAGAATAGAGGGCCAGACATCTAAATCAAGGGCTAAACAAGAGCTTTGAGGAATTTATGGGCGCTCCCTGCTTTTAGCTGCTCCCGTGCCGCCAGTTGGCTCAGCGGCTCTGAGCAAAGCCCTCGTAACACTCACACTTCCTCAGCATCCATAACACATCCCAGCGCGAGGTAGCGGGACTAGATGGGGCTGTTGCTGCTGCAATGCTGGCGATGCCGGCTCCCGCTCCCGGGAAAGCACCACGGCTGGGTTCTCCCAGAGGCTCAGATGTTTGGAGGGCTCTTTTTGGACACCTAGTGCCAACGTAGCTACAGCAGTCTGAGTGTTGCTAATGCAGGATACATTGAAAAATATATTCATTAAACCTCTTTCAATCAAAAGGGCACATCTCTACAGCCGTCACTCATGCAGGCAGCTCACGTTGCAGGATGGATGCTCAGGAAGAGCTGTTCTTCCATGGAGGAGCAGGGTACTATTTTTCAATGTACCACAAAGAGGTAAGAGAGGAGGTGCTGATGCAAACCGTTTCACTTCCTTTTCCCAACAAACACAGCCTGGGTCCCGTGAGGATTTCAGAGAGGTGGAATGCACCATTCCCATCCAGAGGAGCTCGGCTGCTTTGGAAACTCCCTGTGTCGGAGGATAACACCAGGCATACGCAGGCGATGCCTGCGGACACCCAAGCACTGTGTCTGCACGAGCAGCAGCCAGCCTGGGCCCGAACACGGGGCTGCAGGACAGCATTTAGGAAGATGTTACACTCTGCTGCACCCAGGGTTTACTGTAAAGCTCAAGAGAAGAAATGGGTGCCAAAATTGAAGACAGCTCGGAATGAAAAGGTCCCCCAGTAAACATTAAAAAAAATAAAAAAACTGTTTTCCTCTTAGGGTTAAAGTCACATGCCTTATAGTTTGTGCATTAAAACACAGTGCTATTTAAGAATGAATGGCATTTATACATTAAAAAGAAAAAAGAAAAAGGGAAGGGGGCGCAACTTATTTACCCACCCTTTTCCTCCCGCTTTTCCCTGAGGGCACCGCACAGTGGGTTGGTGGGTGAACCTTGCCCAGGGCTTGCCTATTCTTCTGGCTGATAAAGCTCAAGAGGGTCTGCGCCCTGATGTTTAGTCCCTGTGCTTGAATGGAAACATCACGCAGGGGACAAACGAGGCTCAGTTAAGCTATGGAGGTGTGGGAAAGTAAATACAGGAGGATAGCAGAACTCAGCCAAAACCATGACATTTCACTATCTGCTGAGATTTATTCTCGGTCAGTGAAATACTGGTAACCTAAACAATTGTTAGGTTTGTCACCCAACAGAAAACAAGGGTTTTTTTTCTTTGATTTTTATGCTCCGCCACAAGTTTCAGTGCATATCGCTGTTTTAAAGTGCTCCTTGATGGTGTCATAGCTCTGGGACTTGCCGAGAAATCCTGTGTTCACTTACAAATGCATCTGCAACGCTTTGCAGCTTTTAAGGGTGAAGTTTATGAATGCCATAACTAATATTTTCAGCATTCATTCCTTTAGTGCAACGTAAGCCCTTGAAAAGTTCAAACCTGGATCACAGAAATGAACATGTGTGTAGGAACTTGTTTGGAAAAGCAAAGAAAAAGGAAAAAGGGGGAAAAACAGGGGAAAAAAAACACACTCAAACCCAAATTTGCCTCAAGTCTTTTTTCAAATACAAATTACTTCTCTTGTAAAAAAAACTCAGAAGTATTATTTGTGTGCAACAGTCTTCTTTGTAAGGCCAGTGATGAAACCACAACTAAATAAGAGATATTTTCAGAATTCCTAGATGCTAAAGAAAGCATCTTTAGGCAGGTCACATCACAATTTCTTCCCAGCTTATAAAGTAAAACCCAGCCATGAAAATGGATATTTAAGGTTACAAAGAATATCCTATCTTTTGTAGCTAAGTGTCCCTTTTGCCAAAAAAAAAAAAAAAAAAAAAAAAAAAGTTACAGGTGCCCATGATTTGTTTTAATCAAACAGGAAACTAAGAAGTGAGGCTTGAAAATCTCTTAGCATGAAAATCTCCTAGCATTTGCTCTTTTCTGAGGCTGCTGTTTGCTGGGAAACATCATGGCAATCATGCTCCAAGGCTGGAGTTATATAAGGACTCTCAACCTGCTCTAAATACTGAAGAAGAAGGAGAGAAGCAAACAAATAAAAAAAGCTGGGTCACATCCAAGTGTATTTTAAAAATAACAGATAACAGAGATCACCCCAAAACAGCAGGTAGGAGCAGGTATGCAAAGGCTGGACCCTGAACAGCAATAGATTATGCAAACTGGAAACAAAGTCTTTTATCTTTGAAGGACACTAACCTGCAAACTGACCGTAGGAGGAGAGGGGGTCCATAGCACCAGACCCACAACAAGGCTGGGGACATCACAGTTGGTGACAGCACCACGCAGACCGCAGCATCCCACACAGGATCCCGCAGGATCCCACACGTCATCCTCGCTGCTGCTCAGCAGAGGCATCAGCCAGTGCTGGCCCATCAGACTGACCCCAACCTTCAGTTTGCTCAACATAGAAGGGCTTCCCTCTGCTTGTGAAGGGCCTGAGGCACCTGTGAGCAGTTCGGGGTAAATAATGGGTTTTTATTTTTATTTTTTTTTAAAAGGGCCATATGGTGTGTATATATATAGTATTGACTTTACAAGCTTCCTGACAGGTTAAGTTACTTAGATCATTTAGCTCCTCCAAGGCATTTCCAGGGTAGCTGTCTCACTAAAGTAGCCTTTTTCTGAGAACACTTATTCTGCAGGTTTAGGAGGTTTTAATCTCTTTGAGCACTTTACTAAACAGAAGGGTTAAATATGCACTGCCAGAAACTCTTACAGAAATACTGTAGAGGTCAAAGCCAGCACCAAAAGCAGATCAGAGGAATTTGCAGAAATACAGTGACAAATGTTGCAAAGTTCCCCAGCACTTGCCATCAAATTGAGGCTGCTTTGCGGCAAGACAGAATCCATGCACATAAACCATTTGCAGCTGTATAAAGTGGTCTTGCTTGCTTCAGAAACTACTTCGCTTTCCAAAAAAGCAATGGGACCAACAAACTTTATCATCAAAACTGAATGTAAAGGAAGTACAGGGCTTACAAAAAAAAATTAATACAAAATTAGTCCCACTTGTGCAAATATTTACAACCATGCTTAATATCACACACTCATTTCCACTCAAAATTGATGAGCTTACTCACCCACGCACTGGTATGACTTTGCCTTCATTCTCTGAAACACTGGCAATATTTGGCATGAGAAAAGTCCTGATGCTTATAAGCTTTTGGAAGTGCTGATAACCTGATAAACAAAATGTAAGGCAACTTCAGGAGCTAATCAGAAACCTGGCAAGTTGGAGGAGCGTCAATATTTACAACAAGCAGCCTTTCATTAGTTAATCACTTTTAACCTTCCTAAACTAAGACACTATAGAGGACTATATGGACGAACCCTCTATTTAATCACCATATTACAAAAGCAGTTAGAAACAAGTAAGGCATCATGGAAACAAGTACCACTGAATTTATCAGGTGAGAAGCAGGCCAATTATGGAGCAGAAGGCCCCGGTTTCAGTGTTTTAAAGGAAGAAGTGTTCTGTGTAATTCTAAAGAAACAGACTCAGCATTACTTCCAAATATTTTATTTCACACATAAAGCACAGTACCCACACCCGTACTAATAAAGAACAGACTTATGCCAACTCTGTTGCATGCTTTTGTTATTGCATTATAGTTCTTGAGAATTATTGTGCATAATTAAATAGAAAAAACTTGAACCTGGAATTATAAAACAGTCACCACAAACCAACAATTCCTCTTGATATGTATTAAGTCATTACTATTTTTTTTTTAGGAAAGAAAAAGAGAGTCAGGGAGGAGGGGAAGGGGGGTGGGGAGAGAGAGAAGGAGAGAGGGAGAGGAAAAATTCTTTTCCTTGTAAATCATTAAAAATGCATGAAGGTTTAAAGCATGCCAGAAACAGCCTGTGCATTCATTTAGGAGACTATGCACAAGAAAATCCACTGCATTAAAAGCAAAAAAAAAGGAGATTTTTCTAAAAACCACTACAAAGCGGAGGAGGCTGGTGGGGTGGAACTGTTATCAGCAGGGAGGACTCCTTGCTCCTAACCCCTTTCCCCAACCCAAGCATTGGCGGCCTCCAGCAATGGAGTTTTTATGATGCTCCAGAACCTTAATGTTCCAGAGAAGCAGATCACAATAACAAATACATGGATTATTTTTCTTGCTGTTATTCTCACTGTTGCATTTGGCTTCTGCTATAGAGAGACCTCTAAGTTTGGATGGCTGATTTATTGAACTGCAGATGTGAGCTCACCTTTGCATGAGAAAGGCAGCGTGGCAGAGGAGTTGGCCAACAAGGCCAACAACAGGTTGTGCAGCTCTTTGGCACGTCCACTTTCTGAAGGCACTTCAGCCCAGGGCTTTCTTGATCTGTGAGAGGGAACATTTACCATAAACGATGTCCCACCACAAGATTCCTGGGGTTTATATAACTACAAAGTACCCTTACGAAATATGAGACGTCACAAATCATCAGGGGATGATCTTCACGCTGCACAAAGCCGCACTCCTGTGGGACAGGGTATCTGACCTTGATGTGTCACACTGTAACTATAGAGAGACATCAGGAGAGAAGGAGCTTTTATTGTGTGGGGCCGGTCTGTTTGTTTGTTTTAACTTTTCTGCGTCATCCTCTTTAAAATTTTAGAGTGAATTTATTGCTCTTGAAATCCATATCCCAGGGGCCCCGGCCCACTCAGCGCAGAAGAGAGTACATGGGAAGCAATGCTGCATCTTTCTCCCCCAGTATGTCTCAGACCAGACTTATGTTAAGTGCTTGGAGATAGAAGAAGGTTAACTCAGGCTCTCTGGGCAAGAGAAACCAAGAACTGCCAATCCTGATTGTTTTCCATGGACACAAGCGAACTGCGAGCACCGCTCTTTAATTGTGAGGCCCATAATAACCCAAAGGCTCCTCATCACTGGACTTACATTGCCATAACTAGCTGGGGAACCCAGGCTCTGGACACGCTGCCCAGCTCTGCAACTCCCAGCCCATGTGCCATTGGAAGGCACCATCAGAGCCAGATGTTTCTTCATCATGGTGCTAGGGCTTGTGGGGAGAAATTCCCCTGGCAGAATGGGCAAAAGGCTGGTTCAGACCAGGTCTCCGGTCTGGTCTTCACCATGATACCTTAGAGTGGAGTATCAGACGGAAGAGAAATGTCAAACTTGATGGCTTAACTACCATAGACTTAGTTGTAGCCTCCAACAGGGAGGCAAATCACTCCCCACCTGCCCAATGCAAGTTCCCGCTGTTAATTTGTGCAGCACCTCCAGTAGCAAGCACTAGAGCTGGCTTACACACACCACAAGTGTGATCCAGTTCGGGGGCAGCCGGACCTTGTGGCTTCTCCACAGCTACAATTTTTGCAAACCACACAAAAGCATGATCCTCTACTTTTCTAATCTGAGCCACTGACACGCTCTTCGTCTCGTTACTCTTGACCAGGTGTTGCATAATTCCAGCATTGCTGCATTTCTCCTAATGATGCTGTTTCCTATGATAGGCAGAAGGCAGTCAGGTTTGGCCTAATCAGCAATTTTTGAGCTTTTGATTCCCACTTCTCACCACCCCCTCTTTTTGTCAATATTCATTTTAAATGCTTGAAGTCAGGGCTCCTTTTTAGCTGACTGTGCTTTCTCCGCCTCTCCCCTTCAGGTGCGTAACTGACAAGTGACCACTTCACGCACAAGGAAACTTTAAATGAATCCCAAAAGGAAGTATTTGTGTAAGAATGAAAGGCCATCCCAGGCTTCTGCTGAGTAATGGATGTGATAATAATTATAGTGAGAAAAAAAATAAAAAGAAGATCCAAAGTGTCTTTTTTTTGTGTGTGCATCTAGGCTCTTGATCAAAAGATGTGAAAGTACTGAGAGTTGCATGAGGCAGAACGGCACTTTGATTCTGGGGCACTCAGAAAGGACAGCTGCCAATCGGTGAATCAAGAAACTGGCTACCGCTTCTTTGAACTGTATCAAAAGCTCATCAAATTTATTTCTCCCAATTACTGGCTGAATCTATTACCAGGGAAAATGAAGGGCTGGTAGCCAAGAGTGGGAGCCGTGAAGCTTTGCTGGTCAGGGCTGCAATAACGCACAGCACATCGTCCCCTCAGCCACCTCCAAACCCAGCCCATGACTGGCCAAACATCTCACTCTTGGACCTGGAGAAGTCACTGCTAATCCAGGCCTGGGCTGCTTTTCCCTGGAGAGAGCCCATTGTTCCCGCCAGTCCATCAGTTTTGACATGCAGAACAATAAAACTGCAATCAAATGCCTTCCTACTGTGCACAGAGGCCTGGGTTCAGGTTTCCCCTGTATCTCTTACCTTCGATCTATGACTTTGAAGGGTTTGTTCTTGAATTGTATCTGGATATCTCAGAGTGGAATTTCATTCTTCTGAGACTTTTAAAAGTAGACCGAGCAAAGAATTAGCATGATATAGGGAGAATACCGAGCGGCCTGGAGATCACAGAGCTTTCTGTCACTATTGTCTGTGCTGCAGGGGGCTGCCTGGAAAAGATGATGCTCTCCAGAACGTGGGAATTAATGTGAGACACTCAGCTAGAAGCGACGGATGGCATCTATGTGCTTTCTGCTCCTTGAAGAATGAGGACAGTTTTCCCTCTTAGCACACAACATAAGCAAAAAAGTACTAGCTGAGATCAAGTCAGCATCTTCTCCCTGAGAGTGGCCAAAAAAAAAAAAAGGGATGTCTTAGGAAGGGTAAAAGAATATAGGAAGCACATTGTAATTTTTCAGGACATATTTGCTCCATGTGGGCTGAAAAATGTGTGAAAGGGCAGATCAAAACAGAGCCTATTTCTCCGATCTAAGACACATTTGTGCAGGACTGAATCCTGCTGCTTTTAGTGCTGTTTTGACTGCATAAGGGAAATACTCTGGAAGCAGAATGAATGTGTCTAGGGGTTAAATTAACGGGTGTAGATTTGAGATTCAAGGTACTTCATCAACATATATCCTTGAACAAGGCACTCAGGCTAAGTGTACCCAAACTAAGGCAAATTTTCCAATCTGCTATGTCCTGGTGCACACACCAGGCCTCATGCTGCTTAGGGTGTAGCAAACACAGCAGCTGCCAGCCCATGCTTGGGAAGTACTTGGAATAGGTTTAAAGTGTCCCTCCTTTTACCAGAGCAAAGACACTGTTTCCAGGATGCTAATGAAAGAATTAGTGCCCTCGACTTTGTCCGCGCTTTCTGAGTGAGATGTCCTGGCTGCTTAGCTGCGGAGACTGTCAACATGACTGATCACCCTTCAGTGCCTCAGGAAAGGGCTTTGTTTATATTTCAGGTAGACAGTTTTACTGCATTATATATGAGCCTTGCAATTGTTACCACTATCTGCTCCTACCCTAAATATAGTGCGAATGCTGCCTGCCCTTACCCTAGTGTCACTTCCATCCTTCATGCTCCCATTCCGGGTCTCTTATGCTGCCTCCCCAAGTGACAAATCAGTACAAATGCATCCCTGTTCTCCGGGGCGCAGCAAGGAGGTGGGAGCACGTTTCTGGGGCACGCGTCTCCGTGCGCAGGCACACGGAGGGAAGCTGTGCCGTGGAGCTGAACAGAAACTCTGATCCTGTGCAGCTCCTCTGAAAGCTTCCCATAAATATAGCGGGCTTACTCTGACAAGCTTGCATTAGATTTATACCCCCAGGACAGAGGAGTCACTTGTTCAGTCATACAGAGTCCCCAAGTCCCTCGCAGATTTAGTGGTGGGTAACCTGGTAACAGGACACATCTTTGATTCCGCTGCCTGTCAAGGAGTCTGCTTTCTTATGGATCTGGGGGAGGTGGCAGGGGAAGGAGAGGGAGGGCACAGCACAACCAAGGTGAGAGCGGAGCCGTCACTCACTTGCAGTCTGCGGGGATCCCACTCCAAAGCATCGACGAGGCAGGGTTTGTGAGCGGTTACCAGTGCTCCGTGTCGCTCTGGATTTATTCTCCCTTGGCAATGCTCACACTGGGCTATCCTGCACACTGTGCATCCACTGACTTCAGCTTGAAGTTCAGCTTGTGCATCCGAAAATGAAATGAGATGAATTCAGGTTACTCATCCGCACTGGAGTAAAGCAGTGAGAAACTCAGCAGGCAAACCGTGGTGCACCTCCCATGGCGGATCAAGCAAAACGCAGCACGTTCCTCCTCCTCGCTCCTTGCTACGTGCTTCTGGCAATGCCACACACAGCTTCCTGAATTAAAAAAGCTTCACCACCTATACAGGCATCCTGACAGCAAGAACCAGGTGCCACCGTTACAGAATTGTTTTTAGATCCAAAGGATGCCTGGGAGGAAAGAAAAAAGGAAAAGGGGCAGCAGGTCATTACTCCTTCTACTTCCTCCCATTGCACGTGTCCCATGGTCACCCACCATAGCACTGGTCAGACTTGAAACTGCTTTTCAACTGGGCAGTTTGAGATTAATTTAGCGCCTTACCCAAGACCAGACATGGAAAAAAGATCCAACACTTTAAGACTCCTGTGTGCTGAGAAAGAACGACTTCATGGTGTCGTCCATTTGCTTCAACTTTTACGGGCTTGTTCAGTGATTACATAGCAAATTCTGGGATGGAAGACAAAGAACAACTGTTCTTATGAAAATATAGCCACAAATCACTGAAGTGCAGTATATCTCCCTGAGATTACAGGTTTCAGTGTGGGCAGGAGTTAGAATTCAGGTAGGGCACAGAACCTACCACCCTTCCATAGCTAATTCAATATGAACAAGAATTTCACTATGTAACAGCACATCTAAGACAAAAGTGTCCCTAAAATAACCTTGGTTCAACAGAAATGACTTCAACAATTGAGTTTCCCTGGAAGGTCTCCTAATCACACACTAACCTGTCTTAACTGGGATTGACTGAAGGATCCACTGAGGTTACAGCACAAGTAAAATGGAAGGAGACAAGGAAAACATTGACCATGATGAAAACAACAGCAAAGCAGGAAAGTGCAAATACCGGCAAGTCATTTCCTCTCTGTAATTAAGGTTCCCTGCCGAGACACAGTAAACACGGGATGATCCAATACCTTACGGATTTTAAATTTCCGATGGCATTAGTGAATCTAAGATGTCCTCAGATTATTTGCAGAAAAGGTCCAGCCTGCTTTAGTTCAGACCTGAAAAGAAACTTCTTTCTTCAGGTGAGAAGGGAGCTAATTTCATACATAACTCCTTAGCCATCCTGCTGAAATGCCAATTACTGATTGCTTTGACTGGTAGCTTTTGAATAACTTCTGTCTACCGAAGTACTTGTGCAGATCCACTTTTCTCTCCCACTTGCCACTGATCAGCTGCCAGTAGTGACCCTTGTTGATCCTTCCTCTTCTAGAGATGTTGATCTGTCAGACAACCAGTTTGCTTAACTTTTTGAGCTACCCTGCTGGCTCAATTTCTCCTTTTGTTGTTAAGCTAAAACCAAACTAAACCAAAAAAAAAAAAAAATCTCTTGACTGTGTGTCAAAAATAGCAAGCACAGTTTTTTTAACAAATGACCCGTAATGCCACATCAGTGGCTGTGCTCTGTAAAAGATAAGGAGAATCAGGGCTGCAGCTTAGAAATGCAAGCACACTGGCGAGAGCGATTTCCAGCCTACGCCATAGCACTGTGAATTACAAGGTCATACTTGCTTTAAGCTAGAGTAACAGCAAAGCACTTCTATTTTTTCTCATTTATTCAGGGTAGCTAGCTTCACTTTTGCTTCTGCACCCACCCAGCCACTTTCACTGGATACACACAGTGAAGCAACAGCAAATAAAAATGTGACTGTAAAATTGAGCAATTGGGTTTACTATCCTATAATACTTCAAACTTTTGAAAATAACTTGATCAAGTCTCAGTGAGACTCCTTTAAAATAGCAAACCGTCTCTTGCATGAAAATGTATTCACCAGAGTGTAGTTAATAGCCAGCTACAAGAGACCATTTTTACCACTGAAATTGCAGCTAATTCTTCATATCTCAAGGGTTTTTTTTCTCCCCACTGGCAACTTTCATTCCATCAATACAGTAGAGCAATTCTTTGCACAATATAGTCCTGATAAAGCAGAGACAGGACTTGGAGAAATACAGTGAAAACCTGTGCTGTGAGGGACCAGAGCCAGACAGGAAAGCCGAAGACCACACAGCACCGAGGGACTTCAACCCACCTAAAGAAGTAGCTGCCGAGCTCCCCCTGCTTTAGCTGCAGCTCATTAGCCTCCAAACCTCTGCAAACTTCTCCCGAAAAGCAGGTGAACTCTGGTGTCAAGATCACAGCTATAATTGCAGCTTTCCCTGAACGTGGGCTGCTCAGGCTCATCTGGCAGCAAACAGAAATTAGACCAAGCAGCTAGTCCTGGAGACTCCTCTGTTGTCAGCACATGTCGCCTGTGCCACGGAGGCGAGCAGGACTGGCAAGCCAGAAATAATAGGGCAAACTTGCAGCGGGCTTTATTTGTCACTGTCTCCTTTTTTATAAATATTTACTGCACAGAATGTTAAGAGCGTGCTACAGGGAAATACATAATAAATGATAATCTGGGTAAACGATGCCAGTGCACTCCTTACGCTAAAAATCAAATCATGATTTTCAACTGTTGAAAAATATTAGGATTCACCAGCTATCCCTTAAGGAAGCAGATTAGTACTGATAAGAAGGAAGAAAAATATTAATAAAAAAAGGATTCTGTATTCAAATTTATTTTCTTATTTTACAGATTTTTTTTCCTATTACATTATTAAAGATTAAAGAACTGAGAAATTCTTGTTGATTGGGAAAGAATAAAAAGAATGTAATCTTCACCATTGACAAGCATTAGGGGAAAGCAGGGAGGGGACTGGCTTTTGTGCAGGTTTTATTAGAAATCTTTAGCTCACTTGATAAAATACCCCTGCTTGACTAACAACTTCTTACACTAATCATGCCCATATTAATGGGGGGAGCACAAAACGCAGATAGAAGCAACTCAGAGCAAGAAACATCCCCCCCATCCTCACATTCCAGCACCACAGCAAAGAAACTGTAAGCTTCAGCACCATGTGCTCAGTAAGGATCCTCAGTTACCTGCTTTGCTAGATCAGATTAGAAATTCAAGAGAGGGAACATATATTGAAATGCTAAAATCTTTAGCAATTGTGGCATCCGCTGGGAAAAATCTATGGGAGAGGACCAATAAAAAATAAAGCAGGGCAACAGAATTATTAATCTCTCTAAAGCACAGTAAGGGCTCTCTTACTGGAACTGCACCCTCTGGAGGATGCAGCCCAACAGATCTGCAGCTCCGATCAGCTCACATATTTATGTGTGTGTGTTTTATCACATGCTAACATGGGACTTTCTTTGATTTGTATATGGGATTAGAAAAAAAAAAAAAAACCCACAAAGTTTCCCATCAAACTTACAGAGAACTTGAAGGGTGATTTTATACAGCAAAATTTGGCTTGCCACAAGACAGTGACAGGACTATTGCTGCTGGGGTTAGGTGCTCTCTGGTGCAGCTGCATTTTTTTATTATTTATTTATTTATTTAAAGAAAAACATATTAATCATTGATGAAGCTGGGAAGCCTTGCCTGGACCGTGCACACTGTGAGCGGCGCAGCAGGCGAGGGCAGCGAGGCAGAGCAGCTCCGGCCCGGAGCGGCCGGCTGCCCGACGGCCACGTCACGGCCACGTCTGCCGGGGCGGCTAAATCCACGTCAGCAGCTTGGCCTCCAGTCTGTGCACAGGAATAAATTTCACTTTGCAAGAGCTACGCAAAAATCAAGAGCCAGCAGCACTCCCGGCTGCGCGGGGTATAAAGCACTTTTTCCTCTGTGCCGTATTCATCGTGCTTAATAACAAAATTCAATAATTTCTAGCGTGGGGATGAACCGCTTTCTCTCATGAGAGCCCTGCAAAACCAGCGAGCAGCCGCTTGGCAACGCGTTGCCTCCCCAGAAGCAAAAGGAATTTGCATCCCCTCATGCCCTCCTCGGAGCAAGCGAGAGCTTCAGCGGGTCCCAATTTGCATCGCCGTAAGAAACATCCCCACTTGGGGCGAAACCAAGAGGCAGCAGATCAGCCTCCGACCACGCGCCTGACATATATAATCTAGATTGGCTTTCCCAGGCAGACCTTTGATTGAGGAGGAAGAAGAGCAGCTGGTCCAAGTAATCTGCTCCGAGCAATTTGCATAATTTTCTCCCCCGTTTCCTCCAGCATTGTGAGCCCGGCGGCCGCAGAGCGTGAGCGGCAGATGCTGTGTCGCTCCGTCACGGGGTCTAGCAAAGTGGAGAACGTGGGTCAGAATTCATCTGCTAAATATCCCCAACAGGTTAAACAGTTCTGGAGAGCTTCAGTCACAGATCTTCTTTTGAAAAGCCTTTTCTTTTTTTTTCTTTCCCCTTCGTTGCGTACAAATGATTCCATTTCTCCAGCAATTGCACGTTTCCTTTCACACTTGTGAGCTATTCAGAAAGATGCTCTTTGTGTTTCTTCATGAAACCGGCTTCCAGGACCAAGTATTTCTTTCCTCTGCTTGGAAGAAGAACCCGTTACAAATGGCTTGTTTGAGAGCAGAGAGCTAGGCTTCTAGATTAAAAACAAATAAGCGTTTAATATTAAACATGGCGTTGTTAACCATAGCAGAAAGGGGCTAAAATCCGTCCTCCGGAGGTTCAATTTCGCATTGACTCTGGGATATTGGTGGAGGCTGCAGATCTTGCACCTGGCCCAGCTGCTTCTAAAACGGGTGCCTGAAATCAGGCATCTGAACCATGGTGCTGCAGAGCTGAAGGACACTCTGTAAGTGAAGGGCTGCTTATTTACCCTGAGCAGAGCTCAGGACTGTGCTCGCATGGTTTTGAGCCTGGCCTTTTGCCATACAGCTTGTACTAGGGGCAGAACAAACAGGCATCATCTACCTGTGAAAAATGTAGATGTGATTTGCTCTCCAGCTACAGGGACGCAAGCGCTAAACCCTAGCATTTATTTTTAAATCCTTTTGGGGAACAGTGGAGTATTATCTTAAGTCTTCCAAGAGCTACTCTTTTTCCACCAGTTCTTTCCAAGCTGCTAGAGACAAATAATATAGCTAATTCCTTTAAACAGGCTGTAAGAAGCAAGCACAGTAAAGGCAACTACCTACACTAGGTGCCCAGCAGCCGCAGTTCTCATCTCAGAGGACCAGTGTCTGCAGCAGATAATTAATCATCCACATGGGTCCCGTCTTGGTCCGTTCCCTTGGGCTGCTCCCTGCTCCAGTGCCAAGACTTGCCTCGGCAGGATATGATAAAAATACCCTGCACCCGTGCGAGCTCCAGCTGCTTACAGGGACCTACTTGTCCACAGGCTGCAAAGCCACTGTTCCAGGGCAGCTGATTTAAAACAGGCAAGCTCATCAGCCGAGACCGTTAATTTTGCCTTGTGAACGCCCCAGTAATTGAGTTTAAAAATCAGTTGGGATAAAACCTCAAACACACAAATATTGTTCCTTCCCTTCCCTCCTGGGAGGCAGCCACCCCTAGAAAGCAGCTATGCTAACTGCCCATTCAGCTGCTAGGATGGGAAACCTCCAGCAAAGGTGGGGAGGTGGCAAAACCACCTTGAAAGAATACTAAAAAGGGAAATATATCATTGTTTGTAAGAAACTAAACATGATTCGAGCAGTCCTAAGTCAGAGCACTGAAGAGGAAGCCTGTAACAGATCAAGACACCTACTTCATAACATGCAAACTGGGGAGAACAGCAAGGTATTTTGCTCTTGCACTACCAGGCATCAGCTCCCTCTGCAATGGGAGCTTGGACAATTGGCCCTGGCTTGTCCCCATTTGCCACATGGGAAGCAGCTATTTCAGGGGCATGGATAATATGTGGTCCAGTCTCATGTTGCTGATCTGGGACAAAAGCAACTTCAGTAATAAAATAATAAAAACCCACACCTCTTTTGCAGGGCTGGGAAGGGGAAAGGGAAGAACAAACATTTCTTCCAGTCTTTTTCGTTAGCTCCTTAGATGGAGCTGAGTCTAGCAAAGCCACAGACAGGCTGCAGAGCACTTCTGCCCAGCTCCACACGTGAGAGCCCTTGTTGGGGACACCAAACTGCCCAGCCCCTGAGCCCCACGCAGGAGAGGTAATTAATTTTTGCACAAGGAGTGATTTGTTGGCATGACAGCCATAAACAACCAACTTCATTAATTAACACGAGATTGGAGTGTCTGCCTTGCTCCTCAGTCACACATTTGGCAGCACCTACTCTACTTTTGCTCATGCAGAAACATATTCTAAAAATAAAAGTCAAAATACTTTAAAGAATGCCTGAATTAGGAGAGTAAAAGAGCCTTCCTTTAACTCTGTAAGGATTTTCTGTCTTGAGGTAGCTAATTACAGAGATCCAGTGAGTTAATTTATTCTGTAAAAGCTTCTTTCATTGTTCTGTTGGCCTGTCTGCTAAAATCACAGTTTTCATTTAGTAATCCAACATGTCCCATACCCTCTCCCTCATCTCCTATTACTATTAGTGTCAGCCTTGTACTAACCCTCCGTTTCTTTCTTTTTCTCTCTCCTTTTTTTTTTTTTTTGTGCATGCGTGCGTGTATGCGTGTGTGTGTGTGTGTGTGTGTGTGTGTGGAAACTAACTACCTTTCAGTCACTGAAATGCTAATTTCAGAGACAGGCAGTAGGCAGCTAGAAGATAATGTTACATGTTTCCATCCTCCCACGGGGGAGAAACCTGGAGGAATCACAACATCTGAGATGCTTTTGCATTTTGGATAGGAAGACAAAGGGAAAACAGTTTGCGTATACACATAGACACAAACACATTTGGAGACTGGGTCTTAGAGATTAAAAATGTAATTGATATTTGGTGCATTTTCTCTTTGCAGGGCAGGGAATAGAGAGGGAGATCTGAGCTTCATATTTTCGGAAAGGGGAGAAACACAAGCAGCAACATCCTGTTTAAAAATCAATATCTGGATGGATATTTTTCTTCTCGGGAATACGCACTGAGGAAATGGCAGTATTCCGCACAGAGGTACAGAATATTTGTCATATTTCCTTGCCGTGTCACTTTTGCTGCACAGTTCCATTGAGCCCTGTTCGTGAAGAAACAATTGCCTTATTGTCACTCCAAACATCCCAGGAGCAATGCAATGAAACCAAACAAAGAGGCAGGAGGGGAAGAAAGACAGAAAAAGTGAAACAACTTTTCTGGCGTAAATCGTTAGTTCTTTAAGTCAAGCCCTTGCATCAGGGCAGCTTGGTCTGCTTTCTCAGGCTATGTGGGATCGCTGCTGCTTCATGAGGAGTATCTGTGTTTGAGTCAGAAAAGTTCAAACCAAATCTCACAAAATCTCTGATATAGTTTGGGGGAATTTCTACCATCTCGGTCTGACAGAAAAGACTAATCCAGAGCACCTCAGAAATGATCTCAGGAACATTAGTGATTTTCCTGAATTACAGAGCAAATAGTAGTTTCTGTTTTCCTATCTGTTTTTGTGTTGTTCTGCTTAACGTTGCTATTTTTCATCCTTTACTTTACTTTGTCTGGAAGGAGGAATCCACTTGGTTCCCAAAGGCCAGGATAGCTCAAACTCTGGGAAGCGAAACCACCGGGGCAGGGTGGGGAAGGCTCAGGCCTCTGCACACTAAAATAGAGCCAAGAAATCAAAGCAGTTCTTGCCAGCTGCACACAAGCACCCAGCTACCAACATGAGATTTCTTCTCTACACTCTTCACACACAAATAGAGAGTGGAAATGTGTATTTTATTTTTCAACAGAAACTCATCTTTCATTCCAGCTGGACAAGAGAAGAATGAAAACACGATGAAACAACATGGCCAACAAGGCGTTGAAAGGAAGTGCTGAGAGCCTATCCTTCCAACACCTACCCAATGTATATCATGCTATTTTCCATGATTGGAAGTGGACCTGGGCTGGAAATTCAAATCCAGATACCATATCAGACCTTTCATCAATAGCAGATGAGAAGGGTGAGAGGTTGTATTCAAAAACAAAAGCCATCAGAAATTGTATCCAAAAAGTGGAAGAACATCTGAAGGCATCCAACTACAGCAGGAGTTGTGGTGACCGACCATCTAGGACCAAGTAGTTGCAGTTTGCAGCAGCAACCTGCAGCTTGCTAGTGTGCGCAACAGGGTGCTGCTGGCATGGAAATACTGCCCAGGAATATGGATTGAACCATTAGTAACTAACTGTTTGTACATCAGGATAACCAGGCTTAATTGCTTAAAACTCTTATCTGACTGTTCAGGTTCGTTCCTGCTCCCAAGTATAGAAATTAACCATCTCAAAGCAACTGCTTGGTGTGTTGCATAAAGCAATATAGTCATCAGTCTTGAAGAACTATAATGTTTGAATAGCCATATCCTGGCTTTCACCGACATTATCACAAACAATCACATGAATTCAACTTAAATTACTTCTCCCCAGCTGAGGCACAGGGACTGACCATGTTAAAACTTCAGTCTCATTGAAAATATCAAGCTATTCTGGAGAGCTTAAATTACCATTGAATTCTCAATAAACTAGTCAGGACCCTAAGGAAATTTTCCTGCTTTCCATGATACCCATCTCCATGTCAGCCTGAAGTACCAAGAGTATCCAAGAGTATTTTTCCCAGGGTTAAAGGGATGATTTGCCTGACCCCAGGACAAAGATGACACTTCTGTGCTTTCAAAGCCATGTCTGTATGCACTTACTTAATCCTTTCGTACCAGATTTTCTGCTAGTTTCTACATATATAAGTGAGTTACTATATAGTCCCCTTATTTTCTTTCTATTTTTCCATTCTAGAGAATGCTCATTGTTACTGTTTTTTTAAGCTGAGGCCCAAGGATCATATTTGATTGCATAGGACAAACCATTTTAAGTGGTAAAGCTTAAGGATGGAAAAAATGAAAATTATGTAATTTAATAATGAACCGCAACAATGGAGCACAATCTTCCTGCGTATTATTGACAATGATCATCTCTGGCTGCCAGCACGGCTGGCTGTGAGGATTCAAGATTTTTCCCCTCGCCAGCACAGACCTCACTCCTATTTCCAAGCTT
Source organism: Tinamus guttatus (assembly GCF_059628265.1). Lineage (NCBI taxonomy): Eukaryota > Metazoa > Chordata > Aves > Tinamiformes > Tinamidae > Tinamus > Tinamus guttatus. Next base: position 1,174,547 of record NW_028288689.1, read on the forward strand.
TCCAACTGCAAACAGAGCAGAGGCTGCTTTGCATTACAGGGAGGCCTGTCCATTAGCTTTCTGTGCAGGACTTTTGCAGATTTTTGCAGTCTGGTGTGTGTGCATACTTAATACAGGCACACAGTATCTTCCCCAGAAGATTTTGGTTGACCTCTGTTGAAAGCGCATGGACAAAGACATGGATCTAGTCACATGAAGAGGACTTTGATACAATCCTTGGATTTAGGATCCAAAGGAGGACTGTGCCAGCTCGGTGCCAGCCTGAGGCAAAGCCTGTGCTGGGGTGGGTGTTTCTAAGGCCAGCAGAAACCCCTCACAAGCCCCCTCTCCACATGGCACTCCTCTGGGAAAATTGAGCCCCTTGCCTTTCATTTCCAACTCATCCTATTTCTTGTTCCCTGAATTTGCTTTTTGAAGTTTCTGGATTTGAACAAAGCCAAAATCTCAGCTGAAATCTCACTCCATTCTGGCAGTCTCTGCTGCGCTCCTTCTTGTCCAGACTAGGTGGAACCATATGTTCAGTGTGTGCTTTTGAGCCCACTATCACATGCAAGCCTTTCAACAGAGTTAGGCTTGTATTTGTAACAAGCCTATGAATTTTACCTGGATTTTCTGTAAAGATTTTGAGCCCTTTTGCTTTTGTGTATCAGGGAGTTCCCTTGGACTGCTCTGTCAGGGTGACATGTACAGAGCTGGCCATAGTAAGCTGGACTTCTATGCATGGGTCCTTTTGAACAAGGGAGTCCAAAAATTTGAAATTAATTAGGGGAAGGTTTCCAAGGACAGACCATGGTAAAGCCATTCATGACACGATGACAACTTTCTTGTGCAAGGCAAGCTGCCATAACTCATTGTGTATACAACAAAATCAACCTCTCACATCCAAGTGATCAGAATGGTCTCAAGAAGAGAAGTGGAAAATTATGTAAAGATATAAAGGAAAATTAACAAAATAAGCTATGGCCCAAACACGTACCAGAAATTCCTCTGAAACTCAAAAAATCCATCCAGTAAACAATCTGGAGATTCAAGTAAATCATATTGCCTAAACTACAGTTTTACTTCCTTCTTGTAGGACATCTGTGGATGCTTCTCACATCCTGGCCCTTCAACCCACTCCCACGTTCCAGCACCCAAAAAGTAAAAATGAGATCGGCTCTTAGGAGGTTGGCCAGAGCAAATGCATGAGTGCCAGGTATGTGCAGCTGTACGCTTGATTGTTAATCCATCTGCAAGACTCGGCATGGGCCACTTTTGTTTGAAACTCAAGTAAGGATGGGAAAACGGGTTAGAATAAATAATGCAAAAGCCCCTGGCCTTTTGCCTCTTTTGAAAGCTGAACTAGAAGCAGAAGTTCCCTCCCTCTCAAATGTTCAGCTACTGCCACCATATTGCTCTTACAAATCCTTCCATGCAGGGCCTGCCCAGGGTGACTGGAAGCAGAGCCTCAGAGAAACTTGCAGAAACACCCCCCTTTTTTTTGTTTGTTTGTTTTTTTTTGTTGTTGTTGTTTTTAAATGAAAACACTAAAGTTTTTGCATTTTGTTCAGTGAGTACAGGTAAACATTCAAAGTTTAAGAACATCTGGGAATTAAGTGCTTAATGAAGAGTTAAGCTCCACACTTTTGGAGGACCAAGAGTGGAGCCAGTAGATTAGATTTAGTAGAATATACAAAAAAAAAAAAAAAAAAAAAAAAGTTTAACTAAAACATCATTCTTGCTTCTCACTGGTTTATATTTTCTTGTTACTTGTTCTAGCTCTGCCTCGTTTTCTTCTCTCAATAGGCCAGAGATGTTACCAAGCAACACGGCAATACTTGGTCCAAGGCCTAAATCATGGATTTTTGTAAACATCAGTAAATTAATTTAACATCCTGCCTGAATATGGTCTTAAGCCTATACACTGGGGATTGCCATCTCCACACAGCTCCCATGCAAAGAACAGTCTGATTGAAGACATCATTTCTTTGCCAAACATACATCTCAAAACCAAGACTTTTCAAGCACTCTTTTGTAGAAAGTGAAAGAGAAAGAGACTGAACCAGCACCTGACTGATGGTTACGCGCTCAACAACAAGACCCAAGTTTCCAGACTACCCGAGTTAGAAAAAGATTTTGACCTGGAATTTCTGCCTTGTAAGTTGAGCCGCCTAATATGGGGACCCTGTTGACATCTCACATTTCATATATTGGAACTGAGATTCAAAGGATCCACTCCCATCTCTGCAACATTTTCCCCACTGACCTAGTCCCTTAGCCCGCTTCAGAATCACTTTTGTGACACTTATGCCCTGGGCATCTAGGAAGTCCTCAACCGCCAAGACATCTTCCTTAGGACTCACTGTCCATGGCCGCCATCCCATATCCCTTGCTCTGATCCATCCTTCTCCCTTGCTGGGTTCCTGATTCAAAGCAAGGGATGGCTCCCGCTGGGGAGGAAACCCAAGAGAGACGTCTCATCCTGGCTGTATTGGAGTAGATCTGTTCCCAAGCTCCCCGATGGCATAACTGGACATGGAAGCCAGGAACACTCCCCAACAAAACCATGAGTGGAGGGAGCAGCTCCTGCAAAGGAAAGAGGTGTTCCCTGTTTATTTACTGTTGTGGTATAAGGCTGCAAAAAGGGCACCTCTCTTCTCCAGAAAGGCAGCTTCAGAGCTGTCTTCCCTCCTTCCCAGAAAAACAAGACATCTTCAGGAAGAAATGGATTCATCACAAGGTGCTTAGCAGGATGAGCTGTCTCCCCTCAAATCCCGGGATTTGCAATTTGTGCTGCTTCAGGGCTGTGGGAGGGCACTGGACTCACTCTCCCTTTCCATTTGACTCAGTCTTCTCATAGCAGGGATTATCCTCGTCTATCAAAGGGAAAGCTGCAGAGCAGACGCCCGCCTATTCTTCCCGAGCACTGAGCCTGACAGCCGGCTTTTCAGCCCGGCTCCCATTACCAGCTGCCCTACAATGAGGGAGCTAAACTCCACACAAGGCCCACATGGAGCTCCAGAAGGAGCTGGGGGGTGGAAGGGCGTGTGGGGGGATGGCTTGAGCAGGAGCAAGGGAGAGAAACAACTCATGCAGATGAGGGCGAGTTAATCCTATTTAGCACATGTATATTATCAATGAGTGTGTGTGGTGGGCAAAGGCGGGGGGAGAACCCCCTGCTGCAGGCAGGGGAAGGCAGACAAAAAGGTCATTCATGTGTGGCTCACGGAATTAAGAAGGTACCACAATCTGCTGCTGGTTCGCCTCCAAATGCTTCTTCATATTCAAATCAAAGTCCCTTCCCCCATCCAACCTGCAAAACTTCCTTGCCTCCCCCATCCTTCTTGTTCTGGCCAGCATCCTTCCAGATATTACTTTATATCCCCCATCTCGGCACTGGGGATTTAGAGGGTAGCAGCATTTCAGGGCCAACTCAACACCGGATCCCAGGCCTTGAAATTTCAGTGTACATTAAAATCCAGGCTTCTGGACACCATCATGGGCCACTGCATGCCTTGAGCATTAGTCCAGAATCAGCCTGGAACTCACATTTCCAAAACTCTGCATCCAGAACTGAGCACCCAAAATGCTAATCCTTCAGAAATTTGTCTACCAGGTCTAGAGCTGTGATATCAGGCCTGGGACACACAAGCATGTTGGTGGAGTGCTTTGACCCTAGACAATCATTAGTTGTGTCTTTGCAATGATAACTTGAATTTGCAAAGACCCTCTTTATCCAAATGATAAGCCAAGTACAAAACACCAAGTAAGTTTAAGTCTTCCCACCTTGACTGTACAATGTAACTGTACCTTCCCTTGCAAAGTCTCCCCTTCCTTGAAGGTCGATGAAAAGGAATCCAAAACTCAGGGTTCTTTTAAATGACAGTGTGTAGATGAAAGACCAGGGCTGGAGTAAAGTCATTTGAAATGCATAAGAAATCCCAGGCTTGAATCTACAGGCTGTCCCTTTAGAGAAAAAGCAAAATGTATTTTGGACAAACCACTTGACTGCTAATGAACCACAAACACAAACATTGCTCCTTAATTTGCATTCAGTGCCAGAGGAGACCCACACTCCCTCTAATGAGCACTGCCAGCCACCCTTTTCCAGGAAGAACTCCACAGGCACTGAAAAAAGCCGGCAATTCCTCTGGGGCCCTGGTGCTGGCTAGCTCAGGGCTTTGGATGGCTGCTTGTGCTGTGTTGCATAGCTCTCTTCACTCCCAGTAATCTCCTTGCTTTCTCCACAGGAATTGGAGATAGAAGAGCCCTATCCTTCCCTACTGTACATGCTCATAGGTTTTAATCCAATTAAACTGTTCTCTCTCCTTAACAGGTTCTCTCTCTCTCTCTTTTTTTCCCCTCCTTCATTTGCTTCCAATAAAGAAGCATCACTTGCTTGGGAGTCTTCCAGGGTTGCAACGACAGGCCCTGTGCTTACATGTGTCGCTTACAAGTGGAAAACTGCAAACGAAGCTCGATGTTTATTTTAGGAGGGTGGAAATGGCCTTGTTATTTAATATAGGGTTTAATGCTTTTAAAACCTTATTAAGAAAATTAAATTTCAAGAGATGTCTCACTCTCTTATTCTGGGAAGTTCCTTCCTCATCCCTTCCTTGTACTGAATTGGTATGTCAGCACAGGCGTGCCCATTGGCTGGCTCCTGCAGACCCATCAAGCATCGATTTTGACACTTAACAGAATTAGAAATGCCAACCATCCAAACCTTGATGGCTTTTCACAGGGAACGAGCACTAACCTCCATTAGAAGGTTTCCTTTTATCACATAGATCCTCTTATAACTCAATTTGCAGTGAAATTCTCCATCTCCCCATACCTTGCCAGCTGCCAGCCTCATTTCCTTACCACAAGCATTTGTTTCTCAAGCAGATCTGTATCCAGGCCTCCTTGCAATTTAAAAATCATCACTTACACTAACTTTCTTTTGCTGGAAGGAAGCCACAGTTGATAGAATAATCAAGTCTATGCCTTGTACCCCTGAGTTAATAGATGTTGGAAAGAAGGTGAGCTGAAGTCCTCTGTAAATCTCTCTTGTGCCAACCTAATAAACTAGAATGCAGAGCCCCCAAGATTGTTGTGAAAATTTGTCTGAAACATGCAGATCACAGCAGAAAACTCAAACACTTGGTCTACAAAACATCTGGTCCTCAAGCAAATAACTATCTATACAGAAATAAAGTAAGGAAATACAACACAAGGATAAGGGGAACTGTTCTTACTGTGAGGCAGTGCACTACCTGGGCTTCATCCAAAAATTAGTCAAGTTCTTCATTTAACTATAGGGGGTGGTTGGATCAGGTCCCATTTGGCTAATGTGCCAGAAGTAGCAACGTGTGATTCTCTATCTTTCTCTTTCCTTTAAACGCTCTCAAATTTGTGTGGTAACCTACAAATCAGTCAAGGACTTGAATGATTTGAGGGTTAGCAGGAAATTTCCTTTGTGCTGGTTTGCCAGGGATGAGGAACAGATCTGCTGCAGCTCTTCTCCATTTCACAGTATCCAAGATCCCCATTCAGCTACAGTAGAGGAATGTATGCACAGGATTAAAAATTATCCATGATTACAATTTAAAGTGTTATAAACCACTCAGCACCTGGAGCCCTAGTGAGGCAATATTTAAAGATTAATAAAATAAGCATTTGAAAATCCACTTCCCCTTTGGTTATTTGCCAGTATCACAGTCCAGAATATAGCATTTTCTCTGCAAGAAATGGTAAGCTGATTAACAGCTAAAGGAGAGCACTTTTCTGTACTTCCTTCAGCGTATAGAGCGTTTACCATATCATCAACTTGGGCAGGTGGAAGTCTATCCTGAACCTATATCTTAATAACTGGAAAGTCAGTCCTGAGCCTATATTTTAATAAATAATTGTTCAAAGCCAGACCAATGTTCAGATATATGGCCAAATTGACTCTCCATCAATCTGGTATTAGTTCCCTGAAGTCTAAGGAGTTAATCGTCTGATGATGATTTGACTTTCATTAAATACAGGTTTTTATTCAAAATATGCTGTTCAGCTTTGTTCCCCTTACACTAAGCACATGCTTTTAACTCCACCTACAAAGTAGTCTGGTTTGGTATTAGGGGTCCAGTTCAAAACTCATTAAAATTAGCGCCTGTCTTTCCACTGGCCTCAATAGCCAGTGAATATATCCCAGTTCATGGAATCTCCTCATTTAAGTTTGACATCAAAACTTCCTGCAGTCAGTGAAACAATTGCCAGGGACACCAGTGATCTGAACCATATTCTAAGTCCAGCTTTATCTCAAGAGCATCAAGAGAAACTTAAACCAGAAACATTCAGCAAGATAATGGCATTAAAGCTGTGAAGGCCTCTACTCCCTGTGTATCTTCAGGTTAGGTTTTCAGAAATTAAACTTTTTTCCTTCCATTGTGTATTTTTCACTTCAGCAGTCTGTATCACTGTATCCATTGGACTGGGATTTGGTGTTCAGCGAGATTTACCCATATAACTTCTCAAAGTACAGACAATTGTTGCAAATAATGCTACCCATTAGCAGTAAATGCTTTCACTGTCTCCAGCTCTACAAATCTCTAAATATTACAAAGAGCTATTCCTTAGTTCCTCCCAGGAGAGACTAGAGATGGAACTTCTGTGGACACAACTGGTAGAAGTAAGAGAGATTTTTTCTTCTCTCTCTTCCCTTTAATAGCTGTTTATTGAGTGGCCGTGGGGAAGGGAGAGGCTTCTCCATCCCTAACAGTTAAATTGTTACCCATTTATAACATCTCACTCCCCTTACACTCCATCTCAGAGTTCCCCTGGAAGGAATTCACTGCAGAGATGATTTTGAACAATTTGCACTCCATTTTTTTTTCTTTTTACATTATTCCTGCAAGGACTGTGAGACAATAAATACAAAGCACAAGATTTCTTTGATTTAGAGATTTAAAGTGTTATTCGGCAGAGGCAGAATGCAACGCAGGGCATAAATAGCCGGCACAGCGTGGGTTGAAGTGTGATGCTCTGCTCTGGCCAGAGGGGGTCTGTCCCCAGGCCTGTCACCACCAAAACACCCATGAGAAGGAAAGAGCCTTCCCCACTTTAACTCTCTTCTCTGCAAGTTTACAGGCCTGATTCTGTTCTCACTTTCCTCCTGCCAACCCTCATCACCTCCGTTGGTTTTCTAGGAGAGACTTTAGATTAATGCCCATGTAACAGAGCAGATTTAAGAATTACTTTATTTCAGTGGAAAGGTCTTGCTGCTACTTTAAAATATGTCCTTCTCTTTTTGTCTGACACTGCTATTAATCAAGTCTCCCACCCACTCAGAGCCTGTCTTCAGAGTTTTTCTCTCTCTCACTTTCTTTTATAGATGAGCCTTTAAGGCCTGCCAGAATTTATGGAGGCAAGTAACAAGAATTCAGTCAGGACCTCAGGACTCAGGTTCTTGCAAAGTGTTGGCTTTCTCACCCCTTCCCACACCACGCAAACGGACAGTCAGCACCTCTCTCCAAGCCTCTGCCCTTGTGCTGATCCTGCTCAGGAGAGCCATGCCAGGCGGGAAGCAGCCGGACACAGAGCAGCAGCTTTGAGGAATCTCCGTGTTTCAGCTAACATAGTTAACCTAGGGAGCCTAACACAAGGTACTGTGCAACCTGATGCCTCCCAGCAAACCGGCGCCATGTGTTCCTCCCAGCCCCCAAATCCCAGCCTTTGAGGAAGCCCCAGCAAACAGGCTGATTTTAAGAGGGGAGCAGGGGTCTCTCTTTTGCTAGTAGTGCCTTCCGTGAGCAGAAATAATTCAGCCCTTTCTTTTTAACATTACTGTATCTGACTAATGGCTCTGGACTCCGTCTGTTTTACACTGTCCAATGCCCAGCTTCACCATCAGCCAGTCCAAGTCAGAACCTGGACACAGAGCTAATCGCTCCCAGCTGCAGCGCTGCGTCCAAGCCCGGGTCCAAGTTCGGCTCTGAGCATCCGCCTACGAGCATGAAGTCACTACCAGATATTATGAGGAGGATCACATAGTACAAGGCTGATCATGGAAAGAAAAACTTTTTGTTTTGCCCATGTGCTAGGAAAAGGGAATCTCTAAAGAACAATGTAAATGTTATACATTCTAACTGCAGGCTTTAAAAAAAATAAAAAAATAGGCCTGGTTATTTGTTTTTTGGCAAAGCATGTCTGTTTTTCTTTTGTCAGTAGGTGTAAGTTGATTTCTGGAGCCAAAAACACCTCTTTTTGGCTAAATACCTGTTTCTTTTTTCTTTTAGTAGCACACCCTGGAGGAGTATAACTGAACTGACATAAATTATATGCAGAGGAACTGGGAGTTTAATGAATAGAAGACTCGTGGAATTCACTTGATGTTGGCACATTAACACACTTTTTCCTGTGCACTGAAAGTAAGTTCTGTAGTTTTCCCACATAAAGTAGGAAGAAAAAATAAAAAAAAAGAAAGAAAGAAAACTAAAACTTTCAATACTCAGACCTTAAGGTTATACGAGCAGTTTGATCATTCTATTCAGTTGCTGTGAAATGACATTTGAATGAACTAAGCTTAGCTTCAGCAGGACAGCGTCAAGGTAGACAGCAGAGATCTTAACGTGCCTTCATGGTTTGTGTTTAGTAAATGCTTGCAAACAAATCATTTTGTGATAGCTTTCACTTAAAATAAAAAGTACAAGTGTCAACAACCACATCCTCTCAATCATCTTTCACATAACAAACTGAAGCCCAAGATTGGCAGTTTGAACTAGATGGAGAATATAACAGGCACCAAGTGGAGCAGTATCTATACCCTTAGTAATAGCATACATTTCTGCATTCCCAATGGTTGTTTAAATACTGTACACTGGCAAGTGGAAATCTCTTTTTAAAAAAAAAAAAAAAAAAAAAGACAGAACCCGGGTGCATAAACAAATGTGCTCCAAGTTGTACTGATGCTGTTCCAGCGTTATAGGGAACACATTTGTTTATCAGGTTTGATTAAGGTTATATGATCCAAGTTCTGTGAGAGTCAGGAGTGCATTGTACACATCATTGGATAAGCAAGAAGGATGAGTTATGTAAACACCTAGCTACACGTGAGGGAGATTTACTTTAATTCCGTGCCTTTGTGGGAAGATTATAATCATGTTGTTTCATTAAACAAAACAGTTGTACAAGTTCTATAAGACAAATTGCCTTTTGCTCTATTCACTTGCAAAGGTCATCCTGTTACCACTGATTAGCACCAGACAGCCAGTCATACTTTGGCAAAAAGCAAGTTCATTCATAACAGGAATGCAGAATCTTTCTCAGAATAGGTTTCCCAGTGACTGACTTGGCAAAGACGCAATGTAGAAAATGCTTCTGCCCAATATCAAGCATTCACCTTCTGACAGTTCCAGAGGACATCTCTCCTTCACCAGCACTGAGCACTGCCAGCTCAAGCTGCTGGCTACACAGTGCCCCAAGCAGATAGGCAGAGGTGAAGCATGGGCAAATCCTCTCCAGATACTGCTAACCAGTGGAATGACCCAACTCATTGCTAACTAATCCCACAAAGAACTGAAAAAAATTTGAGAAACTATAGCAACAGAGGAAGTTGAAGTTTTGTTCTGGGTTGCTCAGTGTTAGAGAACTCCCTTCCTGATGCCTCCCCCTGGACCCCATCTCCCTTCATTATAGGCAGCCCTAGGAGCTGTCATGGACTCCCTTCACACAGGCACACAGCACTCCCCAGAGCTTGGTAACTATCCTGCTTTGTCTCTTTGATAGGCATGTAGGAAACAAATGAGAAGGAGAAGATGTCTGAAGAGTCCATTAACATTGTTAGGTTGGATGCGTTGACAATAAATCGATCCTTTTTGACATGACTGTCGCAGTAATGAAGGTACATTTCTGGATAACTCTTCTTAATGTAAGATAAGATATGGATGGCCCATGTCTTTCTGACACATGTCCAGCATTTAAAAGAGTGGCATAAGAAAAGGTTGTTTTGTTGACACACTAATCAGAGGTAAAGTTTAAGATCAGTGATGATGAGCAGGGGGTGCCTGTCTTATTTTTGAGGGACAGAGGTCATGCATTCCTGGGATGGCAGAGTTAGTGCCCTACCTCTGAAAAGAAAATGAACACCCACCAACACCCATAGTAAAAGGTCCCTCTTTCCTCTAGAGATGAAAAAGGAAGTTAAAGGAAAAACATGCCTAGACTTGAATGTCATGCTACGTTTCTCCACAGCTCGATGTTCTGGCATTTGAAGGGACCATTTAAGGCTCTTTTCTTTGACACTGAAAAGTTTTTAAGTTTGGAGAAGAAGCCTATAAAAGGGTCAAAGTGGTTACAGGTCAAGACAAAAAGGGCAGTAAGTCTCAGGGAAGGCCTTGGCTGCCTCCGGTGGTAGAAAGAGCAAGTCATGTCCTGGGGATGACCTGACTCTGCTGCTGGTAGCCTGGGAAAGGACGAAAGGAAATAGGAAGAGCTTGTTTTCCTCCCCCTAAATCTATACGGACTGGTCTCTCCTCTGCATTCTGCTCTGGGGCAGGTATGTGCTGTCAGAAAGAGAGGCCTGCACAGGAAGTTTCCATGACAGCATCCAGGCCAGCACATCACTCAACAAGTCACTGTGCAAGAGCGCGATGTTTGCGGGTGTCCCTTGGCATTGCTATGCCCTACTTAGATATTTAAAGCTGATGCACTGGTAATATTTACTACAGTGCATAAGCTTCAGCCCATCTTCTTTCTAAGGCAAGATATTCAATTAGTGTTTGGCAAGGGCTTTCAGATCCCCAGAGAAAGGCCATGATTACCTTGAATCACCTTGAACAGAGGCATAATTGTATTGTTAGGATCAATAACAAAAGCCTTGGTATTAATAAAACTTTTTTTTTTTCTACTTCAGAGTACTGTTTTCAGCATGGAGAGAATTAGCTTTTAATTACTTTGAGAATAAAGAAACAAAAAACAAGCAACTGCCTTCAATTTGCTTAGGCAAGCAATGAAGTCATGTGAAACACATTTTGACTGGAGATAGGTAAAAGACAAAATCCTGAAGATTAGCACCTCCAAATTTGGGGATATGTTCAGCCTCAAAGCTGAGCCACTGGTGTTTTGGTTTTGTAACTAACCTGAAACGGGAAAAGTCGCAGCTCATTAAAGCAGCAATATTTGTGATGCTCTTGCAAACTGAGACAATGCATTGAGATGTTTGCTGTTCAGGAGCCAAAATTTACAGAAAGAAAGTTCAGAAGATTTCAGCTTTACAACCTAAAACCTAGTCCAAATCTTGACTCTCCAAAATCATCAATCTTTCTCTACCAGAAACCGTGAAATCCTCTGGAAATTCAATTTACTGTTAAAAAGGCTGCATTTTGAACCTCTTGACTCTTTCACTCATGTTTCTAAGCTAACTTGATAGCACTGGAACTGATTTAAACAAATAGAAAAAGAATGGCTTTTAAAAAATCCCAGACTTTCTACCCCCAAATCGAGAAGTTTTTAGTTTGAAATATGTGGGGTCTTTTTTAGACACCCTTTTTTTCTTTCTCCCCGCCCCTCCCCACACCTTTTTGTTTTGCCACTAAACATGAAATTGAATTACAGGTGCTTCCCTAATTGGTCTCACTCCTTCAGTTTGTAGACAGTGCAAGAATTGTGAAAAGAAAAAAGTGTCCTTTAGGTCAGGGAAAGAAAAAAATAGAAGCAGAAGGGACCCACTCCTGCACAATGTGGATGCTGTTGCATTCTTTGGGTACAGATAGAGCAAGAAAAGAAAGAAGAAATACATGAAAGAGCATACAGAGTATTAACGTTTTGGAATTGTTGTCTTCAGCCCAAAATATCCAGTGAATACTCAGTTTGTTATTCATTACCAGATTCAGGAAATACACATTTTTTAAAATTACATTTTTTAAAATTACAAAAACAACAAAAAATCCCAGACACAACCACTCCAACCTCTAGCTAAAACATTTTAGCTTTAATCTCTTTACCAAACCTTCTGATAGGCACAACCTCATCGTACCAGTTCCTCAAATACCTTCTAGCTGTGTCAGCTGGCTCCCCAGCTCACAAGATACACACATGTAGTATCTTCACACTTCCACAGGAGAAATAGCCCTTGGCACTGGTCTTGCACTAGCTTGTGCTTGAAAATAACAACTTTTCAATTTGCTTTAAGTAAACACATAAACAAGAGTCCAGAGATCTTTTGCCTTGAAGAAATTAATCCACTAATGGTAACAAGCTTCCTAAGCAATAGAACAAGTTGCTTCTCTTACCTCTCTGGCCATCCCACAATTCAGAAAAGAGAAGGTGAGTTGGAGGAAGCTTTAAAAGGGATTGCATATGGCCAGCCAAAAGTCATTTGGTATTTTTACCAATATGAGGCAGCTGTGGGCCAGCCCACTCAGCCTATGTCTCCATTCCCATTCAAAAGAAGGCTTTTTTCTCCATTCCCAAAGTGATGGGCTTCATTTGTCCTTTCTTGGGACTATGCCACCTCCTGAGTGAGCCCTTTGTGCCATCTCTCTCTCTGCTGCAGTCGTGATGGCCAGAAGTTTCATCTTCTGCAGTGTCACGTTCCCCAGTCATCTCCTCTTTTTTAGAAGCTGTAGCAGCAGGACAGGCCATCAACTTTCCTCCCAAATTAAGGGCTTTGGGGAGAAGAGCTGGTAGCAGCAGTAAACCAAAATTCTCCTCCTGCTGCTTTGCTGTTTCCCTGAGCAGCCTGAACCCATGATGTCCCTGTCTGCAGTGAAGGTGGCTCACCAGGCTCAGAGACACTTTGGGGGAAATGCATGAGCTAGGATACCTTTATTTTTATTTTTATTTTATGTACATTTTAATTCTGCTTAGTGTGCTATGGGACTATCCCTGTGTTCTGACTTTTAAACAGTTCTGCAGCAGGCTTGCATGGTATGTCGGCTGTTTTGCTGCCTGCCATAGGTTTTGAAAATACAGTGCTGAATTTTCAAGCAGGAATGTGCTGGGCAAAATAGACTTATGTTTAAAGCAGACACAGAAATAGTGCAGCCAGTCAGAAACACATAAGAGATTCTTGAGGAATTGAAGCTCTCTTCAATAAAAGCCCTTTATGCAGAAGTCATCTGTAAAGGCAGCTTTGCTGTAGAGGTGAGATTAAACCAGACTTAAAAGCAAGCGGAAATCCAAGGCCTTTCGTGATGTATCTAAAATCTTAGAAGTTGTTCTCACCAGAATTTTTCCCCAAATCATGGAAGCAGGTTAATATTAGCCTGTTCTGACAGATTTTCAGACAAGATCTCACTCATAAGCAGCTGGAAGAAGCAGCCAAATTAAAAAACTCATTCTGTTTTTCTAGATTCAACCTAGGCCAGAGGCCATAAGGGTAGGTTTGGATGCAGGTACTCCAAATCCAGAGTGCAGATGGTTTTTCCTCTGACACTGACATCCAGTCACCCTCTCTCTTCTTTCTCCATCACACCAGCAAGTCGACGTTTGTCTTTGGGTCCATCTCACAGTCTGAGCCTGTAGATGACACCACTGATCTTTGAGACGTAGAACTCAGATCCCAAACTGATTTACAAAGCTAGCACTGAGCAGATGAGCAAAATGAAATCATAGCTGCCTGACCTGCTTATACACTAAAAGGCCTTGGGAAAAAAAATCAATTAATCAATTTGTTTATGGAGGCAACTTAGCAACAGGGAGCACGTGCAGCTGATTGGTTGGGCCTGTTAATAAGAAACTGAATTGCAAAGAGAGTTGCATCAACTGATTTCAAATTTTGGGGAATTGATTTTTGTTAAGAAGATTCATTCCAGCTGACCCTCCTCTCAGAGAAAAAACACCTTTCTGTCAAAGGAGTAACATGTTGCAATTAAGAATTATCCACATTACTGTTTCAAGGAGATTTCAGCACACTCAGGGTTCCTATGCCGGGCTAAACAGAACTGCTGCTTGTCTACTACCTCCATGTTTTGTGAAGACACTTTAGGAGAATGTTCATGAGATCTTGAGAACCAACATTATACCTAAAAGTAGCTGGAATATTTATGAAGTACATAGCCTGTAAAAAATAGTAGGTACTCTTCAAATTCTGCAAAAAGCAAAGGGAGGATTTCTAGAATATTTTAGGTTTGAAAAGTGTGACAATACAATAATAAAGAAATATATGAATATTAGCCTGTCTATAGTTTGATTAAATATTTGAAGCTATATTTTTAGAGAGACATTTAAGGACCATGATATATGGTTATAGTAGGGAAAGTAATGGGTGTTGCAATGGTAAGGAACATTACAGTGCTGCTGGACAAGCAGAGGTTAGCCTTAGTGAAACCCATGCATTCAGAGGTCTGGAATGGAAGACCTCGACCTAGAATGGTCTAGGAATACCTGGTTGGCAGGTATTTGCCCCATTCCCATTCTCCAAAACCATCATTTCTTGCTTCCTGCCACCATGGCTGGCATCTCACTTTGGTTCTCCATTTCATGGTATATTCTTCATGAGAAAGATGCTGCCCTGGAAAGGGCTGCAGAGAGGATGCGGTGGGATGCTGGACACCAGGACACATCCAGCCTGTTCCGGGGCAGCCCGAGGCTGAGTGATGCTGGGGTGGAGCAGCCAGCAGAGCAGCACTGCTCTGTGAAGGGGATGCATTGGGCAGCTCACCTCCATGGAGACACTCTGAGCAAGGCTCACACCTCACATGCACCATACCTTACCCTCAAGATTCATCACAACCCTTTGACTTGCAATGCTGCAGAGAGGAGCGTCATCAGGCAGCCCCACGCACTGCTGGCCAGGATGGGCTTGCAGGGCCTAGAAGACAGCAGGAACTGTTTGGTTTCTCCCTACCTGTCCTCTCAAAACCTGGTACTTGAGACACACATTTCACTGCCGCTGAACTAGGTTGCCCATGATTATAAATCACCCTGGTGATTTCTTTGGAAATTTTGCCTCATTTATGCTCCTGACCTGGTAGCCTCCTGATACCTTTACTTACATCAGAACTTTTTTTACGGCAGTGCCATTTAACGTCATTCTCCTGAGACCAAAAGGGCACAGGGAAAGGGACTACAGGCACTTACATCTCAGATGCAAAAAATATGGTTTTGAAAGAAGTATAAACAAATGGGAATGTGAATGCTGAGAGTGCAAGATTGCCCAGTGCTGAGTTTCTGCAGAGGCCCTTTTATTTACTGAACATTTATATGTATACGAATATTCAGCCCTTGATAGAGCAAAGAGCTGGTTTTGATACTAACAGCAAAAATATTTGCTGTAAATGTCATGACACGCCTTGTCCATAATATGATTTTTTCCAGATGGTTATTTTTTTCAAATTACTGAATGGAAAAATATGTCTTAAGACAAGTACACATAAAAATAATTCTTTTTCCTATTATTGCTTTTTTTTTTCTTTCTACATTTGTAAACGCTCTACTGCCTGCCACAGGATGATATGCTGGGAGAGCACATATGTCCTGACATCTGATTAATCATGCAAAGAAGTGGATGCATAATTCTTAACTGACAGGGTAGCTGACCAGGAACGATTTTATTACACAAAATACAAAGGTGCAAGATATTTACACCCTCTTCAAGATGGTTTCTAGTGCTAAACATTCCACTGAGTGAGCAGGAGGCAGACATTCAAGCTGGCTTTAGCTTTTTCAGCTGGGACATGAACATGCCTCTGGATCCTAAATGAGCTCAGATGGCAGTCCCACCCAATACAATTGATGATTATCTTGACCTTTATGAAACTGGGTATTCATGGGGTTGAACCAGATGTGGGGCACCTCCCCTGTAAAATAACACCTAACTCACTCCGCCATGAACTTGTATTGGAATCAGTCTACTGATGGAATCAGTCTAGCTTTCCCCACAAATCTAAGTCCTTGAAAGCTCCTCCAAGACCTGATTTTGCTGGAGCAGAAAACGAGAGACTCCTTCATAGCAGTGGCATGAAATTGGGTAGATTCATCTTGATGAGTGTCATATGGGTGTCCTCCTGCTACCAATGTGTAGCAATGCAGCAGTCCCCAACAGCAAATAAAGGACATGGTAGCCGTTGCTTTCTTGCTCAGCACACTGCCTACTAGGGCGAGAGGAATAGGCCCCACAAATGGAAAAGCTGCTGCAGGTACAGTGTGTTCTTTTGGATTAGCACCATGTGCCGTGCCAAATGACATCCGTCCCAGGCCAGCAGTGGGGGCGTTTTCTGAAGAGATCAGCTAACGCAAGCCGGAGATTGACTTTCTAACTTATAGCTCAAATCTGAATCTTATGGCTCAGTTCTGGCAAGGGCTTGAGCAACCTTGGCTTGGGCAAGAGTTGAGAACACTTGGCATTTTGCAGAATAGAGCTCTTAATGCAAACCAGTTAGTGAAGTATGAGCCTAACAATTCCTCCTCTTTAAAAAAGAACTTTGGAAAGGGGATAGAAGGGCAAAGTTCAGAGTGGTTTCAGATTCCCACAATAACAACGAAGCCCAGCTCTTTCCCAAACACTTGCACATTTCCTTAGAAACAGGTGACAGACATCTGCAAGGCTGAGTTCAGCGCTGGAACGGCCTGGCCTCCTTTCCTCGGTTGTGGGTGTTCCGCTCTTACCAGAGTGAGAGAGTTTTAACTTAAATATTTCCAGACAATGCTGCAATTTATTTTCTCTGTAATAGGGGTCATTCTTCACTGAATGAATATAATAATTGTTCTGTGTGAAGGCAAGGGAAATGCAGGAAAGGAGTAGATAGCAAGGCTTACACCCACTCAATATAGGGTTAAACAACTTTCACATGTCTCAGTATCCTGGCTATCTCCCCTAAGCCAATAGGCCCAGAGCCAGTCATGGAATAACACAAGGTCCTTTTCTTGTCTTGTTCTATATTCCCTAGGGTGATGATTCTT
The DNA here is from genome assembly GCF_059628265.1 of Tinamus guttatus. Classification (NCBI taxonomy): domain Eukaryota; kingdom Metazoa; phylum Chordata; class Aves; order Tinamiformes; family Tinamidae; genus Tinamus; species Tinamus guttatus. The sequence goes on from NW_028288689.1 coordinate 1,191,395, forward strand.
GAGGAGTCAGAAGCTTTTCCTGATCCTGGACAAACTAGGGGTCTTATCGGCTACATTAGAAAAGAAAAACAGAAGTGGCAAATACAATCATCCAGCAGAGGCAAAGGTTATCAGAGATGTGACAATCCTGCCTTGCTGAGGTTCAGTTCCACTAACCATGCTGTTGCATTTTCACAGCTCTTTTCTGTACCTTGTAGTGTCCCATGTCTGGTAGGGTAGTGCTCATCAACCTGTTTTCCCCACCATCCCACAGAGACAGGCTGGGCAAGAGAAGAGCAGGGAGCAGAGGGGAGTGGGAGAGTCCACCTCACACAAGCCACTAGTCATCACAATCTTACACAAGAAGAGAAACACAAAAGACGGAGAAAGCACCAAATGTCCTCAAGCAAAACAGAGGATTCTCCCACCACTGAAAAAAAAAAGGGGAGCTTCACCTGTTGGGCAGAATGGCCATTTCCACTGGGCCTACAAGGACATAACACAAGTCTCCAGTTGCAGCAGTAAAAGGCTTTCCATGGACCTTGCTAGCCATTGGATGGGGTCCAGGATAAGTAGTGCAGTCCATATGGGCAATGAAGAGTTCCCATGCTTTCCAAGCAACACAGAGGAGTCCTGTGCTATTCTGAGCTTTGCTACTGACTTGCTGGGTGACCCTGGGCAAATCACTTTGTCTTTTTGTTACTGTCTTTTCCCCATCGTAAAACATGGGCAATAATATTGTATGAGGCAAGCCACTGTATGTTAGGAGGTGGTGTTTCTGCTGAGAAGAGCTACACAGCACTTGAGATTCTCTCTGTCCACCTGGAATGCTAGCTCTGAAACTGGGTCTTTAAATCTTGACCAATACCAAAGAAAATAAACCTATTTTCAAATCAAGTGGCAGAAAAAAACAAGACTCAAACACAGTGCCTGCCTTCCAATGAACAAGATCTCTGTCTATGAATCCTGTACATATTCAATTGTTACTAGCGCTTTTATATGGGAAATCTTTCAGTTGGAAAGCATCATCACTTAAAGAGAAAAATAAAAATATCGTAGATGATTTTAAGCTCTACATCTGTGGAAATCTCATTAGGTAGTTTTAGATGTGCTGGCATCTGGAAAAAATCATCCCTCTAAACAGAAAGATATGTCATAAATGTCATAATGGGGTGTTGGAGAAGTACATGAAATTAGTTTGGTTCTTCAACTCAGCATCTCTGGCTGAAATTGTTGAAAAGAAAATTCTTGTATAAGGCATTAAATAGTTTTTGTCAGCATTTGCCCATATAGACTAATATGAGTCTAAAGAGCACTGAGTCCCTGATTGAAAGATATAAAACTCCAGAGAGCTACAAGAGTTTGGAGTGAATCCAAGCATTTAGAGGAGGTGAGTGCAAGTACAGCGAACCCTGTAGCCAGGACAAGTTCTTTTAGCAGCAGATGGCATTTTTCACTGACCAATGAACTATTCCAAGCCTGTAAGGGCCATCATCATTCAATCTTATTGACTAGGTGTTTGCAACCATCAAGCATCGCTGAAGATTTCAGGTGAACATCACCTTCAGAGCTGAACACTCAGTTGTTGAAGGATTTCAACTCTTCTTGGCATGGACGGGGCTGAAAGAGCTAACATACCTTGGTCGGTTGTCATTAGCTGCCATTCTCAGTCCTTCAAGAAAGTCCCCAGGGTGAAGCAGTCTTCTCCTTTGGGCACTGTGGGATCATGCCTAGTGTTTTTCTGCACTGAGAAAGCAGGTGCTGCACAGGAGGCAGAAGAGAAGCACAGAGGCAACACAGGAAGATTGCAGATGCCTGCACGCACACACCTCACTCATCTCTGACTTCTGTATGTGTGCGTTCTGCACTCCTTTTAAGGCTCTGTCCAAGTTAAATTGGGAACAGATGTAGCCCTAATGTCAGTGATGAGGTGGGAGAGCAAAGTCTCCTCTGCTGTTCTTCTCCATCAGGTCACTCCTATTCAGGGTCTTCTGCAATGCTAGTGGGGAAGATGGGACAGACACTGTACATTTCCACTTTCTACTCTTCTCTACAGCCTCTATGCAGCTTTAGAGGAGGAAGAAAAAGGTCACAACTAGGAGGTCGTAAGAATAAAAGCAGCAGATGATGGAGGAGTAGGAGAAGGCCGTGATAAATTTCAGGTGGTAACAAACACCAGGCTTCCTCATCAGGTACCACATCCACAGCACCCAGAGACACCACTGTAGTAGCTAGAAACAGGTTAAGTATTTGTTAGTGTCCTCTGAAGGTTTCTCACCTTGAGACGAGGTGCTTGAGACACACAAGCGCATCAAGGAAATGCTCTTAGAACATCCTGAGCCTGCACACAAGCACCTTTCAGTACCCTTTGGTCTGTGAAGCAGCTAGTATTTTTGCAAAGATTGCTGTAGCTTTCAAAAGCTGTTATCTGAGGTGGGATACAGAGCTTCTGGGAAATACCAGCTGCAGTGACCATTGGATACTGGCTGCTGCTTGGTTATTACAGACAATCACATTAAAATTAATGCAAGGGTTAAATACCTGCCACACAGGTCTTCACAAAGTGCACATCATGAAAGTACAAAGCAGCTGAAGATGCAGTTTCTTTGAGTAGCATGTAAAACGCAAGCCATGATCACAAGTGGTCATTAAAAATCCTGTGGCAATCTCTGTAATAGAACATTCGATCCATTGTCCCAAATCTAATCATTACACTCTGCCCTCTGCCCATTTAGCATCCTTCTAGTGTTTCAATCGAGGATAGTATTGCAGTGCATTTCCTGACCTGAATAGTTTAACGGATCATAATTGTCTCATAGTTACTCCATGCTTCTGCAATCGGTTTGTGGTATCCATCTGTTTTCTTTATTCTTATATGCAAACTGTAAGGTCTTTAGGGCCAAGGACTGTCTCTGAGTTCTGTGTTAACACAGCACCGAGCACAGGGGGTCTGGGTTTTTAGGTTCAACAGCAGAACAACGCACGATTAGTAAATGGCGGCTGGTCTGTTCCAAGCAGAAAAGCAGAGCAGCAATCTGTCAGGCTGGAGACGAGGAGGGTGCGACCTCCCCCACCAGGCCTATGTCCCTTGGGATTCTCCTGATCATCCTCATTTTGTTTGGAAAAGTTATGGTGCCGGTCACTTTTTTGTGCATTCAGTTTCACTCCAGCCCAGGAACAGATGGTGGCACAAAAGAGGAGTGACTTAAAATCACTTTGTCCTGCTCTACCCCTCCACCTGCTCCTCATCACAAGCCATCCATACATTTGAATACCAAACAAGAGGAAGGAAAGAACTTGTGTGCAACAGAAATACCAATGTTTGCATTAGGGGAAAAAAAAAAAAAGAAAAAACTTAGACATGCCTTTCAGCCCCTAGCAGCAGCCCCCATGGAAAATAATGTTAAAATAAACAGAAAGCAACAATTCCTTTCTGACTGATGATTTTATAATATGATCGGTGCTGCTAAATGCAACCAGGCAGCCCTCCCACAATTCACCAGAACTGTCTCCCTACTTTAAGGTTGTCTCTTCATCCATTGACATGTGCATGTGAATTCTCTTTTTTAATGATCTTTAAGCATTATTAAGAACAAAAGAAATCCCAATCATGATATGTCTATTAAAGGATGACAATGATAAATCATAAATAATGATGCAGAATGAGAAGAAATGTGCAGTTAGCACTTCCACTTCCAGACTGATGTGCTTTTATTAAAAGAGGATGATGAAGTATCTCCCAGTCCATTAATGATCAAGGAAGATGTTAAACGGTATTTATCAGGAAGTTCTTTTAGTCTGTATACCCAGAGAAGGGTCCTGCAGGACAGGGCCAAGATGCTCTCTGGCTTTGTAGTGTCCTTTGTAGTGTAACAAAACAAAAAGCTAAAGAGTTTGGGTGCGTAGATAAGAAAGTGCCATGCTGCTGCATTTGGGCTATTCAGTGGAAAAGTGCCATCCTCAGAGACACTTTGATTCATAATTTGGAATGTAGGGAAGCAGGATTTGCCATAGACCCACTGCTTCTCGCAAACTGACAGGATTTTCTGTCAGCAGAGCAATTTGCCACTGCATTACAGAGCTCCTTTAGCAGCACTGACCCACCTTGAATAAGGCCCAGTGGCCAGCTAGGAAAGGCAGCAATTTAGTCTTCCCCACGGTGAACAGCAAACTCTCTGATATTACTTTAATCAGTCCTAAGTGCATAGGAAGTCTCTGTGCAGATAGGCGTGTGTTAACAAGGAGCACACTCATATCACACTGCTAAGTATTTTTGGGCGGCCGGTCAAGCATAGCTGCCTTTCAAACTGCCTTGGAAGGAGAAATATTAATAAACTCCCTGCAGCATGCAGATTTGATTGAATTTCTCATGGATCATAGCTCGCCTGCAGCAGGGTGGCATACCTGTCAAGCTAAGACATTGTTCCATAATTGTTCCTGATGCATTGTGTGCTAATTACCATTGCTGAAAATAATCTCCAAAGATTATGGCAGGCATCATAAATAACAAGCCAGCGGTTCAACACTGCATTATGACAAGGCCTCAATCGCTCTTATCTTTTACTGGAGTGGAGCCTATGCATTAGCTTTACTAATGAATCTTTTTCATTTGTACAAGTGATGTTTCCATTTGACAATGACATGAACATAAAGTGGAGGTTAATTTACTCTATTCCAAGAGGTTCATTATTTAACCTGACGTTGAGGACAAAACAATGTAGCCTAATAGACGGCAAATAGAAATTAGTTGTGATGAATTTTGCCATTTAACACTCTCGAGGCAGCACACGTATGGAAAGAGGATGAGTTTGTCTCACCAGCAAAACTATTTTATTTCCATGATTCCGGGAAAAAAAAAAAAAAAAGATTCTCCGACTCCCAGAATCCCCTGTACCTTGTAAAACACGATGGATTTACACAGACATAAAAACTCCTGGTAACTAATGGCCCAACGTTGTCATTGTGTCAATTTTTATCAGATTAGTTGGCATTAACACTGTATCACCAATTGCCTTACAAGCCAAGCTGCTGTGAATTGAATTGGATTCAGGTAGCTATTAGAATTGCCAATTTAAGCACTTGGGGCTTATCTCAGTTTTAAGCCATTGACAAAAAGGTTTGGTCACTTCCCCGACATTTTCTGACATGTGTGCTCTGGGCAAGCAATGCAGCATCCGGTTGCTGGTTACACTCATCCCTCTAGGCCTTCAAAATGTATCTATTCAACATTAATTTAACATCATCCAATGTGTTTTGAATCAAGCAAATATTTTCCTTGTTTATTGCACGCGCTCATTGTGCTGTTTCAAGGAGGTTTATTAATAGTTTGCAATAAATTTGCTAAACAATTTGCAATAAATTATGTAGTCGTATTTATAGCAGTGACACATTTTAGAGGACAAAAGTTGACCTTTCCCATGCCTCAAAGAGAGAAGGGGCAGGGTGTATCCATTATAAACCAGCTTTTCAGAGGCTCATATCCTGGTTTCTTCAGCTCTCAGAGAAGATAAAATGTATCTGCTCAAATGCTCATTTAATTTGTTTACAAACACTGGGATATGCTTGCTCTATGGGACTCTGAATGCTGCTGGGTTACGTCCTTATGTGCCACAGGCACCAAAACCTGTAGGGTCTATTCAAAGGGGCTGCAAAGCAACGAGCCCATTGGATTTCGGGTTTGGCTTGGCTTGGCTTGTTTTGGGAGGGTTTTCTGTTTGTTTTTCCTTCATAGCTTGAGTTCAACACAAAGCAACATCTTGAGAGGAAACACTCCAATTTCAACAGCATTGCATTTTCCAATGACAACAAAAATGCTTCTCTAATTACTTCCAATCGTGGCTAACATTTAGGCATTGCGAGATGCGGCAGTGCATCCGGGGGGCATCTCCGGTGCTCCTGACCCCTTCCCGCCTGCTGTGGCTCCCCAGCAGTAAACCAGCTCACCATGGTAGCCAGCCAGGCTCGTCTGCTTGTGGCCCACCAGGAAAAGGCCCAGCTGCACCTATTGCAATGGACATGCACAAGCAATGACTGCAGCCTCTGGCTGCTCCAGCTCAGAGCTGAAGTGCAGCCCCAAAGGAGGTTCATAGCAAACCTCCATCCCCAGCTCTAGGTTCCCAGAGCTTCCCAGCACCTTCTTCCTCCACCTGAGTCTAGCTGAAAAAAATAACAATCCTCCCTATTTTACCAGCCAGAAGGGCCGCTCTGGGGCCAAAGAGCATCGCAGGACCCACAGTGACCATATGTGGCCAGGAACTAGCTTCCCTATTTCTGAGCAGCAGCTTCTGCTGTCACACTGGGCTAATTTTCTGCAGGGTGATTCAGAGCGTGCAGGCTGCCTCGCTGCCACTACCGCCCCGCGAGCAGCCCGTAAAAGGTGCCGGTGAGGTAATGGTCTCACTTCTCCGAGTGAGCGCGCGGCGGCGAGAAAGAAAGAGCATCGCTCCAGGAATGAACCGGGCAGCAGTTTGACTATGCCTCTTTTTTACTGCATATTATTACAGCATTACATTCATAGTCAAGGGTCAGCTGCCATTTCCTGGGGTTTATAACTTGCCTGTTTTAATTAACATCAGACTGAAACTTGGTAGGGAGGCGGGGTCAGCCCAGATGTTAATGTTATTCCAAAAGTGCCTTATATCAGTGGTACAATTTAAAACATATTAAAGAGGGAATATGTAGGGATGTGCTGATTCCAGGATTGTTCTTTAGATAAATATTAAAGAAAAGGCTTATTTCTGAGAGAAGGCAACCTGCCGTTGCCTTTGTGCCATGGGCACGGGCTTGCCTTCAAGAGCCTAGAAGAGCCAGCTCCGTGCTGGCCCTGGGGACTCCTCTGCCTTTGCGCTAGCCTTGCAGGGGGCACAGAGACCCCAGCAGATTTTAGCTCAGGCGCAGCCGTCTGCACAGTTGCACCCTTTCACTCACCACCCAAAGTCAGAAGCAGGAAAGAACGGGTTTCTTGGTGCTGTTCTGCCTTGGGAGCCCTTGTAGAGCCTGGAGGCTTCGGTGCTGAGACATACAAGAAAGTCCCTGAGAAACCTTCTCCTCATCTGGAAGCAAACTCTCCATTTGTTCTTTTCCATTGCCCTGTGATTCTTATTACTCCATATAGTGAAAAATTTTGACAACTTGCGGTTGACAGTTATCTAGGCAGACACACAAAAACACTTTAAAGAGCTGCCTTATGTACAGCAATCTCCAATTTTCAGGATGTTTTTGCAGGTATTACAAGACATGAGAATAGTTACAGCTACAGCAAAGTGGTCCCTTGACCACTTCTGCTGTATTTGTTCTCAGAGAGCCAGCTACTTCCCACTTGTTTGCAAGCTGTAGAAGTGAGCTGAACTGAACTTACCACGTCACTGTGCCAGTGACATTGACACAGGGACACCGAGATATGGCAGCACCATTTTAGAAACCTCTCATATAACTAACAGTTCAATTGGCCACTGTCTGAAGCAGTTGCTCTCTTCACTGCTCTCGCAGTGGATAGTACAGTGCTGACACCCTTTTTGTTAAGTTAAAGCCTCGCAGGGACTCCCTACCTTAACTCTGAATGGCACTGATCTTGTACATATATGCTATTTCCTGATATTTTAGCCCATATTTCTGGGTTTTCTGAACCAGTGTTGACTTCCTATGGCTTTACCTCGATGAGGCCAAGTAACAAAGTCTGCACTTCTCAGTACACTTGCCTGCAGACTCAAAAGTCCTCAAAGTAATAGGAGGGATCTCAGTCTAGTCACCTGAAAAGACACTCCAAAATCAGCATATCTGCTTAACCAGCTTCCAGCTTTAGATCACATCTCCCTTCCTCATCTGCTGAGATCAGTCTCATGCATGAGACAGGAGCTGGTGCTCTCCTCATGCTCCATGTAGGGAGACAAAACACAAAGAAAACAAGTGGCTTCTCCAAGGTCATACAGGGAATCGGTGGCAGAGCTGGGAATCGAACACAGGTCTCACAAGTTCCAGGGCCCCAAACAATTGGCCATCCTTCCTCAAAATACAGTCTTCTGAGGAGTAACACAAATCTGCTTTGAGCTCTGGAGCTGCTTTGGAGAAAGCAGCACATGAAATAGGCCTAACTTAAATGCTGCTTGTCATAATAAACAAAAAAAAAAGTGGATCACATCCTTAGCTTGTGGGGAAAACTCCCAAAGGAGAAAAGACAACTAAGAAAAGCAAATCTATTTCCAGTTGGCTTAAATTCATTCTACAAAGGGCCACCCCTCTACTAGAAAAAAAATAGAAATCCATGCATCAAAGAAGACTGAAAAGACTAGTGAGCTGCCAGCTATGTTATGCTTCAAGCTAAGAACTGGCTTGCCCAGTCCCCAGCCTCCTTCCTTTCTGCATACATTAGGAGAGAATTGTCATATCATCACTGCTGCTACATTTGAATGCCCAGGACTAAATGTTTAGGGACATAGCTGGTACAATAGCTTTTCCCTTCTTGGCAAAGCGACCAAAACTGCCCCAGGCAAAAAGTGACATTCCTCCAGTGCTAACAGAGAAAAATGCTAACAAGCTAATTTTGCCTGTTTCCATTTAATTTTGATTAGGACCTCACTAGCTGCAGGTAAATATCCCAGTCTGATCGAGTAGGAAGTGTGCTGTTTGCTTTGTCTTCACTCATTAGCGAGCAGCGGGAGCAAATATAGTGGGTGAGCTGATTACAGCTCTTGGCTTCTTTCACGGGCCAGCAGTGAATTCCCGGGGACCGCATTCCACCTAGGTGTTACATCCCTTGGTGACTCACACAGCAGTCACACGTCCCAAGAACACAGCCAGAGCATCATACTGCAGGATTTTTTTAGTATGCAGAAATTTGATAACTTACCAATTCTTTCCCTCCTGCCCTCTAGCATGCTTACCTTCAGAAACAGAAACATTTGATCAAGTGTTGAGAGGCTGCATGTTGCATTGTAAACTCAGAAATTCTATTCTTTTTATTTTTTTTCCTGGAAACTTAAGATTCCTTTGTAGAAAATCCTAAAGTGTAGGTATTTATGGAGTCCTTTTCATTTTATTTCTTTTGCTCTTGTTAATACTCACAGAAATGAGCCAGTAGAGGAAGAAGGAAAAGAAGAGCTGTACCACATCAGATGGACAAGAGTTCATTGGCCAAAGGAAGGAGAGGGCATCACTAACTCTGTCACTGTTCCCATTCCCTGCCATCAGTGGATGTGGCTGATGCATCAGTGATAGTTAATATCTATTAAAAGTAAAAGAAAATGTGATTTACCAGGTCACCACAGTTCCTTTATAGGAGAAAAGGAAGAAGGGCATTATTTTATTATAGACCAAGAGCCAGGAAAGAAAGACCATCAGTAACATGGGTATTACATAACTACCTAGCAAATAATTAAAGAACAGTATTTTGCTGTCTATGTAGATGAAAAACAGTGAGTAGAAAGATGGAAACTAAATATATGAAACATTTGCTGTCAGGAGACACTAGAGAACTAGCTTTGTAAAAACATGTGCACAGCACAGCACGCCGCCAGGCCTACTATGTGCACTACCTATGAACAGTGGGAGGAGACAAAATAGGGGAAGATTGGGGGCCAGATCAAGTCACATAACAGTCATTCCCTCCTGGTTCCAGGAGGACTTACTCATTTCCAGTGGCAAACATTGACTCCCTGGACCAGGTCCCTACATTCCCAAGCACGATACTTGACATCCTACTCCTATCTAGGACAATGTTGGCAAGACCCATCTAGGAGATCCACAGCACTGTTCTGTTGCAATGGAAATGTACTGCTTGGGATAGGGATTCAGAGCGTCCAAACTAGACTCTGCTTTGAACTATTTCCACAGATCGTTGGGCACACATCAGCCCGGGGCCATGGCTAGTTGCCCGAAGCAGATGTCCCTCCGTGGTGTGCCCTGGAGACCACTGATGGTGCCACCCAGCTCAGCTGCTCAGCAGCCTGCAGGAGCCCAACGTGAGTGACAGTGATTCAGCCCCCGAATCAGCTTACGGGAGGACCACGCTGCATGAACCAGCACCTCTCTAGAGCACCGGATCATGGGCTTTGCGAGCCTAAGAAAGCTCTGCCTTTTTCTTTAAAGGCAAGGGTTATTTTCTAGCAGACTGAAGTTTAAACAGTTCCCAAGATCCGGGGAAGTGGGGGTTGGGGCAATGCAGAGGCAATAAAGGCAGACAAAAGATTTGAGGTTATGTTCTTCAGAAGGGAGACTCTTTTGTTTGTTTGTTTTGTTTTTACTCAAAGGGCATTTTTTAATTTGTTCCTTGTTTAGTTGTTTCCAAATATATGTCTTTTCCATCTTACTCCTTTCCTGTCTCTCTCTGGTTCTGATTTTCACAGCCATTAGTAAATACATCAGTAGTGGGATCTCTTCTCCAGGATTTATGTTTATGGTTAAAAATCAATTTCACCCTCAGAAAAAAAGAATGAAGGGGAAAAGTGAGAGAAAAAAATGATAAAAAGAATAAGAGAGAGAGAAATCACACAGATGTTTGATCAGCTGAGCAGTCTCTTTAATTTATGGGGAAAACCCTCATGTCCTACATTGGCTCTTGGTTTCAGTGTTCAAAAGCATATTGTTCTCACTTTGTTATTTAAAATAAAGAGAAGATTAAAAATTAAGACCTATATTACACTATTAAAATGTATTCCAGCATGACAAAAAAAAAAGACATGAGTGAAATTATTGATGTTTGCTAGAAGCAATGGTGGCACACACAGAATGGTGCCAAAGTCCTGCCATTGCCTGGTGACATTCATCTCCAGATTGCCAGAGCTCTGTAAGGCCAAAACATGTGTTTAAACCTGGCTTATAGCAGATCTGTTTGCAGTGCCATTTCTCAGGGCATTAACATATCAAAACCAAGAAAATTCAAACAGTTAAATAATTCAGGTAAACTAGCTCAGATCCTATATGCAACGGAATGCTGATTTGGGAAGCAATTGCAATAGCAATTGCCTTGGCACCACCTCAAGTCTCCTTCTTCACCTCCACCACCTTGCAAATCTGCCAGCTAGACTGTCTGCATGATCACAGCACGGCAAAGCTGAGCTGGGGCAAGCCATGGTATCTTAGGCCATCTAAAAAGTTTTTACTAATACAGCTGATTTATACAGAAACAGGTCAAGGACCTCCCCTCCCAAACAGCTGACCATGCTGCTCAGGAAAGCAGTCAGATCTGGAGAGGGCCAGCAGAACTGCAGGCAAAAGAGACTGGGTGATAACAGCCTCTGCCCTGGGGAAGGAGGGGCTTGTCCTCACCCAAACTCTTGATTTTCATCAATATAACTGAGCACTGGAAAACTACAAACTTTCCATTCAGTCATTCTCAATTTATTGCATCAGGAGGGAATAAACATCATACATTTTCTACATTAGATCTACTCAGAGTTGAGCAGGATTTATTTTATTTAGACCACACATTGTGTGGTGTATTTATAAAGCAGAAACCTCTGAAATACAGCTCTGCTATGGGAGGTCTCAGTTGAGCCATATATTGAACAATCACACAGTTTAGCAAGCTGGTGAACTTCAGTGAAATAAATACCATGGAAGAAGCTGGTCAATAGGACAGAAAATTGGTAGAAAGCTGGGTGTGTGGCAGAGTGGGCAGAAGCCTCGACCAGCATTAAACCCTGAGCCTCCTGCAAACCACAGGAGAGCCTCTTCCCGGCATCCTCCGTGCTCGCCATGAGTCACTGCGGAGGCTCCACATTGAGTTATCGCCATTTAGAGTGGCATTTCCTTCCAGACTGCACAAAGCAAAGGAGCCATATTAGTAAATTTATTGAGTATTTCATTAGATCAATATGGAGTATGATTTAGGACCCTCTGCCCAGGCTCTTTAAATCTATTTAATCAAACCAATTAATAAAAAAAATCCAGAAAGTTGAAACATATCCTGTAAGGTGCATCGTAAATATACTCCCTTACTTATGTTTTTGATCTCAGCCAGGTAATTAACGGCTTTGGTTAAGCTCAAGTCATTCCCTCATGCCTGCTCGTGGTCATAAAGCCCCAGGGCTATGCGTAGCTCATGGATTTATTATGTTTTTTTCCAGTTGCAAAAGCTTCTCTCGCTCAGTTTTCCTTTTTTTCTTCCCTTCTCTAACTCCACCTATGCAGACTTCAGAGGCTCTCCATCCTAGCAACAACAGGAACAACAGCTCTGCCAAGTGCAGCAAATTGTTCCACAGCCCATATCTTTTTACCCCTGGTTATGTAATGCAGTATAGCATTTTGTCTTCCTCTAACTCATAGGATACCATAAATACAGCTGAAAATTGGATATCCAAACTGTTTAGCCAGGGCTGTAATCTGACCATTGCATGTGTCAGATTAATGTTCCTCAGCTGCACTTCAAGAGAGATGAAGAACATGGCAAGATGCTGATGTTGGACCTTCCTGATCCAAAAGCAAAGGAGTGGGAATATATTACTCTATGCAGTAAAGAGGGTCCTAAATCTTCCACTGGGAAACCTCTCAACCATCTAGATAAGCATAGAGAAAACTCAAAGAAGAAAAAAAAAAAAAATGCATGCTCATCACCAGTGGCAGGGAAAAGATGTCTAATGTGCTGAATAGAGAATGAAAGCATGAGAACATTTCTTTCCAGAGTCTTAAAGTCAAGATAGCAGCTTTATCTTGCTTTACAATCAAGGAAATCCGGGCTCTGGGGGAGAGAGACAGGGGACAGATAAATGGGTTTCCTCTAAGCACATATATATCAGAAGCAGAAGAACATTGGTCGTAACTCTTGGACAGCGCCCCAGACCAAAATAAATAATGGGGCACGCTGGGCTCATGAGCTGTTTAGAGCAGGAAAGCTGAGCCTGAACACACCATGGACAAGAAGCTTCTCTCAATTCTGTTTTTGGCAACCACTTGTTTTACATGAATGAACTATGTGAAGTGAAGGAAATAAAATCAACTGATTCTGTTTTTAAAATTTAAGTCCCGAGACAGGAACCACGTATCTTTTAAAATAAGCAGCATAACACTGAAGTCTTCAGCCATGCTAACTTGCCATAGCTGTGTTAGTACCACAGGAGCTGTGCTAAGATATTTCAGGTGAGGATTAGGCATGGCATGGCCTTTCCATCCAGACCATACCAGATGGTATGTGCCATGGTTAAAGGCCCTGCTCTCAGGGAGGATCAAGTTTGTTTGGTAAAATGATGCAAGATGAAGACAGTCTCTCCTCACTGCAGCAGATCTGAGAGGCTGCCTCGTGGCACCATTCCACTTCCCAAATGAAATCAGGAACCTATAGAGCTATTAAAATGTTCCCATGAAGGCCTTCTGATCTAGACAGACATGCTAGAAATGCAATGGAAGAGGAAAAATCACTGCCCTATAAATTCTGTGCTATCCCCATAGTTATCACAACAGACATGGATCTAGGAATTGAACTCAAGTTTCTCAACTCCCAGAGCAGCGTGTTGTTACAAGAGCACTGGTTTGTAGACTTAGAAGTAAATCCCACTACTGTCTCAGGATAAAGAATACAGTAAACTCGATAGTTTGAGATAATCACATACCTCTTCTGTGCATCACACCTCAAAATGCTCACAACAACCTGGAGTCTCCCAGGAAACACTGACAACCACAAAAGCTGGGATGGTATATGTGTTTACCGAAAAAGATTATGTTTGCTGGCATGATGGGACTAAAACTAGAATGCAGTAGTGAGGAGGAAATATCTATTGGTTTCCCAATTTTACCAATAGCTTCTTGATGTATAGGTCTAATTTTTAGCCACACAAGTGGGAATCCTCAAATGGATCAAACCCTGAACAGAAAATCTCATCAGCTGGGCATTGCAGAGGCAACAGCACAACATATCTGGAACTTGTAGAGGGACTCATCCCTTCCTGGAAAGGATTTGTAAGCACAAAAGCCCAACTGCAAATCCTTTGAAGATGGTGAGAGCCCTTCCATTGACTTTAACTGGCCTTGGATCTGGCCCAGGGCTTGTAGGCAAATGAGTCACTGGTAAGGTTTTTTCTCACCAGGACAGGACGGAAAGAAGACACTGCTCCCAGAGCGGATGGGGTCCATGCGGAGGAGCACTTCTTCAGGAAGGAGCAGGCCATGGTAGTCCTGCTTGCTCTAGTATCTACTCAGGACTCTTAAGAATTGTGTTTCCACACAATCCAGGGGATTTCTAAGCTTGCCAGATCCCAAACTGGGGGTTTTCTTCACTAGCTCCACTACTCTATCCACTGTGCTCTTAGCGAATTGTCCCCACTACAGTCCCATTCTCACCTAAACTGTGTTCAAACACTGGGGAGAGGGGCAAAAGGGCTTCTGAAAGCAGGAAAACAAATCCATAGCTAGTAAATTATATATAGCTCTTATCCCACAATTAGTTTGTAATTCTGAAGGGCTGCAGACAGTCAGGCTCCTGTGTAATAATCCTTGAGATCAGATTCACACTGAAGGACTTTGAAGAAAGAGATATGCAACAAAAATTGGGCCAGGAGCTATGCCAGTTCAGTAAAAGAGTCTCTCCCTATAAAGGTTTTAGCAAAAATGTGAGGTCATTTCCACAGTTACTTTTTTCTTTGCACAAGTTGTTTTTCCCTTTGAATGTTCTTTTCTGACTCAAACTCCAGGTCTGACCCTTCTTTATCAGCACTTCAACATTGATTATAATGATGTTAACTCCACTGCAGAAAAGGGTCAGAAAACACTACTGTAGGTGAAAAGACACACATTTCCAGTTTGGATAATTAGAAATAGATATCAAAAACAAAATGTGTTTTATATATCACATATTATATATAATATTGCAAAATGGGCGGTATTTATATTTATCCATTCATCATAATGATTGATTACTTGCACAGTGGGTGATAAATCAAAATGCAGTAATCAGTAAATCAAAGATTTATACTAGTAAAGAGCAGCAGAGTAATTAATCAATTTCCTGTACATCCAGTAATTAATTAGGCTCCAATCTGAAACTATAATGGCTGGTTTACAATTAAGAGACAGATATCTATCTTTCTCTCTCTATATATATATATGCATGCCTAAAAGCCTAAATTTTTCCCTAAACATCCTGTCCTTGAGAAAGGGATAAGTTGATCCCAAACAAACAACACTCTGCGAAGGATTATGATGCACTTTTGTGTTTACATGCAATGCTCCCACCTCCTAGAAGAGCTGGAATACACAATATATTGCTAAAATCTCACAGTCAGCTTCTTTCTGCACCAGAGCCACAGATTGACACGAGCCCCTCTGCATGGGGGTATAAAAGCTAAAGCCACAGAGCTCCAGCATGGGTCCTCGTGGCTGCCTTTTCCCAGAAGCTGCTAACACGCTATTCAGATCAAGCCAGGCTCCAGGTTATTCCTGAGTGCCAAAGTCCATCCATGCTGCAGAAGAAAGCAGGTCCCACGGAGCCTGCAGAGAAGAGCAGCACTAACATCTCAGCAGCAGCGCCCTGGCCGCTCCTGTCAATGGTCAGTGGCAGCAGGTGGTTCCGAGTACCAAAGGGAAAGGAGATCTACTCTATGCGTTGCTTACACAGAGTCATGGTGACCAGGTATGAACAAGGTTGTCATCTCCCTTATCTTGACCATAATAGACTCCCTTGGCATATCTCACCTCCATGCTTTGCTGATCAATGTTGGTTTTAATCTAGACCAGCAGCACCGCTCCATCTTGATGGGTCAACATGGGAGCAACACAGGACCAGCTGCAAAGCTCAGCAGAGCTAGTACAAGACAAATATTTGTTCCTAGATTCTTCTACCAGCAAGAGCTCTTCCTTATGCCAGCCAGCTGCTTGGCAGGAGTTGTTTCCTGCTCTTCTTATTTATTGTAATGTCTTAGCCTTTTATCTGGCAGAAAGAAGCTCTAGAACCACAAGATGGCCATTTTCCACCCATTCTTCTGCCACGGAGCTGCAGAAAAGATCTGAGCGCAACTAAAAGTTGGAGAAGAGCAACAAGACACATTGCCCTGGCATTCCTTGATGCACCCCTACTTCAGAAGGGGGAAGTTCCAGTTCGTGTAAAATACTCTTTTTTGGCTTACTGCAACACTACTCTGACAAATTTAGTAGCTGTTCGCTGTCAACAGAAACCATCACACATCTGTGTGACAGACGTGTCAAGCTGCATCTGTGCCACTGATCATGTATCTCAGGTGAGAAGTCAGATGTGATGGGGAAGCTTTCAAGGAAGGAAGAGTGCACTGCACCAGATGAACAGGCTTTCTTCCATGTTCCTGTGTTTGGTATTCCCTTCTTTCCTGGGTGATTGGCTTTACCTTCCTCCTTTGAGAGGAAAGAGGACTGGGATGCACATAAGCAGGTGTCACCAAGACTCTTCTTTGCACCCTAGCTATATCAGTTAAATGGCCTTTTGTGAAAGTTGATAGGCTATTCAGGGTCATAAGTCAAGATATTAAGAAAGCAAATTGAAATTTCTTTTACTCTGAGACCTTCAGATATACTAGTTACTGTAATACAAATAGGGCAAAATGGGCAAGTACCAAAAGTTCCCTGAGAAAATCCCCTCTTACATATGAGACAGTTTCCCAATAAAGGTCTTTTCTGTGCACCACTGCTACCTGTCACTCCCAGTGGCTTTGAAGCAAACACAACACACCCTTGCTTTATAAAATGGGTAACAGCAGGTGTAGCATAGGCATAAATAAGACTGGCTGCAGCCTTATATGGCCAGGACTATATTCATTCAAAAATGCAGTTATGGGTTACCCAGACAGCTCTAGGTAAAAGTGTTAAAGAACAGCATTTTGCTTGACACTTTCAAAATGAAACGTTGCATGTTCATATTTCACCAGGCAGGTTTTGAGATTTGCTCAAACTTGATCTTTTTATATACATATATTTTTTTCCATGCAGAAAGAAACAACACTCTTTGCATAAATCAAAGTGAGATTTTTCAAAAGAGAAGATAGTGAAATTATTTCAGAAGAAAACTTGCTTTGTGTCCTCCTGAAATAGTGAGAAAGCTGCAAGTCAGCAACTGATTTGTGATCCTGCTTCACCTCTGCACATCGTAACTGGACAAGGCACGAGAGCATCATGGGGCTGTCAGGTGCTTTGCAAAGAGGTTCCAGTGACACATCCTTTCTCTATAGCATTGCCTGCAAGTGCTCTTTGTGACCTCGTTTTGCCTTGATGCCTGCACTGCTCACTCTGAATTTGGCTGCCTAGTTTGCTCTCAAGCCTCAATGTCTCTACTTATTTGTGTTAAGGATAGGACACACGGACAAAATAACCAGAGCAATGCCAAAGCTGTAGCCCAATACTGTGCGCTCTGGAAACAGCGGAGCAAAGAACACTTTGGGTTTTTTTGGGAGGGGGGGAAAGAGAGGAAGGTGAAGGAGGGGGGTAGGAATGTGGGATGAGGAATCAGCTAATTATCCTCATCTACATTTCAGCCACATCGTTCATGAGTACTAAATCATTCTTGACATATTTAGGTTGCCATTTATTACCAAAATTATTCAATGTGAGTTCGCCATTTAGGAAGTGTTAAGAAAAATACTTACACCTTCAGAGTGACTCCAGCTCTGATCCCTTCTGACATAAGAGCACCAGTGGGCCAGCAACTTAAGGCAGGTCTGCCCACAGTATCAGCTGAAGAACACAGCTGGACACACAGCTGGAACAGACATGACTGCAGTGCCCAGAAAAGACTTACTAGGAAAAAGCCACCTCCACTTTTCCCCCTAATGCTACTAACAAATATTTCCTGCTATAATGATCTTAGCATTCAGTTGCAAGTCCCTGAGATACATGGGAGATTTTGCATTCATCAAAACTTTGCTTAAAACTTACAGGCTTAAAGCTATATAATCACAGGGGGAACAGTGTTATGCCAAAGGATATATGCAAGTATGCACAGACATCAGGCTTCACTAGGCTGCTAAACTAACATATTTTAGGTAAATATTGGTTGTTCATTGATAGAATAATCAACATTAGTTTAAACCACAGCTCTCCATATAGCAAAACATCAAAGCAAAACTTTACATTACCACCAAGGGACAGTTTCACAGGGCCACTCAACAAAGAAGACTACTTGAACCACTTCTCCACAACCCAAGTCCATCACCACCCTTCCCCTACTGATTCCCTTTTTATCTCTGCATCATCCTTGCTCTGTGTTTTGAATCCCAGTCCTGCTCAAGCCTCACATGTTCTCAGCTGAAACCACTGATTGAGATTCTGACCCTCCTCCTCAGTAAGCCTGAGCACTTACATATACCTACGTCACATGTGCAGGGACACTTTGGTGGGTTTATATGAGCTAATCTGGGAAATGGTACACTTACAATTCGTATTTTTATGAGGTTTTTACTTTGGCTCAGCTCACCACTACCACCAGCTAGGGAACCATTGTGTCCACTTTTTTTCTTTTCTCACCTGTATCCTCCCTGTTCTTCTAATTAAGAAATTAGTTAGTTACTTTGTTTGTTTGTTTGTTTTTTCACACTGTATGTATTTGTATCTGTATGTCCCCATTTAAAGCTGGCAGACACAATGGCTAATTTCAATGAAATTTGACAGAGAGGCTGAGGTCTCTAAGATGTGAAGCACACTTGGGTTTTATGAAAATAGATTCTTGGATAGAGGAAACTGCTTTTATTAATGTCTCCCACAGAGAAAATGTTAATAGATTTACCCTTTATTAGTCATTAGAGAGCCAATGTAGAAGAGAAATGTTGAAATTCTAGCTCCACCAGTCCTGCTGCTCATGGAGTAGGTTGTGTAACAGTAAATCGGGATTATCTGGACCCCACCACCTGAAGATTACTCTGAAAATTTCAGAGTTGTTGTTATGTTCTTTGATAATTCAAAAGACAAAACTACCTGATATTTGATCCAGAATGTCCCATACTAACAACAAGCTGAAATGTATTTTTTAATAAAAACAATAATAATTAATAATGTATTTTTAGTGAAGCACTGAAGATGAGCACAACTCCACAGACTTGATTAAAGCAAAACTGATTTTCACCACTTTACCCTTTATTATTGTTGGGACTATATTCATTCCTTCATCTCCAAGTTCAAGAAGGAAAACAAAAATAGCCTTTTTCATGAGAAAAATCCAAGTGGGAGGGGTTAGTTGGCAAGATGCTTCCAGTGAATGGGCCTTGATTTTGCAACTGGCTTCCAACTGAGTCCAAGGCAATGTGAATTTGACTTCCAGACTATCTGCCGAGCTACTTTCCCAGGCATTTGAAGCAGATGAGATGTAACAGCAGTTTCCCCCTTAGCCAGGGCCAGTTTCCTATCAGAGGTGCAAATTCAGATTTATCTGCTACAAGAAGCTTAATAAAAAACATCCTTATTCCCCTCCCCCAATCATTGGTTATCATAAACAAATCCCTCAGCAGAAGCTAAAAAGAAGATACTTTGAGGTTAAAAGCAGCCTTTAAAAGAAAATGATGTTGTACATCATCCCAAAATTTAATATGACTTTATGCACAATAGTAATGTGCCTGGTAATGCAAAGATTTTTCTAAAGTAGCTTAATAACAATCCAATATTCTCTTTCTTAAAAAATGAAAATGTATGTCAAAAAGGGATCTAATGTAGCTGCATCTTGTATCCATTGATGGAGAGAGCTGATTTACATAGATAGCATTTAACATACTATCATCATTATCCTATCAGTCTTCTGTCTAATCTGGAAGCCTTGAGACAGAGTTCTCAATGTTCTCTGAAGGAAAAAAAAAAAAAAGAAAAAAAAGAAATACCAACCAAAATGATGGTAAAGGGGGGGAAATCAGCAAGGGACAGATGAATATCAAATCAGATGAGATAAAAATGGGATTTTTTTTTTTTTTAGCCAGCGTAGTATGATCTTAAAATGCTGAAGAGTGGATAAAACAAATAATGTTTAAGACTGTAGCATACGGTACCACAATGAGGAGGAATAAAAGAGAGAATTATGTTAATGGTTGGGTCTGCGTGTGCTTGTGGAGACTGCTCAGAGGTGGCTTGTGATGGTTTAAAGGATGCAGAAACATGTCTGAGGATCTTTGAAATACAGGGAGTGTATAGTAGTCATTTCCTTTCCCTCTTAGCCCATTTTACATGAATTTAATCTTGTGGAAGGTGTGAACAACTGAAGGGGGCCTTCCAGTACAGCAGTGATGAGGCTGCCTGAGAACCTGAATGAGGTTGGACTGTCCCCAGCAGAGTCAGTGAGTTTTGGTGCTTCCCTTTTTCTGGAGCTGGTTTGCATTAAGCTGCTCCCCTCCACCACGAGGATATGGCTATAGCAGTGCTTCTGCCCCCTGCTCTCCTCTTCCATGTTCACTGGCTTCCTTCAAACTTGGCAAAACCACCTGGTAATCCTCCACTTTCCCCCTTGATTCCCAGTACTAATTTACCCCGGCCACCACAGGCGTCTTAGCAGCATGGATAAGTGCTGGGGAGCAAGGCTGGCAGCGCTTCCCTGCAGACCACAAAACCACCCGGCAAAGCCCGTGGTGCTCCCGTGGGCAACTTGTGGCCACAGCACGTTTCTGAGCCCTGCACTGCGCCAGCCCCATCCCACCCTCAGCTGAGCCTCACATCCAAGCACCACCAGGGCACAGGACAGGGATGGACATAGCAGAGCTGGAGGGCTGCAGCTCCCCAGGACCATCCTACGGATACCAAGGTCCTGCTCAGGGTAGGCAACACAGGCTCAGCTGCGCAGCCGCCCATCCCTGTGTCAGACTAGACAACCAGACTGCTCCTACACCTAGGATAAAATGGTGCACAAGCGACCAAGGGCTTTCTTTGCTCAGGGTCACACAAGGAATCTGTGGCAAAAAAAAAATTGCATGTGCATCCCAAGGGACCTAGATGCTCACCAGGCTCATCCTACTGCTCCTACCAACCCTTTGGCTCATGCTCATTTTCTTGCCTACTTGAAAGATTGGTTCCCTCAGCCTAAACTAAACATCTTGCATGATGTAAGGATGTGGTCGCCCTCTTTGTCTGAGAAGGCATGACAGGAATTCAGGCAGCGGAAGAGCCCCAGGCGCTGCTCCAAATCTGGCTCAAATGAGTAGAAGCCATTCCACAGATTTCACTGTAGTTTGCATCAGGCCCTTCAGGAGAAGAAGGAGAAAAAAAGTAATGTTTCCAGCAGAAAACAAGTGTCTACGTTTGCCTGCATCCTATTTGCCGTATAGGTCTCCCATGGTACCATGACCTAGCCTCCCTCATAAGAGGACAAGCAAAAAACTGGACTGGTGGCTGCTACCTCTTTCTTGGAGGGAGGTAAGGGAAACCTCACATTTCTCCAGCCCTGTCTGTACCACACATGCTTCCATGTCATGCAGTGCTCAGCCATTTAATGCCGCATCTGCCGCTGGATAGAAGCAAGCATGATGCAATATAAAGCCTAGTCTAGTCACTGTACATAATTATGGGGAAGAATAGAGCAAATTATACCCTTACATGGACACGGAGTGGCACAGCCATGCTGCTACTAGCAGAATTTCCCTGTGATTGCAACTACAGGGCACCCAGCAGGGATTTAATCCTGTTGCAAGTAGCATTAACCCAGGTGTTTGTTCAAGGTTTCAGATGGTTAGCAGTGGGGCTCAGTCCTGTCCCCAAACCTAGTGGCTTTCAAGGGGGGATGTGACAGTTTTATAAAAGGGATTATGTAGCACTACTTGCTTGCAGCCACAAAGCCCTGGACTCGGTGACTCGGGAGGTGCTTTCCAGTCTTATGCTGCTCTGCTGCTAATTGAAAGGGAAACTGCTGATTACCTTTGTGGAGGCTTGTTCAAAGACAATAGTACCTTGTTAGCAGATAGTTAACCACAAGGGTGTCAGTCTTTGCAGCAGATGGGGGACAGAGCCGAGAAAGACGAGGACTGAGGAACACCTCCCCCTGCCTCGTGTGCGACGTGTCTTGCCAGAAGAAAAGAAACAAAGCCAGACAACCGCGCAGGTGGCCAGATGCTGATTGGTTGTGCGCTTTGCAACACTTGTGTTAAGAAAGTATAAAAAGAAGTCGGTTTGGAAATAAAGTTGTCTCACTCTGCACCCCAGACTGAGTCCGTTTCTTCACAAGGTGCAACAAATGGCGCCCAACGTGGGGCACGAAGACTAGCTGTCTCTCCGGTTGCACCGCCCAGCTGAACTCCCGGGAATCACGCTGAAAGGAAGCGTAAGGATCAAGCTGAAAGGAAGCTTACTTTGTGTGCACACTAAAAGCCTCTTGAAAGGAAAGAGGTAAGCGGCTGGGAACTATGGGTTCATACCTAATGAAGGAACAAAAGGACGATTTAGAAGCTTCTCCTAAAAACTTGAAACCGCAAAGAAAAAAAATTAGGTGAAGAAGAGCTGCAAAAGGTTCTTGCATGGGCTTCTAAAGACGATCCTTCGGTGAATAGTAAGAATGTTTTTAATCTGGAAAGATGGGACCAAATTGGGGTCCGACTGTGGGATAGTGCCACGCGCGGTGATAAGGCTGCTGCTAACCTGTTGCCACAATGGCGAGTTGTACTCGAAATATTGAAATCTCATAGTGGGTTGCAGTCGAACATAAATGACGGGATCGGGGCCCCTGCCATCCCCTCCGCGCCTCCTTTACCTCAATCGTGTCCTGATGAGAATCAGAAAAGAAAACGTGCTGCAAAAGCCTTTGCGGTACTGCCACCTGATGAACAGGACGATGATCCTTTTGGTCCGGGTCCTATTGACCCTGGAAAGGAGCCAGACCTATACCCCCCGGATCCTCACGATAAATGGGCCTCAGTAAAACGAGGAGCAAAACAGGCGGGGGATGTGGGCATGCTGAAAGCCTTTCCCGTTATCTGTGCACCAGACCAGAATCCGCGTTGGGAAGGTTTGTCGTATAATCTTATTAAGGACGTGCGACGTACGGTGACAGATCATGGCCTTGGCGCACCATATACTACCCACCTTATACAATCTCTTTGTGATTCTTCGGTTTTTACTCCCCATGATTTTAAAACTTTGTTTCGCCTCATTATGACTGATATGCAATACACGATGTGGGAATCGAAAATGAGAGAGCTTGCTCGAGCTCAGGGGGAGGAAAACCAGCGGCTGTCGAAAAAAGGTCCTTTACGGGCTGTTACTGTGGACGTGCTAATGGGGGAGGGCGATCACAGTGCTACAACAGCACAAGCAGAAATCCCCCCTGAGGGCTTGCAACAAGTTAAGGCACTTGCTCTCCGCGCCCTTAAGGCCGTTCCGGAGAGTGGTAAACAAAGACAACCTTTTGTTAGCATAAGACAAGATGCGAATGAGCCATATATGAAGTTTTTGGATCGGCTTAATGAGGCTCTGGAGAAACAAATTGATAATGAACAAGCACGAAGCTACATTTTTAAGCAACTAGCAGTTGAGAATGCTAACCCTGATTGCCAGAGAGTTTTGCGGCCACTAAAGGATCCTACTATTGATGACATGCTAAAAGCATGTATTAATGTCGGTACCAAACAGTATGAATATTCACTGATGGCCGAAACATTTGCAACAATGTCTATGAAAAGGCCATGTTTTGCTTGTGGCCAATTTGGGCATATTCGTAAATACTGTCCGAAAACACAAGCAAACAAAGGAGCGCCTGGACTATGTCCGCGCTGTCACAAAGGACAACACTATGCTAATCAGTGTCGATCAAAATTTGATAAGGAAGGTCGACCGCAAGCCCCTTCGGGAAACTTCAAGCGGAGCGCGGCAAGGGGTCGCGCCATGACGGCAAATCACCCCTCGGAGTGGCTCCCACCGGGAAGCAGCCGCCGCTTGTGCGCCAGCACAAGCGGCAGCGCCGGGGTGGACCTGGCCACCACAATAGAAGTGCTAATTACTGATACATCAGTTGTGCTAATTCCAACTGGTGTCCACGGCCCCCTGGGGCGAGGAATGGCAGCACTATTGATTGGGCGATTTTCAACAACGAGACAAGGGCTGTTTGTGTTACCTGCAGTTATCAACGCAGATTTCATAGGAGAAATTAAGATAATGGTATGGACTCCGATACCACCCTGTACTGTGCCAATGGGAAGATATGGACGATATATTGATTGCTGCAGAGCAAAAGGAAACAGCAGAAGAGGCTCTGCATCAGATTACGCGAGCAGCATCAGCTGCAGGATTAAGAATTGCGGAAGATAAAGTACAGGAAAGTCCGCCTTGGCGATATTTAGGATGGAGAATTTCTGATCATCAAATTCGACCACAATCATTGACCTTAAAGACAGACATAAGGACTTTGAATGATCTTCAAAAACTTTTGGGAACTATTAATTGGATCCGTCCCTCCTTAGGGATTTCCACAGAAGATTATCTAGTCCAGTAAATCCGTTTGTAACCTGTCTAGTAGGACAGCCTGTTGATATTTGGTATATTTTGTTTATTGTTAGTGTGCCTGCTTTGTTTCTTGTTATGTGTTTAAGGATAGATCATTTAATTAAGTCATGGCTGTTCAAACAAAAACAAATAAAGAAGGGTGAGATGTGGAGGCTTGTTCAAAGACAATAGTACCTTGTTAGCAGATAGTTAACCACAAGGGTGTCAGTCTTTGCAGCAGATGGGGGACAGAGCCGAGAAAGACGAGGACTGAGGAACACCTCCCCCTGCCTCGTGTGCGACGTGTCTTGCCAGAAGAAAAGAAACAAAGCCAGACAACCGCGCAGGTGGCCAGATGCTGATTGGTTGTGCGCTTTGCAACACTTGTGTTAAGAAAGTATAAAAAGAAGTCGGTTTGGAAATAAAGTTGTCTCACTCTGCACCCCAGACTGAGTCCGTTTCTTCACAAGGTGCAACATACCTTGTCCTCAACATTCATTGTACACAGACACCTTGGAGATCGCACAGAAAGTTTCCATGGGAGCCCAAGGATACAGGGACACAACAGCCCTCTTTCCTCATTTCCAGACTGTATTTATTTGTTTTATTTCCTATTTTTTTCAGAAGGGGAGAAGACAGTTGGAGCCATGAAAGTATGAGCTACAATGTTTGTTTGTTTGTTTTTTCCTAAAAACACCTTACTTCCTTCTCAAGGACATGCAGTTCCTAGCAGACAGGAGGCAAAATGACAGAGATCCAGACCCGTAATAGCCATCTCCCCATCCCTGATGCACCCAGGCTTTAAACACCCTGTCCTAGACAAGAACTTGCACACAGTGGGTTGCTTGAAGAAAAGAGCAGAAACACAAAATGAAATGTAGAAACTGTAGCAAATCTTTCCCAAACAACCGTGTGGTTAAATGGGCTTAATGAAACTTTAAAAGATGAAATTTTAGCAGAGGAGAAACAGAGGGAGCAGATACTGTTGTATTTTGGAGAGGCTCTGCCCCAGTTACTTACCTCCACTGCAGTTTGTGGGACCACGAAAGAAAGAGTTTAGAGACATCGTGCACACTCGTGCCAGCTGGGTTGATTTGGCTGAGAAGTAAAATTGAGGCTTCAGCCCATAAATTTTATCCCAGGCAAGCAAAGATCAGATTCTTCCACCCTGAAAACAGGACGGAAATGGAAAGCAGAGAAACTTTTCTTAAAAGCAGTTCATTTGGAGGAGATCAAAAAACAAAGCTTGTTTTTAAATACAATAACTGATTCTGTCCTGGAGACAGAAATCTAAGCACATGCAAAGGACTCACCAAAGACAAGCATTAGTGTTTGTAAGATAAAGCCTTTATTGATACTTAAAGTTCCATCAGTTTAACTAAATGTATTTTTAAAACTCATTTAGTGAAAACATGCAAAACCCTTGGGCAGACACTCTAAAATTGTTTTAATGGTTTTAAATTGAATTGACTTCATGATTCCTTACTAAATTAAACTGTGCTAACTTTAAATTGTTCTGCAAGTAGCCACACAGCAGTATGTGCATGATTAACTAAAGTGAGTTTTAAACCAGTCAAACCACCTTACATCTAAGTTTATGTGTGGAGAAAGCCTTAAATACAAAGAGCATTAAATATGGGATGATGAACTGCCACCTGGCTAAAGCCACTGAACCTTGCCCAGTGAGATTCAGAATTAGAATAGCTACCAAAATTGATATATTTGCTCCCTGAATTGTTCTGCACAATTTTAAGTATTCATTTAACTCCTATTAAGCAATTTTCTGGTGTAAATCTCTTCAGCTCTCACTTTCATTGGAGTCTGCTGGGTTTGACACTCCAGGAAACTTAACAAGAACTTTTAAACTCTTTTTTTTTTTTTTTGGCTCCTCCATGACTTTCTGAAGGGAAAGCAAAGAGGTGACATTAAAATGGCATCACCCAGAGACAGCAATGACAGCTCTACAGACTAAGATACAGAAAGAGTGACAAGTATTTCTAAAAGCTGCTTTGACAACTCATTCCAGAGTTTTCCTTCAAGTTACAATCACTCTGCTGAGGTGGTAAAATCATTGCCTGAACGATCTGAAAATGAAGAAACTAAGTTGTGCAAAGTTGGCAGTATCTTATTCTTATATCTTATTATGTTCATCAAGCATCAGTTTCTAATGCCCTTTCACCTCAAAGCACTCGTGGCCCTGCCAGGACTTACTGCACATCACCGGGCTGCTTTCCTGGGGTAGCAAACAGGGAGCAAGTGCAGGCTCGTGGCCCAGGTTGCCGCTCTGGCACCTGCCCTGCTCCCTCCTAATGCTTTCAACTACCTCCAAGCATTTGTAGGACCTTCCTGCAAAATGCTTCTCAGGTACAAGGTCTAAGAGAGGACAGTGATTGTAGCACAGTCTATCTGAAGTGTTTAAACCCCAAGAGATCCAGATTTGGCAAGGTACGGGAGATGTAGAAAGGTACATCATAAAAACAACCGTAACAACCCAACCTATTCAAACTGCCTTGCTCCAACCTTTCTGAGCTTGCAGTGAGTTATTTCCCCAAGGCCACGAGGCACCAGGTAGTGTGACTGTGTGGGTCCCATGCCTGTCCCTGGGACGCTCCAAGCAGAAACACATTACCTTACCACATACTTTTCAAGCTTTAGCCCAAAGGCTCAGCCTAATCCTCAAAATTTGTTTTCACCTGCCTAGAGAAATGATTGCTTGCCTGAATAATTCAGTTGCTGGCAGCTTTATCAACTGAACATCAGACTATTATTATTACTTTTAGAAGGTTGCAAATCATTCTGTTCAGTAGGGGGAGTCATGTGAGAACTGTACAAACTGGCAACTGGAAGAACAGCAAGATATTGGGGAGGATCTTTACCTTGTCCTGCTGCTTGGCCTGACGCCCCTGTTTGCACATCAGCGTCACCCTGGTTGGTGCCTTCTGCTGGCAGACCCACATCCCCTCACATTGGCTCTTGCCTGGATTGGAGAAATTCCCTCTTTTCCAAGCCAATCAACAGAAGCTCACTGAGATTTATGGCTTTGATGAGTGAAATTTTCAGCCTTGAATCTACAGACTGCCTCTTTAAATACATTATAGAGATTGTCAGCAATGTATCAAGGTGTCTTTGCAGGATGGTATAAACTTCTACTGCACTACTTATTGCCATAAACTATACTTCCAGGTTTTTATTTATATGCGCATTAGCTCAATATGATTGGATCTGTAGCCAGCCCTGGGGATTGGAGTAATTTATATATATCAATAAAGGTCTCCAGCCAGCCACTGGGTGCTCTAAGGGGAACAGTAGTTCCATTTAAAACATTAGGAACTGGAGAAATTGAAAATAACTCTCTATTTAGAGGCCAAGAAGTAAGACAGCAGGCAACAGAGGTCCCAGCACAGCAAGGCTATACTAAAGAGATTGTTAAAATGTCATTTCGCTTACATATAAGCCACAGAAATAAATTTTAACCCCTTCCCTCCTATACTATCTACAAACAATGCTTGGAAAGAAAACATATTCCTCAAACCTAAAGTGTTTTAAATAATCCCAGAGGATATGACCATAAAACTTTGAGTGACACATTCAAAGAATTCAGGAGAGTTTACTTGCAAAATTACTTTCAAATAGAGACAGAAAATCTCATTACTCTTGCATTTGTTAATGTTAGAGCTGAAATGTAAAAGCAGGAAAAAATTGCTTCTGAAGTTGGACTTTACTAGCATGCTAAGGCACAGGGAGCCTGCAGGAAGAAGTGTTTTCTTGTCTACTAAAGTAACCAAAACCAGCATTTTTCAATTTTAATGTTAAAGTGTCTTTGAACTGCTCCTTACCTTTAACAAGCAAGGAAATCATTGCACAAGCATCAAGCATAAAAGATCTGCCAAGGTTTGCCTGCCTCCAGTATTCCTGATTTTCTAATGCTTCATGAATAAACTTGGCTGGTATTCTAGGTTTTAATCGTGTTTATATAGCAAAAATGGCATCTTACAGTGAACTTTAATGACCAGTAACTCAAAATCAGCTTAACTGACATACTATAATTTTTTCAAAAAAAATCTCTTTAATTTTCTGCAAAAGATAACTAGCAGGTCAGAAGTACACAGAGCAGAAGATAGGGTAAAAATGTTCTAGATCTAAAAAGCGGTATGAAGCTATATGGAAAAAAAATAGGCTGTCGAGACTTGCTGTAGTCTTTGCCATGTTCTTCGTATGACAGGACAAAAAAGCTTGTGGGATTGTTAGATAACAGCTAAGACGGGGCCTTCCCTGTTGTGCTGCTCTGCATTTTTTTTACTTTGAAAATCCTTCTCCTCTCCCAGCCCCTCTTCTCTCTTCTTCCTTTGCAGGAGTGAAGTGTCAAAGTTTCATTTCGCTTCCTAAAAATTCAGGATCTGTCTAGGAGCCCTAAATGTCAACGTGCAAAGCAAACCAGCTGGGGTTTTGTTTTTCTGTTATTTGCTTAACCTGGTAGGTGGGAGGAAAAAAAAAAGATAATGTAGTTCTAACTGGGGGAGTAGTCATTTCTGAGCACACACAATGTGCCTGGTGTGACCGCAGCCAAGAGCGCAGCAGCCTTCCCCACCGCCGTCACACCCCCGCGCCCAAGGGGACGAAACATTGCTAAATGCACAACAATGTCATTGTGTGCGGTGGAACCGCTGCCTTGAAGGAGGGTCCTTGCCAGGGTCCCCGCGCGCTGCCTGCAGTGTGCTGAGCGCTCCCACTCTCCTTGGCGCCACGGCCAAGCTAAACCCAGCCCTACTGAGAACTCGGATACTGCCCGGCTGTTCCAGCTCTTGTTTTGCTTTTTTTATGTTTTTTTAAGGTTTTTTGATTGATTATTTGATTGAAGTGTACCGATTTATGGTTCATGATGGTGTGCTTTTTGGTAAATATTGCTTTCTGCCCTGGGGAGATGGTGTGGCTAGAGGATAAAGCCATCGTGCAGAGACTAGGGAGACGTGAAGTGCGTTTTGGAGCACATCACACTCCGCAGCCTCATGGGTGAGCACAGGAGCTCATTTCATGACAAAGTGCTCATTTCCAGCGAAGTTTGTTTGGGTTCAGTCTCAACTTCTGCTGTTCAGGTGGCCCCTGTGCATCCCTGGTCACATTCTGGAGCTGACAACAGTGAGGACAAAGAGGAGACAACTCGCAGGCACCAGAAGCCCTGTGTCACCCCTGTCTGCCATGTGTTGTGTGTCTAGCCCATATGACTATCCAGCCTCAGCCCCAGTCCTTCAGGGAGCAGCCGCAAGGGCCACATGGGATGGCCCCAAGGGCCACATGCTCCCAAAGTATGAGGTAATGTTGCGGTGATCATCTGTGAATGTCACCGTGAGGGTCTCATCTGCCACTGGAGAGAAGCAGGAGCCTCCCAAGAAGGGCCCTTTTGCTCACCTGACTCACTGGCTCACTGAGCTGACCACCACCCAGATCTTCACTGGGGCAAGAAGAAGGGAGAGGTCCAAGGCAACCAGAGGGGAGAGTCCAAGTTCCCTTCCCTTCCCTTCCTTTCCCTTCCCTTCCCTTCCCTTCCGCAAACCACCCACATCCTGGTTTCATATCTGGTTTCATTCCTCATGCTGCAGACACAGCTCCCAGTTAATACCATAAAAGTGCCCTATTTAATCCTGACAATGAGTGGGCCTGAGTTGATACCTAGGCCTGGTGGTAGACAGTGATACCTACAGAAAAGCGATCGTGCGATACACAAAGAAGGGGAAAACAGGACACACTGTAGCAGACATATATATACCAGGAAGAGATGTCAGGGGACAGGGCAAAGATGAGGGAAAAGTTCACCGAGGAAGATTCTGATACGGTAGCTGGTAAAGGTGCAAAGTTTGCACTATCTGCTGGTAGCAGTCATGTCCTTCGCACACCAGAACCAGAGCCAGCACCTGCGGTAGCAGTGGTGTCACCACGCTGGCCTTGGGGACCACTGCCTGTCCTGGCCTGCACGAACAGGCAGGACGGCCGCTGCTCAGCTGGGACCATGTCCCAGCCCTGCCCAAACACAGGGCAGAGATGAACACCGAATTGCCACTCCTGAGAACTCTGCTGTGCGTTCCCTACAGTATTAATGGTCCTTTCTAGCTGTTGATAATTACGAGAATTTTTTTTTTCCTGACTCATTTGCTCACCGAGCAAATGCATTAGTGCCTCTGTAGTCTCACTTTGCTTGGAACTGCAGGCACACAGCGCTGCAATGGCTCTGTTATTCTAACATTATTAAATGTGCACTCTTCTTTTATTAGGCTTTTTAATAACATTTAAGTTGTACCCCTGGGAATTTTTGCAGAAAGGGAATGTTGGCCAGCCTAATTTGTACATGAAAATACCCCATAGGCCAAGGAAACAAGATTCAGATGAATTTCACGTACAGTATGACTGTGAATACAACAAGTGCTGAAGGAGCATTTGAGTGTAAAAAACATCTAGCAAGGAACATTTGAATCCCATGCGTTGTGCTTTGTAGGCTGTATTGTTTGTGCACACTATTGCTTACACTTGATGTGTATATTTGCTTTTTCGGTGAATTCGCCCTAATCTTCCAATCCTATACATAAGTGGTGCTTTGTTACACCCCACAGCGGGGGCAGCGGTGGATTTACTGCACTTACCAGGGACCCTGGTTCATATGTTAGTCCTAAATCATCTAATTCCCAGGCTGCCAGAAACAGGAAGTCCTTAGAGGTGTCCCAGATGAGTTGTCCAAGCAAGCTCCGGCCAGGAAATCCGTGGGTGTAGAGTGATGCTACAAGACACGGCAGATGCTAGTGTCATAGGCAGGAACAGACTCTCCTTTCAGAAAAATCACTGGCTCTGGCAAGAACAGGATTGAAACTCTGGAGAGGAACAGGCTGCCAACGCCAACTAATGTCACCAAACAGAATTCATTCCATTTTGCTCTAGGTGACACTGCTGTTAAGATCATTTAACTATAATCAGCTGTTTGTCATCCTCCCTGCTAATTCATTATCCCCTTTTAAAAAGCATTTGCAATAATCTGAGAATAGTAAACAAACAAAGTCACTGTAAAAGGGAGAAAATTGTGCATAATCCTTTTCATCTCACTGGAAAATTCTCTACTTTGACTTAAATGCTTTAATTCCTCTGCCTATTGGATAGCTAGCACATGAAGATTCTGCTAAAATGAGCTACAGGAAATCACAGGAACATCACTCTATTTCCCTGCTTGCAGCTATCTTGAGTGCTTCAAGGTTATTGTTTTCCTATACTACTACATGATTTGAAAAGTTGAGCTGTTAAAAATAATAGACCTGAAAAGGCACAGGCTAAAATGCAGAATTAGAACAGATGGAGAGAGGTTAATGTGGGAAGGTAGAGGGAAGGGACTCTATGGGACAGAGTTTTACTTTTGGTTTTGCCAAAAGCTCCCTAGCTAACCTTATGTGAGTCACTGAATATCTCTGTGCTAATTATTCTCTCTTTCTGTTTTGTTGCTTTAGAACCAGATAGTTAACCTGTTGTAGCCATTAATATTCAGTTATTTTCACAGGAGAAGCCAGTGCCTTTTTTGGTAAAGTTATTCAGATAACTGCTTACTCATAAGGAAAAGGGGAATTTAAACTAGAAATTATTGATGTTTGTAGAGCACTTTTTTTCTATGCAGAGCACCTGCACAAGGGAACTTGGATATTGATTCCGAGCTTGCAGAATTCCCAAAATACAAATAGAAAATTGTTGGCATACCAAGAACAGATGAGGGAGCTTTGGTGACAGGCTGGGGTGCAGCCAGTTTTCAGCGCGGTAGCACTGCATGGGAATCCTGACTCAGCAATGAAAAGTTGGTGGCATGGTCACATCTCTCTATAGCTTGAAGGTTACTCTGTGGTTTGTCTCACATAAAGTTTGTGGGAACATTTTGTTCAGTTTCATGACACAAGTTATGGTGTTTCACTTCTCATGTTTCACTTAGGGCATGAAATGATGAACAGACCCAGAATCTCAAAGTGAAACTCATTGGAAACCACCACATTTCTTTAGCCTTTGTTATAAATCCAGGAAAATCCACAAAATGCTCACACTTTCAATGCAAATCCAGCATCAGCTGGCTTAAAGGAAGGTCCTACTCAAACCTGCCCTGATTTCTGAGGGGAATTCCTGATTTATTCCATAGGAAGCAAAGAAGCTTCATGTTAACAGCATCCAAGAACTTTGCAGCGAACCTGGTCTGGGTTTCAGGTGGATAGCAAAACAGCGAAGTGAAAGCCCATGAGTGAAACCAAGATATTTCTAAAACTGGGTGGCTTTCAGGTTTCACAACGGGCATTTTTCTCAAATGATGCTACAGGATATTTTCCACTAAGCATTTACCTGCATCTCCACAAACCATAGTGGGTGCCAGAGCATCCACCAGGATATGGAGGTCTAAACTCAGGCGGCTGGTAAAACCCTGAAGATGTGCACAGAGGGCCCAAATATTGGACTTTGTTGATGTACTTTCAGTTGTGCAATTTCAAGTGATGTGTCGGCTCTGGAAACCCATGAACCACAGGCTGGAAATGTGTATTTGTAAATGTTGTGTTGCATATTGGCAACATAAAAGACGTGGTCCTGCAGGACACCTCTGGGATGTCCGGAGGGGCAGGAGACGCGTCCTCCTGGCAAGCAGCAGCCAAGCTGCTTTAATCACCATTTGGGAAGCACTTGCAGACCGGCTGACAATAGTGCTGATATATGAAACACATGTGAGGACACATATGGCCTGGTTTGCACATTGCCTTGTCATTTTCTCTTTTCTGGAAGACAAATGCAAGGAAGATGATAGACTTTGCACAGGCTGGAAAAATTATTTTGGTGTTTTGCAATTCTGTTTTAACTTCTGGTGGGGCTGGCACAGCATGGCAAGTATGTTGGCATCAAATGTAACCTACTCCTAAATAATGATCTCAGGCACTGATGCTAGTAGCATTAGTCCTAATCTTGCTGTATATAGTGACTTATTGAAAAGGTCTTGCTTCAAAACTGCTGCTGCTGCAAAATCACTGATGCTGAGTAATATGACCCATGATATTTTATATTTACTAGAGCAGATCTACCTCATCCCTGCTCCATTTGATACTGCAACAAGAGATATGTGTAATGAGTTAGTCACTGTGACTCACATAACCCCAGTCCCGATAAAGCAGCTGTGTTTCATGCTTTCTGTCTTTTTCTAAAAGGAAAAAAATTCTAAGTAATTCAAGAGTAAAAGGAGGAGATGGTAGTAATCAGTTCCACCTAATGATTGATCAGTTTCTGAGGAATGCTGATCAACTCCAGATGTTGCATTCCTGCTTCAAAATGTGATCATCAATTCAGAATTCCCATCTGGCTCGTCTGACACCAACGATACAAGCAGTTTTCCAAGAAACTCTAAAAACAACCACGGTTGTTGGGAGAATATCAGATAAGTAGATCTGCCAGTAGGATGTGGTAGAGCTCCCTTTCGTGAGACTAACTCCTCTTGGTGTCCCCAGGGGACTACTCTGTGGATGGTATCAGTCGGAAAACCTTTGGCTTTTGGAGGCATCCTTAGCCTACAACCTAGCGTTCAAGGCTAGGGGTTTCTGGACCCTGCTATCTCTAGTTGTGCTGGAGGAGAACAGGGGATTACACTCTACTGTTAATATCTTAACTCACACCCCAAAATTAGGAGATAATTTAATTCAGTCCTCTTGCCCACTTGCCAAATAGCAGAGGAAGCAAATACAGCCAGACCTTCATCAGTGTTTTGCATTTGCAAACTTGCTTTTTTTGCTTCCCCTATTCACTAACCTACCCCATCCGTTCTTGAAAGCCACCATGTCTCTGGGTAACCAGATGCCCAACTGAATTCTCATCTACCAATTTACTACTCCTAATGAATTTAACAGGAGTCTTATCTGTGTAACCACAGGATCAGTCTAGCTCTGACCCAGGTGTCTGTACAAAGGTACTCACTCCTGTGCAGCAATGAGTTCCCCAGGGATTGCACCTGGAGCAATACATATATATGTGTCTGTGTGTACATATATATATATATGTTTATATCTGAACCTCAGGCAGGCACTGGAGAGCCAAAATGCCCGTGTGAGGCAGAGGCAGGAGGGGAACAGAGGGGAAGGCAGCTCCTGGACCCCATGCACGTGTTATCTCCTTGCTGCGTCAGGCTGTGCCCTGCAAATCAGCCCTGATTCAGTTTGTAACCACTTGATTACATTTCACACCGCAGCGCAGCCACGATCAGGCAACTCGTGCTCTTGGGCTCAGCCGAACCCCCGTGCCACTCACACCAGGAGCAACAGCACAGAGGAACCAGGGGAGGCAAGAGCAAAACGCGGCCCCTCCGTGGGCTTAGCTGCAGGGAGGGGGCTCCACGGGCGCAAAGCGGAGCCTTTGCTGCCCAGCAGGGCTGGAAGAGCCAGAGCAGCCCCCAGGGCCAGGAGAGCTCTGCCCTGCAGCCCGGCTACCGAATAGCCCAGGTAATCATCTGGGGGGACTTTAGCTGCCCACTGGAAAAACAGAAGCCGGGTTGGGAACGCGTTGCATCATGACTGATAATGGCGCTGACAGTTTTAAAAGCGCTCAGGGGCTTTTTAAAAGGCAGCTAAGCAGGCTCAGAGAACCTTGCGCAGGGCAGGAACCGCCGTCGGGAAGAGGCAGATAGTGCCGGGAAACGGAGCATTTCTGCTGGGCAGAGCCTGCACAGGTCCCGATTGACTTCTCCTGGGAAAAATACTGTACTAAGATAGTACCCAAGGAGTAGATTCGCTTGTAGGTCAAGGGAGGCTCTAAAAATGCAGCATTCGCTTCCGTCGCTAAAGAGCATCTCTCTGTACCCCAGGGCTAGTGCGTGGCCAGGCAGCGGCAGCGGCCCCAGCACATTTACACACTTTTCCCCGCTAAACTCCCAACAGTACCTTAATTTTTACTGATTGCTAATGGCCATCCAGACGTCTCAAAGGCAACTGGTCCAGTTAATATTAATTTCCCGCATAGAAGAACAACAGACACTCATTCATCAGCAAGGTTCTGAGAAACTGCGATTTGGGCTAGGTGTGACAAACTGGTTTTCACCTGTAGAAGTCCCATGCTGTTTGCCTGTGCTTGGAGTCATTTCTTGACACAGATCGTCTCAGCAGAGCAAACTCAGGGCAGGAATGAGAAAGCGGAATTGAAGCAGCGCTCAGGAGAAATTTCAGTCTCCTTCAGCGAGCGGAGCGCATGCAATCTTTCAGCTGTCACTGACCTATTTTAGACCCTCTCCCTGCCAAAAAACAGTCCCTAGGAAACTCCATTTGCCATAACATGATTTTTCAGGGAGGTTCCTTGAAAAAAGTCAGAAGAGAAAGTTTAAATATAGGGTTTGTGAGCTGTTTTTACTGGATGCAGGAAGGGGACAAGAAGAATACATGGCTTTATGTCGGTTCTATAACCATTTCTATTCAGCCCATAGGCCAGTGGGGAGAAAAAGTGACCCTGGCGAAAGTTAGTATGGCCTTAAATCTAAACATGCACTATCTGATTGAGGATCCTAAAATACATATACCTGGCCCACTTTAAATGCATTTAAATGCATTCTTTTGCTTATTTTGTACTGGAAATCTTCTGGATTTTGCATGCTACCAGTTACACATATTTGGGGGTACCAAGTCTCCACTGGCATAACTGCTTTGTTGCACTGCATTTATTCCTAAAGTGAGCTCTGTTTGGGATGTTAAATGCATGGCTAGAAGAATATAATCACAAGTTAGATTAAATTACTTCATAACGTAATTTCTTGCCTTAGATATGAGTGGAAAAACAACACTTTGCTACAAACATAGTTGGAATGAACAGTATTTGGTGCTAGAAAATTCACTGGCATAAGGCACACTGTTTCTTTCTAAGAGTACTTAACTAAATTTAATTAGCATGTTTGTTTTATATTACAGTTATTATCTTATGTCAGCTGACATACACAGACGAGTTTATAATGTACAATATCTTAGAGGATGGAAACATTTTAGCAGAGCCAGTCTTTGCCAGGCTGCAGTAGTGCCTCAGTCGCAAATCTACACACAATTCTGCAAACTTGCAGAGGCTTCATCACCGTAGGGTGGGAACAGGAAACTGGGTGAGCAAGTGCAAAAGGCTTCAGAGAGGGGCAGGCTGGGCATCGCGGTCACCTTCAGAGAGCCTAAAATGTGGATTTTTTTCAGATTTTTTTTTTTTTTGAAACTGTGACATTTCTGAAACTAAAGGCAAATTTACAGGGAACAGAAATGGCTGTCACTGCTAATACCCAGCAGAAATAATAATTCTCAATCTGTTTTGAAATAATCTGAAGTATTCCCACATTTGTATTGCATTTCAAAATTCAAGCAAAAATGGTGAAAACAATCTACATCATTTTATATTTTTTGTTTTTCTGAAGAAGGGATATTCAGTCTTTAATAGCTCACAGTTCCAATGGAATCTAATTTCATCTGTAAGAACAAAATTTTTATTTATAAACCTTTCTTCTATTTTTCAAACTGTTACTGACTTCCTTCTTCCTCTGTTTTCTGCTCTATGTACTTCTGTTTATCCACTGTAAAATAGAGTTAATTATATACAGTGTGGCTTGTTTCCTTGGCAAATGCTTTGAGGAGGAGGAATTAAACATGTTATATGTGAAATTACTATCATTAACACTGATCTACTGCAGAATTTTGAGAATATTAATTTTGAATTTATATATTTAACTGTAATTTCAGTCTTATTCACAAAATTCTTCAATGTACATAACTTTGAACTGTTAATGACTTATTTGGTTCTCTACCAAGAAGAGATATAGACGAGAATTACAGATATAAAAGAGTTTTAAACTATGGGGTAATTTAGGCTTCTTTTCAAAGCAGGTATAACACTACAGTGAATATATTAACAACCTCTGTTTGCAAACAGCAGAGCCGTTTTGCACAACATCTGAGTAGGGTTCAGTCAAAACCCTTCTATAGCAGAGAGTATGTTTAACCCTAGTGAAATTATCACTGGAGTCTAATAGCAAAAAAAAAAAAAAAAAAAAAAAAACACACCACCACTTTTGATATTACTCAGCATATATGTGAATGAGTTGGCAGTGGTTGAACCCACTTGTACTGAAATTTAACCTGCAGCAACGTGTTTTCTTGCATTAGGCCCCAGCATAAATACTCAGAAGTGACTGCAAGCCAATTGCAAATTGTCTATTTGATTGTATCACTCAGTTTTTGCACTATGTCAGCCAGGCAGGAAAGAGAAGTGATACCCTGCAATTTATTAAACTGACACAACACAGCACATTTTGAAGTTTCAATATTTGCCAGAGCTCTTCATAAGTGTAGAACGTCTCACTGTATAATTTAAACACTATTCTATAAAGGGTATACTTTAATAAACTTGCTCGCACATTCGAGATTATACAAACTGATGACAGAATATCCAGCAGGGCTCCTTAGGTTATTATTATAATATCTGTATTCCCCCCGTGTGTTACTTTCGGCTATGCCGGGGTTCGTCCTTTTAATATCTATGAGGGCAAATGAAGACTGCTCGGAGTACGACTATCTCATGCCAAGGATCTGGAAATCTTGATCGTTTTAAGAACGGCCTCGCAGACATGGGCAGTTTTGTGGATTCAGGATGTTTTCTAGGGCTTCCAATAAATGATTTTGTCCCTGCCCTGTAAATTGTTTCTTCTTTTGACTCCAATAGTGAAGGCTTCCCCTTATCTCTCACTCTTCACCAAACTCCCCATTTTCTGACCAAACAGCTCCCCCACAACTTCCTAAACTCCCTCTCCCATCCCTAGAAATAAAGTTGGTGTGAAGTCCCGTGGGAGATACTTTGTTAGGAAAGGCTTGGCAGGGAAAGGGGAGCTAAATCATTCACACTATTAGCTCCAGTGGCTACTGCAGCTGGTCCAGCCCATGCCACCCCTCCCTATCCAAACCTCAGTGATTTTCTCTGTCGCACACGCTCTGAATACTGAACCGAGAGGGTCTGCAGATTTATTAGCTTGTATATAACACCAAATTGATGAAAACATCCTCTAGGCAACTTCATCTACTTTTCAGTTGCCATGTTCCCATGACAGTGACAACTTGTTGTGTTACAGCTGACCTGTCAGCCTCAGCTACTCCCTGCTCATCGGGGGCTGTCTGTCATGGCAGGGATATGAAATGGGAGGTGAGCAGAATACAACAGGCAGTTGTGCACAAATTCTGTCTGAATAACATGCTTAAAAACTGGCAAGGCTGACAGCGGAGAGATTATTGTTGGACCTTCATATAGATTCATCCGATAGAAAAGCCTGTTCTGACAGACTAAAGCCACTGCTGCAAACATTTCCACCTGGTTATAAATAAGAAATTTTCTTAAGCTGGTGGTCCAAAAATAGCGGTGCTGGGCGTATTCTGCTTTTGCAAATCAGTAGTGAAAGGGGCATTCATTAGTTCCTCTTTTGCAGTTAGAAAGGTGACCGGCATAAAATCCCGCCTGGCCCAAGGAGTGCAGCTTCCTTTGTTATTGCCGACGTGTCAATTCCTGGAAACAAAAGAATCGGCACCCGCCTTGGAACAAGCTCCCTGTTAGTTAGCAATTCAGAATGACTTCCAAAAGCAATCCCTTAGTCTCCAATGATATCTGTCTGACAACTACTTAATCTCGGCAAGAGCTGCGTTAAACCAGCCTGTCATCATCGCTACCTCTCAGGTGTAGCTTGAAAAGAGAGAGAGAGATCTATGAGTTTCAATCACTTAGAAGAAATTATAACTTTTTAGAAGCCTGTATGCAGATAGCATTTACCATATTGAACAGAAGATGACAGTTACTATATAGACAGAATGGTACAATGCAAAATGCCAGCTTCCAGGTGATTCTATCCCATCTCTGAGGCTGTCGGGAGCTATCAAATTAATGTTGAAATAATTGTCACTTGTGAATACCTGCCAGTGTAACCAAGTCAGGTATTTAAAAAAAAATCCCAATTGATCAGCCTCACAAAATGTTCTGAACACTTAAAGAAAAAAAGTTTCACTGAGGTGTGCCTCTGTTACACATTCATTTCAGCAGAAGGATTTTTTTCAAGAATATAAGCAGAAATGAAAGTGTTTAAGTTTCCCCATTGAAGCAACGTTAGTATCATCACTGGTTCCTTGATTATTTTAAATTCAGCTACTTTTGTGATAAAAGAAGCAAATAAAAATTAGTTAATGCTGGAGCCCCTTGCTACTGGAGACATTTGCAATAAATCTTGATGCCTTCTCTCTCTGTCTCATTGCTATAAAACTTCGAGTTTGGTGAAGTTCCCTTTTATCTCTGCATATTTTTACAGAGGGTTTATTGAGGTTAATAGTTTTTCTAGGTCCTATTGCAGCAAACTGTTAAGTGTTCTTAGAGCCTAACCTAAGGGAGAGCAGGGATAGACACCCTGTGTCACTCCAGGCCCATTCTTGTTAGCATTTGATAATAAATGACAGCATTGCAAACAGAGTTCTCTATTCATGCAGCACCAGCACTGCACATTTTCTCTCTATTGACTTAGCAAGGTACCTACAGGATAGAAGAAAGCGATTCTGTTTCTGTGCTGTATCAGAGGGCTTCCAGCTCCCACTGAAACCTACCTCAGTACTTGGCAGGTTTGAATCTTTGACATTTCTTCTAAACCTCTTTAAGGCTCCTGGTTTCAGCATTCACCAAGCATACGTTATTACACAGTACATAGCAAATGATTGCATCTTTTTTCTTTAAACATGTCTCTCACCTTGCACTTCTTGTCTTCAGCATTTTGCAGTGGGGTAAATGCATCCCGAAGCAACGGAATTTGCAAGCTGCAGCCAATGGAGGATCCAGCAAACAGTTTTTCAGGAGGCAGTTCACTCACATAAGACATTCTACTACTGCTTTATGGCCTGTGCTGGCCACTGCACCACTGCCAGAAATGGTT
This sequence comes from Tinamus guttatus, assembly GCF_059628265.1. Taxonomy (NCBI): domain Eukaryota; kingdom Metazoa; phylum Chordata; class Aves; order Tinamiformes; family Tinamidae; genus Tinamus; species Tinamus guttatus. The sequence continues at coordinate 1,231,644 of NW_028288689.1, forward strand.
GAAGACCCAGGGCACAACTACTAACCTTGAAGTCATTTGGTCTCCAGTTTCCCGAGGAAACACAGCATCCATAAAGCAGCAACATGTTCAGTATTATTTTCAACAGCAGGGGCAATCAAAATTGCTTCCCTCCTGCAATGGATATAGGTCTTCAGCTGAGGTTTTTGGAACAGGAAATCGGCACTTAAATGTCTTTGTGGGCTTGGCTCTTGGTGCCCTTAGCATCACACCATGGCAGGGAAGGGTTCAAAGAAGGTCACTTCTTTGCCCTGGGAGCAAATGGAATCTAAGAGCAGATCAGAGGGAAGGCAGGTATTCAGAGAAGTGCTAATTCTCCCTCATGCTCACCATTATCCAGTCCATTTGTCCTCTCACTCCTGCTTTTGACGCGAGCGTTGGCTGGACACACCGTGTCCTGCGAGCCGCCGGTTGTAGGAGTCCTAGTGGGCCATGAATCAGGTTGCCCGATTGCTGGGGTAGAGCCCACACGCCAAATGATGACACCAGCTGAGATCACTGCACCACGAGGAACGATCCCAAAGCCTCCCAGCGCACTGATCAAGGCACCCCTGTCTCCCTTCACTTCCTACAAGCACATGTCTAAATCCTGTTTTCTAAGCTGATAAACTGACTTCTCTGTATATTTTAAGTCCCAACCACTGGATATTTACAGTAAATGAACTATCACTTCCCCATCTCATTGTACTATATTAACGAGTACCTAAAGCTATTTTCTCTTTTTGATATGCTTAGACATTTCTTCTAACTCAGGCAACATCCTGCTCTCCCATACTCTGAGCAAACGGGTTGTTCCACATTTATACTAGTGTAAGGGAAATAACATTTTGATCCTTATGTGTGTATGTATGAGGATGGAAAACAGAAAAGAACATCTGCCTGAGGGCTACAGATTTACGAATTTATATGAAGCACATATGTATGCATACCCACATGCATTCACATGGCTAATACTGGTTCTATTTATTGGTAATATACACAGGCATGTTTCTATGTCTGTTTACATGCATTTAATAACCTAACAATGAAGCACAATGAAGAAACTAAAAGGTACACTCCTCATTTCCAGTTTCAGGCCACGTAGCTCCGAATTTTGGAGTGACCTTTGCCAAGATGTGGCCGTTATACCTAGGTGCTCTTCCCTCGGAAACCCTCCTCCCTGATGCTGTCAAGACAAAGGCAGCAGCTGTTTTCCCAGGCCTTTGCTGAATTATTCCAGCAGATTAAAATATCCATGTATATATTTATGCCGACAAGAAGGAGGGAAAGTGCAACTTCTAGTCAGTGCCTAAATTTCCTGCCTCCGAAGCCCAGCTGGAGAGCAGGAGTTATAACAGAAAACAGCAGCACAATTAGCTGGAGTTCTGTAGCTGTCTGCAGCAGACTGCTTGCTCCTGTCTCTCTATAGGTGGTCTCCCAGTTCATCAGTTCATAAATAAGTAATTTGAAATGTGTTCCTGGGGGAAATTTTCCTCCTTCTCTCCTGAACAGACTGTACTCATCAGTTTTCCTGTTCTCCAGGTACCTGGCGTTCTCATTTATAATGGCCAGAGGAACTATGCTGTTCTAATTCTTGCTTCATTACGTTTCCTAATGCTTGTTTTCAGCAGCTTCACAACTCCACATTTCTTTATATATTGATAAAAAAAACTCTTTGCATATATTATTTATTGGCACTTTCATGTTAGCTTTACTGCTGATTTAAATAGAATATTTTTACATACAAAGTAAGACTGTGAAGTTGGTTTCAGGTCTGAGGTTTAGATATTTTGATTTAAATTATGTGGGAAAAAGGAAAAAAAATACAATCAGTGAGAGAATTCATTGTCACTGGCCATTTCCCTCCCCTCCTCATCACACAATATGCAGACAGATAGTTAGCACATACCAGTGTGTTAGTAGAAAGGAACATTTTGTACTTGAGAGAAAAACAGAGAGGCCAGATCAAAAGCTTATGGGGCCAGTTTACAGAGGTCTTTCGGTAGTCAAGGATGCAGCAGGACATACCAAAACAACTTGGGCAGTGCTTAATTCGCCTTATTCTTTTGTCTATACCTGTAAGCATTAATTGGCAAGTGTCTTTGAAAAGCCACCTCTGTTGACACCTAAGAAAAAAGCACTATCTACCCACTGGCAGGAGGGATAAAGATACTAATACAATCGCTCATGTAAAACCAAGCAGTCTGAACCCAAAAAAATGTGACAGCAAAAAGCCAGGTTAAATATTTGGGGAGTTTTGTTGAATAAACTAATTATGTAAAAATAACGGCCCTCGTCAGCACTCCCTGTAGACAGGCACCCGCTCTCCCCGGTCACATCCCGTTCCGTGCCGGGACGCGCGAGCGCCTGCTGGGACCACACACAGCCTCGCTGACAACCGCAGCGCCCAGGAGGGCTCAAGGAAGAGGCGCTCATGACTTTGTCCGTGCAAAAAGCGGTGCACAGATATCAAAACAGGCTACTTCATCAAAGCCAGAATGTCTCCTGGAGACACGTTTCTGGGGGGGCTTTGAGCTCCATCTCACTTTCAGAGGGAAACCAAGACTGTAGGATGTGGATGTACCTGACGGCCGGAGAGCCGAGGCCCTTACCTGGGAGGGACCTTCTCTCCCACGCTGCAGGATTTGGCACGTGCGAAGGGCAGCCTCGGCACTGCTCCGCTCCGCGCACGCTCCTGAGGCTTCAGCCTCTGCTTTCTGTCCAGCAGGACAAAAGGACAATATCACAACCCCCATGAGAGGGCTCGTCCCTCCCCAGGAAGTCCCATGGACACACACGAGGAGCACAGGTCTGTCTTGCCTGGAATTACAGTGATTTTATGTTGCTCTTTTTGGACTTAATCAAAGACATCCATTGACTTCAATGGATGATCAATCAGGCTTTGCTTTTTGCCATATTGCACTAATCAATGGCTCTCACAGACTACAGAGAGCAATTCACCAAATGACAGATTTAGCAGCATCTATCCTTCCCCTTAAGAAATTACCCTGAAAGCACCTAATGAAGAAGCACTTATCATTGCTTTTAGGTAGGCCAAATATTGCTCTTAATTAAAGCAGTAGAAATTCAGAAACATGCAATTCAGTTCAGCAATCAGCTTGTGAGTGCTGGTGATCAGTTTGATTTTTCTATATTTCAGAACCAGCTGGAAACTTTCAGTGAAAAGATTTATTTTGTATAAGGGAACACTTATACTCAGCTTACCATTTTATTTTAGTTCCTTGAAAACCCTATCATAAATTAGATATATTACTGGTGTGTTGGTAGATTGCTGGTCAGTTTATTTTTGAAAACAAAAATTAACTTTTAAAAATAGAAAAGCTGCTCTCTAAACAGAAGTGAGCAACCCTAAATAGCACACTAGTATTTTACTTGCTGAAAGACATTAATATGCAGGTAGGTAGAATCCAAGTCTTGTCCTTTCCCTGCTCTACTAGATAAAAATCATACCATGGTTAATGCAGTGCTGTTAAACTCAAATCTTCAGCCGCCATGAATCTGGTTCTCGAATCTGATAAGGTTTGCTCAAAAATACATAATAAATAAATAAATCAGAAGTCCTTTCTGTTTACTTAATGGTGCACAAGCATTAACCAGAATTCTTCCCCTGGCACCATATTTTCTGCTTTGCCACAAATGTGGGTGCTCGTCTGACATCTGAAGCTGGAACTTTTAAGAAACTATCAACCACTTTGCTATCCACAGCTACAGATGAGACCTGAATAACGACAGAAAGAACTCCAAACCCAGCAAAGGATGACAAGTGCAATTTTCTAGCAGTGATTAAAATTAGTCAATGAGAGAGGTGAAGGGGGAACACCCTGTAAATTTTCTGGAAAAAAAAAAAAAAAAGGAAGAAGAAAAAGAAAGAAAATTGAAAGTTCTTTTAGCCTGAGATTTCCACCTTCCAGATCGCAGCGCTTGCTGAAGAAGCCTTCCTTAAGGATTGGAGGTTTTGCTGGTGAGCTGCAGAGCAGAGCGGTCGCAGCCAGTGCCGGACTTTTGAAAAGGGCTCGGTGCCCATTTTAGCACTTACAGTGAAGTATACGCTATTGGGTTCTGACTAAGCTTGAAAAAATACTATTCTTAATGGGTACAGAAAAGACAAAAAAAAAAAAAAAAAGAAAAAGGAGAGTTGTTTCTTCTAAAGGCTGAACTAGCAAGGAAAACAAACTCACAGAAAAAAAACTGGAGAGAAGTGTTTTCAGCAGACTACTGCCTTGCAAAATGAAATCAAAACATATTCAGACTATTCCTTGAAAGCAACGGGCCAGGGAGGGGGAGAGGAGGCACGAGGGTTCCGGTGGCTCCCTATGGCATGGGGGGACACTGCTGGCCAGGAAGGGACATGGGCAGAGGAGCATCTCCAAGCTGGCCCCTACCAAATCTTTGGGATCCTGCGAGTGGCACCTCTCCTGGGGCTCCCCATCGCATCCCTCCATCCTTGAGGCACCAAAAATGCCAAGCAGGCTGCTTGGCTCCGGGAGCACCTTATCTAAAGCCCTGCTCAAAGGAGGAAACGAGGACATTTGCATCATCCTGCGAAGCCGGCAGGGATGTTCCTCGTCACACCGCGCTTTGCCCCAGGCCTGCTTGTGGGCTCCAACAGCTCTCAAAACACCTGTATCCTTCCCGTTTCAATGCACGCTTCAGACAAATCTTTCTGGAGGCTTTCAAAGGAGCTAGGCTAATGTTTTCCCATGCTCACATGTATTTTCTTTCTGAGATTGCTGAAGACAGAAATTAACCACTTGATTCCCACGTCTCCCCCTTCCTCAGGTAATTCCTTCACCTGTAAGAGCTTTCCTCCAGGTGAGACTGTGCCTGAATGACTTTCTCCACAGAGAAATAAAAGCCCTTGCTGATGCAATATAGGCCACCTGAGTGAAGGATTCAAGGGGGTGTTTCCATCGGGAAAGACCTGGCATATTCCCTATTGGAAAATTCACAATCCATTAAGCCATCTCTTTCCTATAGGTTTATTCTCTGTTTTGAAAACATGCAAAAAAAAAAAATTACAGTGCGGAAATCTTCAACTTGCAAAGTTGCCCTGGGCAGCTCCCTTTCTGTGGGGCTGGTCCCTGCTGGAAAAGCGGGAGCTGTGTTTGGGACCAGACCCAAATTTTACTGGAGTTTAAGCGCGGATCCTTGTACGGCAACACTCGGGCACCGTGCACGGTTGCGACTGTTGTTATTTACACTCGGACTTAATTGCACAGTGCGTGGACACGAGGGTGCACGTGCACATGGGGTTACCGTGGCGACCGGCGATCCGGATAGGAAGTCTCCATAAGAAAGCACCGCAGGGGATTGGCAGGAACAGGTCCAAGAGGCAAATTAGTTCCCATCAGTATCAGCGAGCGCTACTCAGATGCCAAGTTATATAACGGAGGGTGAAAAGTCAACGTTGCTTTCCCGCGTTTTTGGATTTTTTTGGTGGAACGCAACCGTCCTGAAGTTTTTCCTGTCCCACTGTATTTTCAAGTATTTTCATTAAGGATCGAGTGAGGCTTTCTCCAGCGTGTTCAGTAATTTCCCACTCTCTCTCCTAAACGATGATTTCATGTGTAACTGGCAGGAGATGAAATTTCGACAGATTGAATCTCTCTCTCTCTCCTCTGCGCGTGCACACACACACATTCTTTCAGTCCCCAGACAGAAACTGTAATTCCCCTATATAAAAGTGGGGGGAAAACATTTTTTTTACTCCTTTTCAAATGTATAACATAGTTGTGAAGGCTAATTATAAAATAATGTTTATACCTTGGAGACTGCGACAGGAGGTTACAAAAATGCTTTAAAAGTCCCAGTGCTGCAATAGAAGAATTTCATTAACTGAAACAAAGCAGAACTGGTGAAAGTTTGAAAAACAAAGTATGCAAAACATTAAAAAAACAAAGCCAAATCTATTTACTGGTCTGGTACACATCAAACTTCCAAGGTTCATAGTGATTCTTTCACATTCCTAAGTGAAAAAATGCAATTAAAAGGTTCATTTTCGTTCCTAAAATCTTGGCTTTGAAGAGCACGATGGGTTTTTCCTTTCGGGCCCCGAGGACGTGCAGTGCTGACTGGTTCCCAAAGGATTTTAGATGCTCGCCTCCCGCCCAGCACGCGGCAGGATGAACCCTGGTAGCCCTCGAGCGGCGGCTCCTGCAGGAGATCATCCCCTGACACGGACCGCAGTCCTTGCCCCCACATCCAACACATTTGCCCTGCGTGTCCGTGTGCTGGGCCTGGCGATGGGGAGATGGACCCTGACAGATACAGGTTTTATCATGGAGAAGAAGAGGCTCCCAGCAGTGCCCCGGCAGCACGAATGTGACGTTTGTGCAGACAGGCAGCAGCAGCTCCTCTGGCCCCGCGTACAGCCTGCATCCTCCAAAGCCGCGAGAGGAGCAAAGCTGCATCTGCTTCTCCATGGACTCACCACCACGAAGGTGCAGAAAAATTGCAAAAATGATACAAACCAGTATGAACCACCGGTCGTGGCCATCTCTGGCGAACTCTGGCCCAGCGCCGGCAGGCCCTGCTCTGTGTGCAGGAAGGAGCCATGGGGGCAACCCCACAGGGAGGCCTGGCACAAACCCACCCTGTTCATCTGCCTGGAGGGTCCCTCAGTGGGAAGAGGGATCATGCAAGGGAGCGTTTAAGCCAGTCAAGCCAAAGCGCTAATGCACTGCGAGCAGGGGCTAAATCAAGCAGGAAAGAGGGGTTTGTTAAGGCGTTCATTTAAAGCAGGCAAGCTTCGTTGTGCTGTCAAATGAGGCAAAAATCTCAGCAGGGTGGAAGGCCTGGGTTTGTGTACATTTCCACACAAACAATTCGGATGTGTTACGTTTGAAGTGGAAATAATAGCCTGGGAAAGACTTGAAAACCTAGCAGCAGTTGTATGCTGTAGAGCCCCACAGCCCCAGCGCGGCCCGGGCTGTCCTGGGAGCGCGCTCTCTCCAGCAATGCCCAAGGCTCGGCAGCATTAATAGCTGCTTAGCAGCAGGATCATCCCCAGTAAGGGTTTTGGGGTCGCCTGCAGCAGCTACTACTCACTTTGCGAGGTCCACAGGCCAACCTGGAGCTCGGCTGGCTCTTCTCTTAAATCACCCTGTCTGCCTCAAAAACAGCCAGCCCGATGGCTGGGGTCTCTAGACTCGAAGTCCTGCTGCTTGTGTCAGAGAAGACGTGTGCTCAGAGCCCCACATCTCTCAGGTCCCCATCTGCAGAAGAGGAAGAACAGCCCTCGGCGGCTCCCAGGCCAGCTCGGAGGGTGGAGAGCACCAAAGTCCACGTGGCACCAGAGACTTTGCAGCTGTAGAACCACAGAGGGCTGCAGCACGACACTATAAATGCAATGATGTAGGTGTGTATACACACACACACTTCCAAAAATATTCTAAAGCATAAATCCAGATTTAAATCTTGCCCTTGCCTTTAAGGTCTTTGACTTCTGATCCCATCTAAACACAAGTATCAGTAAAAGACATCAGATTCCAAGCCGAGCCAGGGTAAAGTTTTAACTCGTGGCATATCAGAGAACTCATTTTATTTTGGCTCACAAAGGAGAGCTTTTTGACAAACATATCAAAATGCTTCCCGCTGCTATTCGCAAGGGGCAGGTCGAGCCGTTAAGGGAGGGATGTACATCCATGTGACAAGCACAGTTGTTTTATGAAACCCAGCTAACAAAGCTTCAAAATCTGCAGCATAAAAGGTACTCTGAATTTTTTGCTGATATATGACCGGGACAAAATTGCATTCTTAATCCCAAATATAGTTCCACTAATGTTGAAAGCTTTACACAAAGAAAGAAGGTTGTGTGTTTCAAAGACACATTACTTTTCATATTTTTTTTCTGATAATTTGATAGGATTTAACAGAGCTTGCTGAATATCTATTTGACATTAAAATTTGTTTTCTTATGAGAAAATTTGCTAGGGAAAGATTTCTGCTGCATTTCAATTAGTCTTACAAACAAAGTTGAACAAAGGCATTTTGCAAAAATCAAAGCCAAAATCTCCAGACAACAGAAGTTCAAACAAAACTTCCAGCACCTTGTGCTTTTAATACCTGAGAAAAACACTCTGGTGATAATAAAATATAAAGCAAATGGAAAAAAATGTTGATAGTAAGCTAACATTTCTGCTCTTTCTAAGAGAACTTGTTAAATCTTCAAGATTTTTATACTTTTGCCAGATATTGTGTCAGCAACCATTTGGATTTTATCAAGGTCACTCCACTTTACCCAAATCTCAAGAGTTTTGCCTTTGGTTTCTAAGGAGAATATATAGACCCAGGGAATAGCAGTACCCCAGTGTCTCATATGCAGGCATTTGATTAACAAAGAAGAGCAAAAAATGTTTAAACTGGTGCATCTTGTTTTGGGATCTGTGTCACACAAATGAGGAGAATTCCCTTCCTGAGCAGATGTGCTTCTCCTTCTCTTCAAGCCGTCTGTGTGACTTACTCCTGGGCTTACAACACGTCAGAGCCCAGCAACCTCACTCTTCTCTCTGTAGTTACTACTAACTGTTTACCTCTACCTTCATGAGAAAAGACCCAGCCCTTAAATTGCCTTTCGTGGACACGTTTGCTTATTTGCTTTCGCGTTCATTCTCCTCCACTACAGAATGGAAAGCAGAGCAACACCAGGGAGTTGGAGAACACGGCTTGGGAGCTGCAGCTCCTCAGAGGGCTTGCACTGGGGCTCGAGGAAACTTGCCGTGGGCTTGCAGGCTCCCCGAAATGTTATTTACAGGAGTGAAGAATGTGAACAGCAGAAGTCACGAACTGCAAGTCATTCTTGTCCTCCCCATTTTCACCATTAAAAAAAAAAGTGGGGCGGGGGGAGATAAATAAGAAGCATGGCAGAGGGAATGCAAACTAGTATAAGATACAAGATTGTGGAAGAAGAATCTCTTTCTGCTCCAGTTTTAAATGTGGGTCATTCCTTTGGGCCAAAGTGGGAGTTCAGCATGCACTGACGCAAGAGGAGAAGGAAGCTCTGCTGGAGAGTGGAGATGTCACTCTTGGACATCACCCTTGGAGATGTCTCGAGTAGCTTACAAAGGAGCTGTCACCCTCTGATAGCGGGGTTCCTGTTAGAGCAGCCTGCTCTGGAACAAACTTGCAGTCCCCCCAGGTAACTAGAAGCTTTTCCTTCCAATCCACCCACGGAGCTGCTTCCAGGCTGGCACAGGATTTCCTTGTGCAGGAAGGACATGTGCTGGGCTGAGCCCGGTGGAAGTCTAGTGAGAAAAGCCATTGTGGGAAGAGAGGGCGAGTGACTGACGCTGCTCAGCACAGGCTGGTCCCGCATTCCCATTCCTGTGGAGCTTCCCACCCGCAACGGCACCCGGCAGCGGGGCTGGGGATATGGAGACTTCACTGCCCCTGAGATCCCAGCCTTGGATTGTGTGTCACATCCCTGCCAGAATACAGCAAACCAGGGCTTGAAGGCTGCCCCATAGTTGATCATTCCCTGATATTTCCTATTTCGTTTAAATCAACATGCTGATTGTATCAGCCATAAAGCTTTATGGAGGTTAGTTTATTCCCCCCTCCAAATGGACTGTTCTCTTCTCTGTCATAAAGTTAATTTTATAGTCTTTGTTCATTTTCCTAATCTGCAAATTACATCCTCCTGTACTCTGATTACTTACTATTGGAAAAACAGACCTTCTATATTTCCCCTCTGCTTCCAGTTTGAATATTCTTTGCATTATCTTGATGACCTTAATCTCTTTTTTTCCCCCCACTGGCCTTTCAAGGAAGCGGCAAACGCACCAGCAACACTAAGTGTGTCAGCCAGAAAAAACACTCTCAGCTCCTGCTCTGCACTCACTCCATCAGACACCCCTCTCTTTCCTTTCCTTTCCTTTCCTTTCCTTTCCTTTCCTTTCCTTTCCTTTCCTTTCCTTTCCTTTCCTTTCCTTTCCTTTCCTTTCCTTTCCTTTCCTTTCCTTTCCTTTCCTTTCCTTTCCTTTCCTTTCCTTTCCTTTCCTCTCCTTTCCTCTCCTTTCCTCTCCTTTCCTCTCCTTTCCTCTCCTCTCCTCTCCTCTCCTCTCCTCTCCTCTCCTCTCCTCTCCTCTCCTCTCCTCTCCTCTCCTCTCCTCTCCTCTCCTCTCCTCTCCTCTCCTCTCCTCTCCTCTCCTCTCCTCTCCTCTCCTCTCCTCTCCTCTCCTTTTTTTTTTTTTCCTTTTGACTCCCTTCCTTCTGCAACAGAAAAGGCTATGGGAAGAGAGAGAGCTGTGGCAGGGAGGATTTGAAGCCCTCATTGAAATCTTTCGTTTCCTACTGGGAAGGAAGACACTTTCCTATACTGGGAAACAAGGTATTAATCAGGCAGAACCTGGCCATTGAACAATACTGCAACAAGCGGGTCATTTTCTATTTAAAGACACGTCCATTTTGCAAGAAGTGTAGCCATGCACGTGCTCACAGGCTCCTGTTTAAAATACCCGCAAGCAGTGGCCCCATGCACAGGCCTAAGAGCAAGAGTATCTCATGGGTGTTCACCCCTGGGTAGCACTCAGCCCCGGCTGAACCTCAGAAATGAGGCACACTTTATAAATAAGGCAAAAATAGGGCTTCACTTTGCTCCTTGTCCTCATGCTACTTCTGTTCACTGGAAGAACATCCCTAAAATGGATCCGGAGCTCCAAGTAGTTGGAATGCAATCCTGGTGAGCCTGGAGAAGCTTCACAGCTCATCAAGCGCTCAGGAGAGGAACCGATAAATGAGGAGCTGTTACATAGCAAGGCAAGAAGGGTAAGTGTGAGGGAACAAGAGATCTGCCAGGGAATGGGAGCACATAAAAGTGGTCATCCTCAGTACCCAATTTTTACCCTTTGTGGAATATTCTCTACCAGTGGTTTTCAACCTTATTCTGATTGCAGATCCCTCAAAAATATTGCAGGACAGGGCTGCAATATTTTGTTTTTCTTGCTTTATTTTTGCAGAACCCTTTGAAAGTTCCTGTGAACACTGCGTGAGGCAACAGCCGAGCATCACAGCACAATATCTATCTCTTGATGAGACACGGTGACTCTTTATGGGCTACAAAGTGGGGAAACGAGCTACATGTCTCACTGCCAAAGCAACATACCCTGATTACAGAGGGTCCTATACAGAGCATCCTTGAGCATCTCTTGCAGAGCCCCAAACATCACAAGAGACGTTTGCGTTTGATGGAGACCCTTGCAGCAGCGGGGCCATGAGCATGGTGCCTCTCCACAGCATCTGGCCAGATGGACCCCACAGCACAGGACGGCCCAGCCCTGAGCAAGCCCCGAACAGAGCAGGTTTGCCAGCCTGATGAGAAGCTCTGGAGGGTCTTTTACCCTCCTGGAGGACATAATGGCCAGAAACCTATCCACCTCTTCATTCTTCTGCCTGCAGCTGTATTTTCCGCTCTGCCCAAGGCCACCTTCCCTCCTTGGTGCTCGTGCCGTACTTCACTGTTCTCCCCCTACCAGGTCCCTTCCTCTTCTGAGCAGCTTCTCCTCCCTTGGGTTGGTTTCCTCTCCCTCTGTTTTCCCCTAATCGCTTTACTCTTTCTTCCCTGTCCCTTCTCTTGTGCTGACCTCCCTTTTCTCCCTGGGCTTTTTTGCATTTTCGATCCTTCCCCTCTCTCCCTTCCCGTTCTCTTCCCTCTTGGCGGGGGTAGCACAGAGGGAGCTGCCGCTTGCGGCCCTGATCTGTGATGCAGACGGTGGGACCGCTCGCATGGCCCTCGCTCGCAAGCAGCCGCTCTAGCCAGCAAAACAAGCCACCAATTAATTCTAGCAGCCAACTTGCTGCTTAGAAACCCCACATTATTTCACATTCGAGCCCAGCATCTCTGTCTGACTGCAAACTGCCTGGTGCCAGGGATGTATTTGTAGAGGGACCTAAGGAAGGAAGGGCTTTGGGCCCCCCTTGCCAGCAGCACGCACAGAGCTGCAGGGTCCTCTTCGTTTCCAGTGTGTGTGCAACTCTCCGGGGCGCAGCTTGCCACCAGCGCAGGAACGGGCCTTCATTTGGAAGCTGATAGTCTTGGCAAGGCTGCAAAATGCTTCTCGCCCTCCCCATGCATTTTACACTCATAATTACTGCGTGGTGCTTTTATATCAAATCCCTATAACTTCAGATGTGTGACACAATCTATTAAAACCTATACATAACTCCCAGGCTCACTTTGGGGAAGGGGGATAGGAGAGGGGCTGGGGCTGCTGCTGTTCCTGCGATCCGGAGGCGATGCCGGTTCCGAGGCCCTGCCGGCCGGCCCGGCTTTCCTGGGGTGCCAGCGCCATCTAGCCGGGCAAAGCCACCTCCAAAGCGTCCCGAAGAGGCAAGGAGGGAGCGCCCGCGTCCCCACAGCCCCCTGGCACCCGCTGCCCACGTCTGCCCGCTCTGCGCTCGCTGCCGCAGCTCCCGACGGGCTTCCTAGGCCCGAGGGGGACCCACGGCTCATTCAACCCATCTGTGCCTGAGCGTTTCCACGGAGTCGGTTTTCCAAAAAGAAAAAAAAATAAAAAAAGAAAGAAAGAAAGCTTTTGCACAACATTTCGCTTGGCTGCCGTCATCCAGGAGGTGAGATGGGCCCTCTGCGAGGATGAGGCGAAGACGGGACTTTCGTGTCATTTCGAACACCTGAGCTGTCCCCGCTGGAGATGGCGAGGTGTTCGCTGAGTCGGTGGGTGGTGGACGGGGCTCGTGTGAATTCACCCAGCACTTTGTCATCTTTCTGCAGACAAATATTGAGGGGGAGAGGGGGCAATTTGTGGGAAGCAAACTCAGGTCCGCCTCCCCCTGGACTCAAGGCTGGGAGAGTTTTGAGAAGAACCTCAAAAACGCAGCTATTTCAAAGACTCTGTTGCCATTTCAAAAAGCCTTATCTTAGAATTCAGAGTCAAATTTTGAAAATCAGACATGAAACAACTGTGCAGGCAGTGACGTCCCTTTCACACCCTGGCCCTGCTCTCTGGCACTCGCACCACGATGGAAGGTGGCACCTGAAGGCTCAGAGATGCTGGTTTGCTGCAGGATCCCAAGTGGTTTGGAATGGTTCCACAAGCCCAGAGCTACCAATGTAATTAGTTCCCAGTCACCTTATTGAGGCTGGGCGAGGAGACCCCAGGAGTATGGGACTCGTATCTGAGAACATCTCCTTTACCCACCAGGCACTAATGCCTTTACACTAACAACTGGGAGATATTTAAACATTGCAATGACAGAGCTATGTAAGTGCCTTTGACAGATGTGCACATTTGCCCGCTGCTTTTCTTGCCTTTTGACTACAAGGTCTTAACATAGCAGTACAGCAAGTTAAACCAGCCTGACCTCCCCTGCTTCAGGAAGCATTTATCACAGATACTGTTTCCAAGCTGGTACTAGCAAAGACAATTGAATTTAGCACGTTTTCTTGGACCATTTCTCACTGATGCAAATACTGGGGCAAAGCTGATGTGGCTATCACCAATTCCAGGTGGCATTAACACAACATCAACATAGGCATGACAGGTTGGCCACCCTGCGACTGTGTTATCTGCTCTGCCTGACTCCACTATAAATCAAGTCATCTACCTGGCATACCTCACAGTCTGAAGAGACAAACAGGACATTCCATTATTTCTTGCTGCGTGAGAGAGGCTCTTATATTGCACTGGAGTAAACCAAAGGCCTTGTGTTCACACAGAGAATTGCCATGGATAGAAAGACCTTTCCAAAGTCCATCTTGACCCTTAGAAATGAAAGATTTTGTAGCAGACAGAAAATTCGCATTTGCTCCTTCCTTCTTGAAGAGCCCCATTGTCTGCAGGACAAAGTCCTTCACTGAGAGAGTGGCCCTGAAGCTCTTACCATCAGCTTCAGAAATAAAACACGCTCATAGTTTTCTTCCTGAGATGCCTGCTGACCTCTTCTCTCAAGTAACATAAAACTTTCACACTTCAACTTCTCTGGGTTTCTTAAAGTAACACTTGGAAACACAAACCAGTCAACACCTCTGGGAGCCAGGGCACTTGGCTGAGGCATTGCACTGTTGTCATTAAGCCAGAGCTCAATGACACGAGCCAGATGACCAGGCACCAGAGATGCAGGACTTCACAGAGAAGAGCTTCGTGCTGGGCAAGACAACCCACGTGTCTAGTGGCACTGACAACCACTGCTTCCCCCAGACATCTTCTAGGTCACTGGAGTGGGGTGTTTCACCTCTTCTGTGTCTCTGATTCCTCCGCAACCTGTCCTGCTGATTTGCCTGTCCCTCCGCAGGGGTGCTCCACCAACACCACTGCCAGACCTCTGTGTGCCTTGTGGCATTTACTTTGCTTTGCTTTGCTGAGCTGAGCATAGATAATATAGCTGGAGAAAATCTTGGAAACTGAGGGTCTTCAAGTTACCAGTAAGAAAAATCAGACTCAGCTCAGGCTTAGCTGGCTTTGATCACATAGTGCCTTTGCCATAACTAGACGTGTTATGAATGATTATTTTGCTGCCTAGAAATTGGCATTCACCTATAATTCTGAGGAAAATAAGAGTGACAATATCAGTCACGCAGGATTTCTGCATGCCAGCATTTCGTGGGATACTTCACATGCCACGTCAGCAGTGCTTAAATAGCTGGTAGAGCCATACGTTCAATGGAGGAGGCACATCCTCCTCACCACACACTGTACAGAGCCTGCTCCTCCATGAGGGGAGGCCAACGATGCTCCACATCGCCAGGGCTGGTGTGATGCTTGGCAGATTGCCCGCTGTCACGGGCACACAAAGGATGGGATATTAATTCCATATAAGCACTGCATCACCAGACTTGTTTTTGCTTTTTGTTGCCCCATAAAGCCCGAACCTTAGCTCAAATTCCAGAACGATAGCCCTTACCAGCACTTCCTACTACAGCAAAAATGTGCTTTTGTTTTGAAAGAGTGTTCCAGAAATTGTTGCATTTCACATTTACTATATCTTGGTGATTTTCCAGAAAAATGTCTTGGTTTGCACACAAAGCATTGCTGGTTTAGTCACAAACAAAACCTGAGATCTGAAAGTCAATAAGAATAAAGATTCTACAACAGCAGCTTTGTTAATTGTTCTGTCAATTACAGCAAATTAATTCACTCCTATTTATTTACAACTATCAAAACTGCGCTCAGAGCTATGCAATACACCAATAAAGGCAGCCTTTGCTCTTGCTTAGGATCTTCTCAGTTTTATTTTGCTACATTCCAGAGCTGGTCTGTCTGCCTGGTCTCCGCTGAACCTGCAAGGAAGGCAAAGGAGGTCAGGGCCTAATTCAGCATCCATCAGACTGGCATTAATAAGTTTTGGACCTTGTTTCTAAGAGATAACAGTTACAATTAGGGAAATACAGCACATTTTTAAGGTAGTCTTAGTTTTCTATAAAGACATTTTTTACTGCAGTAAAATCTTTTTAAATGGACAGAAAAACACACATGGAAATTAGAAAACAACCTCCCTTAGCCAAGCAAACCTTTTGCTTTTACTGTAATTACATAAGTCCTGGCAGGTGAAGTCAGGTGAGCAGCACAGAAACAAGCTAATACAATAACGACCCGGGATGGTGTGTAATGTGGCAGGCACCTGCACACTGAACAGGAACAGTAGTGGTCACTGCACATGATAACTCACTGGGGCACCTCTTTTTTTCCTATATAGAAAGAAAGAAACAGAATAATACACTTCCCCATGGCTCCCTGGATTTTCCAGATAGCTTGTCATTAAAGAACTAATTTCCTATTCTGCTCTCAACAGCCGGTTCTTTTGCATAAAATATTCTCCTACTCTCTGCCCCTTGCTCCCTAGAGCCTGGCTCCCAAAGGACATTAGTCCCCTTCAGAACAACGTCCGTAGGAACCAGGCGCTCCAATTCACCCAAAATTCAGGAATATCAAGTCTGACAGCTCCACAAGCTGAACTCCTGCTCTAAAATGCCCTCCGCTTTCCCAATGCCCAAGAACTAAACTGGTCATTGACAAATTCTGCCGGTTTGCATGTTACGGAACAGTCAGAATCTCTCAAATAAAGTATAAATATAGATTTCTCTCTTCTATAACATATATGCATGTGTATAAACATACCAGATGCAAAATGTACAAAGCCTCCCAGATAAATATTTTACCATGTAAAACAATTGCAAAATATTAAAGAAATGATAACTTATGATGAAGAACAGACTGGTTTAAATATTTTGCACATACACTGATATATTTGCAGAAGAGTCCTAATCAAGCCAATCACTTTTTTTTCCCTAAAACAAAATTTGTCATTAAGAACTGCTAACTTCATTAATATAGCTCATTTTCCTTGTCATTCCCCATGTCTGTTTCTGCTGATACTGTTACAAAAGATTTAATCTGAATTATGTTTCAAAATATTTTAAAATCTGCTTTCTTAATTTGGATTTTTCTCCTGGAAAGTTCCACAAAAATGGGAATATAAGCTTTTAAAAGGATTCTGTAATAAGGAATACATTTTCTGTGACTATGTTTCAGAAATATTTTTTTAAAAAAGAATTTGAGTATAAAATGACTATAAAACCAGTACTGGTAAATAGACAAAATACATCATTTTATACTGTTTACTTAAGATGGTTTCTTTAGTTTTGACCATCTCTCAGCATTTCTCTATCTGGGGAAGGCATGATTTGTTAGAACTTTTCAGATCAGCTGTCATTTCACATCTTATTGCCTTTTTACAATGGCAAGACTTAGCTAGGTTAGTGCTGTTGAGAAAACACAAACACATTCATACAATATATGTGTTTATTTTAGAGCACATTGTAGGTGTGCGCACAGAAGAGCTTTCTATGGGAAATGCACTCGTAACAGGTAACTATATAACATGAAGTAATGTTTACTCATAGATAATTGTACACAGGAACGAGAGAGGGAAAAACCTTCATCTCTCTGCAATTCTGTTAGCGAAGGCTTTGCAAATGAAAGTGCAATATAGGCACCCGGACTGCAGCACAGCACACATCCAGACTGCACAATTCTTATCTCAGTGGTGGTTCTTGCAAGGAAGATATGAAAGTCTCATTCTTTCATAACAGGGCTGTGTGGAATTGAGGATTGTACGGTTCTGGGGAGACTTACTGTATAATATCAGAAATTGCTAGACATTTGAAGACAGAAATGTCTTTCTCCTTTGAGTATTGCATCCTAAGTGCCAGCCAGAAATGATTTATACATGCTCATCCTTATTATGGACTACACATAATAAGGGCATGATAGAAATCATATCTGCATAGATTCAGGCAGTTCCGAGAGATCTGCTGCCAGTTTTGTTTGACAAGACACTCAATCAAGCAAAAAGGTTCAAATATTTCAGGAGGAACCTTCTGCATTTCTAAGATCTGGTATTTGTATCCACATAACAGAAACCCCAAATGAGAGCAACATTAGTATATATTCAACCTAAGTCGTATTTTGCAAAGAGGAAAATACTCTGAGCTTGGCTGACAGCATTTTAAAATAAGCATTTTATTCATTTCATCATTTTAATAAAATCCAATACATTCCTGTTACTTTTTTTCTTCCTTGGAAGAATGCAAAATGGAATAATGTGCTGGAAAAAGGATCTTGGAACGTATTTTATACTATTTTATTAATTGGGCTAAGGGGTTTGCATTATACTTTTGTAATGTCTCTACAAATTTTACCTGATCTTTGAAATGCAGGTCATTTTCCAAATACACAGAAGCGCAAAGAAAAAGGGAGCACTTGAGTGATTTTTGCGCAGAGAGAATTTGCAGTGGTGGGAATTCACATTCCTTGGAGAGCATCAGATTTTCCATGGAATGTTCCACTGCTCCCAGCAAGGCCTCGCGCTTCCAAACTTGAGCAATCCCACCAGTGGTAATAAAATTACTCGCATGAGTAAAGATTTACAGTCCTAGCTTCTGATGGACAAAATAGGAGGGCAGTTCTTGTCCTAAAAAAAGACACAAGTATTCCAGCCAAAGGGACGTGGCTATACCATTTCTCTTGGAGTTAAACGTCTTCCTTGCCATATCCCTGCATGTTGAAATTCTGCAGACACACACATTGTTAAGCTGCTATTATAAAATCTCTTTTTCCAAGGCAATGTTGTACAGTACAAAATATGTCATGTGCAGGCCGAGAGGCTGTGTCACCATGAAGCATGAAAAGTAAAACCTTCACTCTGACGCCATTTACTGCACTGGCAGTTTGATAAAACGGTTCAAGGCATAATGTTCAAACAGAGGAAGAAAAAAATTAAAAATGTAATAATAAAGTTAAATGTAACTGTTTTAAAGTATAATTCTTTGGAGAGCTCAGTTTTATGTTGGGCCGGCATTTGAAGCAGCACTAGTCATTATTAACGGGAAGCACAGATAGAGGAGATTTAAATCACTAAAGTAATAAAATCTGAACGAGGGCTAGCACCTTGAAAGGCTCTTGGAGAGAAGATTGCATACAAATGCAATTAAAACGATGCTTATAAAATACTAAGATGTTAATTGGGTTTAGTCCCAGAAGCCCCAGCAGTACAGTATGTCAGAAGTTAGCTGGTTTGAAGTTTAAAAAGAGTGGTTTAATTTGTACACCTTGTCCTAATTACGAAGCTTTCTGCAGCCTGTGTATCGGCATGGTTTATTGTAGCTTAGAGCTTTGTAAAACAAACACACACCAGTTAATTGGGTTATTGCAATGGAAAATTGGGCTGCAGAACTGAAACCTTCTTTGCTAGTGTTTTTTTACAGCTTGTAATGAACGCTCCAGCTATGTCAGGATAGACTGATTTGTAAGGTGTGCAGTTTACAACTTGGTTATACCGCTGCTCCGAAAAATAGGTGATACAGTGAAAACAAAGACTAGCACGATATAATGTTGCCGAGCTGGTGTGTGGAAGCCCCAGCTGGCTTATTTAGATCTCTTGGTCCCCCCAAATCCTCCGCCGGGTCTGAACTCTGCATTCCCACCTTCAGGAAGGGACCGTAATAAGGCAGCGAGAGAATACGCCAGTTGTTCGAGGAGCCGGTGGAGTCTGGGAGCACCTGCTGGGGGTCCTGTGAGGTCGTGTGTTTTTTCTCGTAATCGGTAAATAAGTACTTCGAATAAGGACAGAGTAATACAAAGAAAGCAGCAGAATGGGAGACGTTGCTGTTCAGTGCTGACTTTCTCTCTGGAGTTCGCTTGTGCTGTTTAGCTGGTGCTCACTTCTTCTTATCAAGTAACACTTTGCAAAATAAAACGTTCTCCCTCCCCTCCTGTTTTGTGGCATTCTAAACTTCACAGAGTCGGACCAAAATCTTCATCCAGATCATGCCAACTCCGTCACACGGTTTGTCATTATGTACTGCGGAGCAAGCCGGGCTCCCCTCACACTCCTGCTCTGGCAAATCAAAAGCAATTTTACTGAGAATGAATTAATCCTAATGGAAAGCAGATACCAGGACTAGAGACCAAGGGCCCTTACAATCAGCTCTGCACTGAGCACAATCTGCCAGTCAGAGCGAAGGAAAAAGCCTGGAAACCTTGTGATTCCTCATGTGCTGCGGACGGTGGGGTGACAAGTTGACACGACTCTGATTTAGGTCCTCACTGCGGGGACTTCCCTGCAGCAGAGGAAATTTCCCCCCATCTCTCCAGGGTGATGCGCTCCGGGACTTCGGCACATGCTTTTCCTGAAAGCCAGAGAGCTGCAACGAGAGCTGCTGTGAGAGCAGAGCTGCCCCGCTGCAGCAGGGACACGGAATTCAGGTCACATCTCTGTCTGTTCGGAGAAGCGTGGGAGTGCGCGCGCCTGGAGGAAGCTGTCGCTACATTGAGAAAGAGGAAGCTCTGGTTTCCTGCACATTTCCCAAAAGAGCGGCTGCTTCCTGAAGCCCGCGGCCCATCACCGCGTTGACGGCAAGTGAGTGCAGCACCAAGTCTTGCCCCAAGTCTCTGCATAAAACGAATGAATGGTGTGGCAGGGACCCAAGACATTGCAAAATGATGAGTAAGTCCAGGCATAGCAGAGAGGGTTTAATGTGTGACTAGTCCTAAGATCAGTGGACTACATGACAGAGGAAGGAATGCACATTTGCACACCAGTATCTCATTTGTATGTATTACTGGGGTGATTATGGGCACAGTAGGCCAGTTAGGCACCTAACAGACCCCCTTAACAACCTTTCAGGTAACAGACAAATTGCTGAGGGTGAAGAATAACCGTGCATGCAGAAATGTTAACTTCTTGCAGTCAGGATGGCATGACTAGCATCAGTAGGCCATACAAAACAGGTCTAACCTTCTGCAGTCCTGACATATATCAGATGGCTTAGAAATGTGCAACGGTAAGTCAGTCCATCCTATGTGGACCCACTTACATACATGTAGAAAAATGATACTATTCATCATTTCTATTGATATTTGACAGGAAATGCATACGAAAACCATTATGATCAGACATAATTCCAGATTTTCAGCTCATCCTTACCCACCTTCCCAGTAAACAGCCTGTCCACGTAGCTAGATACTGTTTCACTTGAAAGGTTTTCCAAACCCTGCATTTTCCAGTCACAGGTTGTCGCCACACCAATTGCTGCATTTACATGCTAGTTAAGATACATCAGGTCATAATCTCACCTCATTCAGGAGGGGATTTACGTACCTAGTTCCCATTAGCATTTACAGGCAATATGTATATAACTCACAGCCCAACACAGAATGAAAATATAATTATCATAACCATTGCCGCATTGCATGAGGCTTGGGCCATTCTGAGGCATCGGTCTAATTAGCTCCAAGTTACAGAAGATTCGAGTGTAGTAGTTTCTTTTTGACTTACTGCTCAGTGCTTGGTCTGAATATTCAAATGTATTATTTCTTTTAAAAATAACTCCTTCATGGCTCATTCTGTCATGTCAAAATTCCCCTATCTTAGTGACTTTTTGTAAAGGTCCCTGCAGGCGCTTTCAGAAATATTTTAAGCCTGTTCTGTTGCTCTCTCTGTTCTTGTTTCATTGTTTATAAATGAAAAAAAAAAAGAAACTGCACTAGTAACACTTTTATTTTTCTATTCACCAGTATTTTCTAGCAGTGAAGTTATGTAACACTAAAAGGAGAGTTACATGCGCTATTTCCAGATGCTCAGAAAAATGCTTTCCATGTTTGTCGAATCCACTTAAAAAGTTTATGATATTTGCAGCAATGGTAACTCTAATTCTTATCACATATCTCTGACAACTTTCACTGTGTGCAACTGCTAATCAATGTATTTTGTTCCCAGATTCCTCTCATACGTAACTCTCCTAAGTTAGGAACAGTCACTGCAGCATTTCTGTGTAGACAAAGAGGAGAGAGATCCATCTCCAGGAGATTATTAAGATTTTAGGTGGGTTGAATGAAGTTCAAGAGGCTCCTATTTCTCTTCATTGAGGTGAGAATTTTATCCCATCTAAGCTTAGAGACCTAGGTGATGTACACAGAGGCCCCTAGATTCGTTAAAGGCCATGTCTGTAGGAGCACATATCACAAGATAATTTCCTTTAACAGATTTCTGAGAGAGAAGTGCTTGTAAACTATTTCTTATACCAGGCTAAGTCTCAAGGTCCTTCTTTAGTTTCTGTGAAGGCAAAATCTCCTCTACAGGATGAGGAGTTTGCCTGGATATGTGATGAATCTACAAGATCTGGGTCTTACTCTACAAAGAGCGACCATGCGATTCCCTGTATGCACTAGCTTAGTTCAAGTGGGCTACACATTATGCAGAGTGTTCCCAATGACACTTGAACTCTGAAGTGCATCTCCATCTGCAAACATATTTGCTGGCTCACCAGTCTGCAAACAAACTTGAAACCTTGGCCTTGCTGTGGGGGCTGTTTGCTGCTTGTACTTCTTCACATTATAGCTAAGCTGGTCACAAGTAAAGCCCCTGCTAGAACAGAGCTCCCACTCCAGCCCCTTTACACAGCCACGTGCCTCTGCCTTTTCCCTCCATAACAGATCTAGTCATCACTGGTTACGATGACTTGGTGCATTCCTTAACTTGCAAAACACTATTTTTTTTTCTGCTGGGTCAACCACATGAATTGACTCATCCCAAAGCCATATAATTTCCTATTCCTATTCAAAGGAAATTTCTGCATAGGGCAATAGTAAGTTGTCTTCTTGGGTGTAGCTCAGAGCTATTAATTGCAAAATGTAAAACTCGCTCATGAATTGTCAGGTCTCGGGGAGAAGGAAGGAGGGAGATAATAAGGAAGGCCTACACATACACACAGTATTAACTTATCACAGTAAGTGAGGGTTTCATGGGAGATACAAGTAGATGAAGAAATATAAAGTTAATGAAAATCTATCAGGCATTAATTAGGAGTTAGAAAGTGGATGTTTATTCAGTCCCACTGCTGAAGCATTTTAAAAATCCATAGCGTGGTATTTGAATGCTTGGAGTAAAACACTAAGCAATGCATGATGTGTTTCTGATTTTGCACTACTTTTTGACATCCAAGTACCTTTTTTTTTTTTTTTTTTTCTGAAGTCCTTGGCTATGAATTCTTCTCTTGGGGAACTGCAACAGCATGAGAAGTGATACAGCTGCTTTCCTGATCTCTAGTTATCTGTGGAAGACTGCAGGACCTGGGGAAATGGGTTCCAGTTAAGAGAGAGGAAAATGATCAAAAACATTATTTTAAGCATGTCATTGTCTGTGCATCTGTGAATGGTACAGGATTATTATATTAAAAAACACCATTACCAAGCACCAGCTATCTCTGTGTAACCCAAGAAAATGAAAGATACTGCACAAACTCTTCCTAAACTCGGTCACCGAGTGTCCTACCAGGTTTTCACCTGCAGCTTCACTGCCAGCCACCCAGTTGAGTGTCAGTGCCCTAAGCTGAGGAAGAGCACAGCAAATTCCCTCTCATTCGCAGACTCTCTGATGGTGAAGGGCCAAAGACTGAAAAAACAGAGCTCACTGATGGTATTTTTCTTCATTCATCAGTGCGGTGCAGCATATTTTGCTTCATCTATCTCCATTTTTGAGACCTAAATTTCCTTCCATTTTGGAGGCAGCCATCTAAAAACACACACATTGAATCTAAATTTAAAATAAATCAATTCCTGGAAGTTTCATCCCTTGAATATTCAGCCATTCCAGGAAAACCAAAGAATTTGAAACAAAAAATAACCTGTTTTTTTGCAAGCCTTTATGTTTAATCAAAAGTTGACAGTTGGAGGGAATGTGGTGGGGGTGGTTGAATGGGAAGATTTCACCTAGCCATTCCTAGAGCTGCCCCCTTCCTATACACACCCTGAGGACTGGGAACTGAAGCCATCCATCAGGTTACTGGGCAGCCTTTCTGCTGAGTTTCCCTTCCAGAAAAAGGTAATACCAACCACCCTCCAGCCTGGCTCCTCTCTGGTTGAACATCAACCTCAGAATATCTCAAGAAGAAATATGTTCCTAGAGCCAGGAGAGACAGACAACATATCAGCATCTCTCTTTCGCCCTGGGAGTGCACGCACTCCACTCTATTAGCAAGACAACCTGCTAGACTAAATTCATAGAAAAGAAAAAAAAAAAAAAAGAAAGAAAGAAAAAAAAAGAAAAAAAAACACTCTATGGTGTCACCAGGGCTACTTCAACTGACATTTGACTCCTTCAGAAATGCATTGGTAGCTGCTTTGTTCCACTCACTGTTCTGGAAGCAGGAGATAAGTGACACACTCCAACTTGCCGAGGGCTTTGGGAAAGTCATCTGGAACTGGAAGAGAAGGCGCCCTGGGAATAGTGGCTCATATATAACCTCCCCTACATCATGTCAATGTGAGTCTGGAGAGAACAGGTTTTTTTCATTTTTCTTCCTCAGTAAGTTACCATATGTACCTCATCCCCCACTTAAGCTAAGAGATTGATGGCTAAATTGCTTAACCCTGGTGTTTTTAATTAATTAGGTCTACTTCATAGAAGGTTTAATACAGTAGTTTAATTTAGACTTTGCTCAGTGCATGATATAAAATCCAGATTTATTACTATTTTTTATCAATTTTTATTTTTATATGACTCAGTCACTCATATAAAAAGACTACTGTATGTTATAGGCTTTAAAAAGTGATTCCCTGTAGGTACTGTAAAGTATAGGATCTATTATATGACAGTAGTGTGTTTATTGCTAAGTTTTGGTGTATTGTTCAGGAATCCATTGAAAGATGGCATATAGAAAAGACACTTTATTCTATAAAATAGTAAGGTAAAATAGGTGTTCTCTTTAAATATCACCCTACAATGCTTTTACATGATAGCAAAGTGTATGGGATATCCACTGCCTTAAGAAACTCAGTAACAAAAAGAAAATTACTGTGAATCTTTAAAGAAAAAGCCACATTTTGTTCATAGTTCTTTCATAAAAGACCTGCAGAGCCGAGAGCTGGTGAAACCCACTGCTACTCTTGGTTAATGACCAATTTGTTAGTTAACAGATGTTGTTATTTACATGAGAGGTACCTGGTTTATACCAGTGATACTTAATCATGGTGTGGGGTGGCAGAATCATTTATAAGAGCCGAGGCAGGGGCATAGTGGCAATGTAAGAGCTGCCATGTGGGAACATGAGGTGAAGGGCTCAGGTAGTGATTCTGGCGCATGCATTTGTGCTCTGTTTTGGGGGATTCTGGTTGCATTGTGCAAAACTCCAACAAAAAAGAGACTTTAGAAGAACTGCAAGCAAATGCTGTATGGAGACCAATTAAGTCAGGAAACAAGCATATTCTTCGGTTTAACTCAGATATGTTCTAGTGTGTAAATTTAGTCACATGTACTTATAAAGCATACAAGATCTGGAGGTACTGAGATGATCCAGGAATGGAGGTCCTACATGGAAAGAACAGGACAACAGATAAATTGATCAGTCCTCATTTCTATAGTGTGCTACCGTCAGGCACTTTCAGATTGTTTTTGAGTGTTTTTCTTTCATAGAGCTTCCACGGTCTGGTTTTAAGATGGCTACTCTGCTGAGAGTCACACTTCTTCAGCTCTGCCTACAGTGTAAAGGGAAGAGCCTAGACAAGGAGTTTGTTGGCCTTAGAGCCTGCATAACCCACATTGCCAGCTGTAGTCCAGGTCTAACTCCTAGTATTTCAGCAATGAAAGATATTTCAAGGTAAACATCCAAAATCATTATCTTTAAATTTTGGCCCATGCAGTCCCAGCCAGATCACTTCTCAGCAAAACTATACCAGGATATTGTTCCACCGTACCTTCCCAGAGCGCTAAAGAAAAGGGCACTTGTGTCTCAAATGAAACTCTTTTTTTACTGGGCAAATGGAGAAGGTAGGTGGGTGAAGACACTAGGGAGCTCTTACTGTGCCCTTTCTGCCCGCCTGCAATCAGGTCTAGGCAAAGCATAGTAACATGAAGTCCCTCAGGGCATGTCCCAAGCGAAACCAAGTAAACGAAAATAGCAAAACAAATAAGCACCTTTGAAACATTAAACTGATTCCAAGTGGAGATTTAGATTCAGAAAGTCTGATTTTTTTCAGGATAACTTTAAGCCTTTCAAGGTGCCTACCTTGACACAAGACACAAGTAGTGACCAAACTTAATAACACAACAATGCCTTAACATTATGCCAATAAGATAATATATTTGACAGTAAAGTCACAATCAATATTATGTAGGTGGAAAAAAAACACTATTAGGAGAAGGAATCAAAGCATAGGTTAAAAGGTAAGCTCACAGCTTAGATTCAAATCACCTTATTGACTCAGCTTTACAGATCCCCAGCCCAAAATGAATTCCACACGATAAGTAAGCAGTTGCCTTCCAAAGGTGTTAAGCCTATTTGCGTTTTGTTTGTTTTGGAATGGCCAATAAAACAGCTTTAGATGATGTCAAACAGTGCTTAGGCCCATTCAGAGGGAGACAGCTGCTCAGATAAATACTCAACCCCCAAACCATGTTCTGTTTTATAAGTCATCAAAAGCTCTTTGAAAAAGCACTTGATAGGTAGTTGGAAGCTAATGCAACTTCCTCACGGCTGCCAGACCACTCTTGGCAACTGAGAAGTCAGAAGGAGGCAGCAAGCCTGCTCTCCAGGTAAATCTTGTGATGGCTGCTTCTTCTTTTGTGTGGAAAAAAAAAAAGAAAAAAAAACTTATAGAGCCATGTAATATCTTTATGAGTAGTAATCTCCATATTACATTGCAGTCCTTAAGATCAGATTCTGCCAATACTTTGGGGATCATAAAAGTCATAGTCATGAGAATGTACAAGAAATAAGTGGACAACCTAGTCTGCTTCAAGACGCTCCCATACATTTTACTTAGGCTGGTTGCTATTGCCAAGCAAGTCCCTCATCTCATGCCTTCTCTACGTACTTGTTCTTTCTGTTGCTCCTGTTGATCTGTAATTAAAACCCTCTCAGACTGAAGTCACCTTTAGTTTTTTATTTGTAGACAAACATAACTACTGTGCTTTCAGTTTAATAGAAAAAAAATCACTCTGTTGGCACTGAAGAGAGAATCATTCCAGTTCTACTGTATTTTTAATTTGTGCAATGGGAGCTGGGCCCAGCGCTTATCCCTGTGATGTTGATGGCAATTAGGAGTAATGCCATAAAAGCAAAGGAAATCAATGGAGCTGAGTGAGGAAGGTGCTCTGTGGTCCCACATTCAGCCCCAATGACCATATACGAAACTGAGTAGTTGGGAAGCTACTACCCACTCTTCATGCCAAGCAAAACACCAGAGATGCTTTAGGGCATAACAGCACTCACTTGTCAAATCCTGAGGCCTGATTTCAAAACAGTCACTAGCAGAAATAGTAACTCCAAGGGACTTGTCCTAGTCTCTTGTCTACCCTTGCTATGCATTGGAAAAAAACGGAGGTAGGGAAAGGAGCAGATTGCTGAATGGATGTTACGTTTCAGGCAATCAGACAGGGCTGAGCAAGAGTAACGTACCAGCTGTAGCAGTATTCTCCTGGGCACAAAAGAAGGAAAAGCTGCCCAGTGATGTCTGTGGAGATATATCTATGGATGGACTTTTCACAAATGCTTGATTTCAACTTCAGCCTGAGTCCTTCATGGGAAGGCAAAGCTAAGGTTTTGTGCATAACGCACACAATTTTCATCCTAGATTGCTCCACATTGCAGGTTAGGAGCAACAGGGTTGGTTAATGGAACTTTGTACAGATTCACGTCTCTGCCTTCCTTTCAGAGAGCTTGAACAAATGCTTCAAACAAACCAGAAAAACAAGAAGGGAAAAATAAAAGGAAGAGACCAGTTCATCGTTTGCCCAAAGAGGTCTCTGTGCTGCACCTTACCTAAAGCGTGGATCAGAAGTGCTAGGATTCCTCAGAGTAACTGAAAACCAATTCGGCTCCTTCTTTCTGAAATGTTGATGAGCAGCAGAAACTTTCAGAGAAGGTGAAAATTAAGGCAAGTAGTTTGATGTCAATAATGGTTTCTTCAATCAGACATGATGGATTACTTTCTAAAAAGAGCACTGAAAGAAAGGATAACATGGCCAACAGCAATCAAACCATTTACAATGGCCAAAAGGGATGAAACTGAGGCCTTCAAGTACTACAAAGAAGCCAAGCAGGGTAAGGAGAAAGATGACAAGAAGTTAGATACAAGTGCAAAATCATTTCCTTTCCATTCAACATAATAATAGACCTACAGCTGACCTTGAAACTTCCAAAAGGTGCCCTTGTATTGAGGCCTGGAAACAGTAGAAACAGCAGAGGGCTTCTGATCTCCAGGAACTTCACTCACTCACTGAACTTTTGAGCTGTCATTTCCAATAAACTTGGCTGCAGATGAACCAGAACTTTTTTTTTTTTTTTTAAAAAAAAAAAAAGGAAAACTATTCATAGTTTGAAAAAAGAATCGCGGGGATTTTTTTCCTTTGTCATTCCATCTGACGTCCAAAAAACTACAATATCCTTGTGGAATAGAAAGGGAAATAGATGGAAGACGAAAAGCAGTAAGAATAATGTTACAATGAAACCACGAGCAATAGAGGAGGAAATGTTAAAGACCCCAAATCCGAAGAGAAAAACTGAGCTAGGAGCTCTTTAAAGCAAGCGAGACCCAAACGTGCTTAGGGAAATTAAGCGATTCCCTATACGAGATACTTTCTCCTTCTAAAATGGCTTCATAATGATTAGCAACCGACATATTAAATGAAAATCACTTTCTACTATCAAAAGTTTTAACTTGCCTATACCAGACTTGACTCCTAAACCTAAGCAGTCAGGAAGGTGACCTCAGATGACAGCGAACGATGACACACTATTGACTGCAGTGAAGTAGTAGGAGGAAAGAATGTGCCTATCAATTATTAAACAGAGAGAAAAGGAGGATCCAGAGAATAACTAGCACATGGAAGCCTCCATCCCTGTGCTCAGTGCAGATTTTGGAAACCTAGATTTATGAAAAGAGGAAGCATTACGGTAGATAAAACTTAAATGCAAAATAATTCAAATGTTTCTTTTCAATTACATTGTCTTTAAAAACTTTTGTTCTCAACCTCATTTGAGATAATGTAAGCTTTGAAGCACTAGGCTAATGTACACCCAGCATCCTGAAGGGGGAACACAGAGTTAGAGGATAATTACAAGATGGACTGAAACCCTGAGTCATTGAAAACCTCCACAGAATAACCGGTGACAGTGCTAATGCAGCCAGTAAAGAAAATCTCAGCTGATGAATGGGAAGAGAAACAGCACAGAAATAAATTCCTATGTCTACTCCATAGTCAATAGATTTGTCTTGTAGTATATTCAAACTGGATGTTTTTCACCTTGTGCAGAGAGTCAATGCAACATTTAGGCTACATTTAAGTTTGCATAAGCCAAATTTTTCCAAAGCTTCCTGAGCATTTCTTAACTGTTCCCATGAGTTCTGTACATGGTTTTTCATTTTCTAGCAAAGAAGATTGCAATTTTTAACATGTTCCAATCCTGCTCCCATTTCCCATCATTCTGTGCCTGCTCTGCATCTTGTATATTGACCTTTCTGATGTAGCAGAGATTTACAAGCAGAACCACCCTGCTGAGGCCCTTTAAGACCCAGAAATAGAAAGAACCTTGCCAGAGGTAGCTGCATGCATGAAACAAGATAGCATATTCTACATCTGATAAAGCATTCTTCATTTAGCTGTCTGAAAATCATTACCTGTGTCTATTTCTGTAACATATATCGATCAAAAAAGTGCATGCTTCCTACAGGCTCCTGCAAAATAAAGTTTTAACCAGATATGATCTGAACTGACATGTCTACCAAAATGGTGATGTGCTACAAGAAAGTGAAGGGAAAATACTCCCTTCAATGATCCCTCGTAAAACAGATTAAACAGCAAATGGCACCAATTCTATTTTCTTTAACTCCTACAACTACTTTTAGGATTAGAAGTAGAATTTGCTTAATGGCCTTTTTAACATGAAAATTAAAAAAAAAAAGAAAAAAAACAGACTCCTAGATATATAGCTGAAATGTGCTTTTTGTTCTTTTTGTTATGACAGGATTAGTCAGAACCAACCCTCTGACTCGGGTGGTGTTACACCAGCCTTGCACCGCGGCATCCAGAACTCCCTTGGCATCAGGGGAGCTGCAGCAGGTTTCCTTTGCTGTCTCCAATCCCGTCAGGTCATAAATCTCAGGTTTCACTTGGCTGGGGTGGGAGAGGTAATATATTTCATGTCTAACACAAGTTTTCAGTGGTAGTTTTTAAAAACGCTGTTGATCATTGTATACATCTCAGATCCACTCAACATAACGGCCTCCGCATGGGAAGGCCCAGATCTGTTGCAAACTTGTTTTACAGTTAGCCTTTTACCCAGGATTTTGATCCAGAACTCGACAAGAACTAAGAAAAGAACAACAACTCAAGGGACTTCAGATGAGACTTTTGCCTCTGGCCCATCCTGAAGTCGCCTTCAGCACCGCAAGATCAAATGCCCAAGTTCCCATCATGTTGTATGGTGCTGAGCACATCCAGCTCTTGCTCAAATCAGTAGAAAAAAATGCCAGCTTGTGGGATCAGGTCCCACAGGTGCCGGGAAGACCCACGGCCTCCTCCCACCCCGGCGAAAGGACAAGAGGACCTCGGCTGCCCCAGAAGCCCAACAAGGATGGGCACAGGCAGCCCAACATAGGGCCATTTGCACAGAGATTCCTCACAGAACACATCGGGTTTTAATAGCCTAGATATGGTCCCAGCATTTGTTGTTCATTGATAATAACAGAGCCTAGGTTTACTTAATGTATTTGCTGTTTAGGCAGATGATTCATGTTAAGCCACAGGCATTCGGTAGCAAAATCATTAGTTCAAATTGCATGAGAGAAAGGCCCAGGAAGAAGAGTCGCGATCTGGCCTGTATCATCAACAGATGTGTTTCTAAATCACTATTTTGGGGTTGTTTCCTGTAGTTGTTGGTATATACTGTACACTTAAAATTAGGCCTCAAAAACACTTATTAAAAATTTATACAGCTTATGACAGGCTCTTTCAGAAACATAACCCTTAACTAATTCATGTTCACTTACCCTGCAGTTTTCTATTTATAATACTTTACAATTTCTATGTATTTGTATTATAAATTATTCAATGACATCAAGGTTTTTATTTTGATGAGAGAATTTTTGATGAATTTGA
The DNA here is from genome assembly GCF_059628265.1 of Tinamus guttatus. Taxonomy (NCBI): domain Eukaryota; kingdom Metazoa; phylum Chordata; class Aves; order Tinamiformes; family Tinamidae; genus Tinamus; species Tinamus guttatus. The sequence goes on from NW_028288689.1 coordinate 1,262,271, forward strand.
CAGAGTAATTACTTCAAATCCTGTTCTGGATTGCTATGAAAATATTTAATTTTATTTACTCCAATAAATAATTAAAATGTGAGAGTAGCAAGCGTACTCACAGTGCCTTATAGCCTGTGACTTCTGTTTGCTTCTCCCTAATTAAAATAGCAGTGTTTATGTGTGTACTGATTTAAAAAAATAATAAATTGCAACTGGAGAGGCACATCTAAGGGAGGAAGAAAAAGATTCTTGTAGCAACAGACACAGTCTTAAATACAGAGGAAAATTACTCAAAAATAAGTTATTGATCCCCAGCACTGTTAGATAGAGGCTTTCAGTTAACATAAAATATCACCCTCTCTTAGGGCTGAATCTCAACTATCATTTGAGTCAAATGAAGACTATTCCTTTTGCAAATTAAAAGTTTAAGAAAGAAAAGTCTTTTAGCATGTTCCCAGACTGATTCAGCAAATATTTTAAGCATGTGCTTAACGTGAAAATACAACCGGTTCCACTTATTTCAATGTAGTTCATGTTCAGATTTAAAGTAAATTTTTTATTGAATTACTATTGTGGAAGCAGCCTGAGCCTTTTGCTAAATCAAAGACTAAAATTACATATTGTGGTTAGTGCTATGGTGGCTCTTATTTCTCTGTGATTTAACCAGAAACACATATTCCTAAGTCTCATAAGCCGTTTTACTTCTTTTAGAACATGGGAGTCAAAGAGAGCCAAAATGTACGTATAAAATGATAGAAAAGCCCAAACCCTCAGAGCCTCCTAATTGTTTTACAGCTCACAAACAAGCACATATTAGAAGTTTTAATTACACTGAAGCCATCAAGCCCACACGCACAGAGTCATTATCATGCAGTAACAGGTTCATTGCCTCATGACTTGAGGGGTTAGGACTTTCCCATCGCTGCCAGGCCCAGTTGTGATCTGGTTACCCACCAGCTCATAATTGACAGAAATACTGCCAGAAATGACTATTTTCATTTCCCAGTTTTGGAGTGCAAGGAGTGGGGCCAGGACAGTGGTCAGATGTAGACAAAAGCAGAAATATTTTGCTTTTCTCCACTCTTTGCATGACTGAAAGCAGTAAATGATAACTGATCCTAGCTGGCAGTGAAGGACAGAGCTTTTTGGTGCCTACGTCACAGGCAAGAAACTTGTAAGAGTCCGTAAACCATGGATGAAAATCAGTGCCGTATGCAAAATGAACTGGTGATTCCTCAGTGCGATTCCCCCTGGACAGGTGTTGATGTCTCCCCCAAAACACAAATAGATTTGATACAAACTGGCACTCTGGGCAGAAGCATCAATGCCAAGGACCTAATCTAAATGTTCATAGGGCTGGTAAATAGCAGAAAATGAAAGAGCAAAGACCTCGGGACCTACCACTACCCTCAGCTCTCCCCAGCTTCAGAAGGGCTCCATTTGTGCAGCCTAGGCATGAACTGCACTCCCTCCTTCATCCCCAAAATGCTTCTGCAAAAGAAAGAGTTCCCAGGCTGCACACTGCAGGAGGAATTTTTTAATCCCAAGCCCTGGACACGACAGTTTCTATTGCAAGGCAGCTGCAAAGGGCTCTGAACGTGGCCAGAACGGCCCCTGGAACGTCGCTGCTCTCGCTGTCCCTCGCAGCGACCGTGCGCGCACACGCTCGCACCAGGGTTTGGTGGTGGACTGTGATGTGACTTAAAGTCACAGACGGTAATAAATCCCTGCTGCTAGTATCCGGCTGGATTGCATGTCGGTGGGTTAATCCAATAGCGAGCCCTAATAACATGACTTTCAGCTTGCTGCAAAAGCAATTTATGTGCAGTGTGCCACATTTCTGTGGCAGTGCCTCAAGGAGCAATGAGTAACACGTTCTGTCACTGGCTGTTGTAAACACTCCGGCTGCTCGGCATGTACCATGCACAATTCGTCTGAGCGGAGCCCTAAAATCTTACACCTGACTGTTTCACTCACTATCAAGCCTAAGTAAAGCTCCAATGGCAGAAGCAAGCAAGGAACGTAAACCAGTTGTGACTGGTGCTCAAAGTTTAACGCTTAGGAGCAGGAGACGGTTGGGGTTTTTTTGCTTTTTGTGGAGACCGGGAAAGCGGTAGCGTAACGGATGGTCTAGCCCACAAGGGGCACCAAACGCCAAGCGAGCACTTCCAGGGAACGGGAGTGAAGGATGTGGAGCTCACCCTCTCAGCGATGCAAATCCCAGCGCTTGCTCCGCTCTGCCTTTGGGTGCAACATGGTTTGAACTGAGGGAGGTCTGGTAGCTAAAGGAGAGCAGAAGGTCCATCTGTCTTTCTATTCCCGGCCCTCCTATCGATCTGTTTACAGCCGCAGGAGAGTCTTGTCTGCGCCATAACGTTCTCAAATAGGAAGCCAAAAGTTAATTTAAGATAATGCCGCTATTAAATAAGTTTCCTGATATTCAGAGGTCATAGGCACCATGGGTTCTCATTGATATCAAAGAACGGAAAAAGAAAAACGTGATACAACATACCTTTTCTGCTAACATTTTACCTGAGTTCATTCCGAGACTTATGTCTACAGAATGCCAAGGTCCAGGACATGTAAAACAATTTCTGACATCTGGATTTCCTTCCATTCTCCTGGTTTCCCCTCCTTTCCCTTTTCCTTTTTTATTTTCAGTGTGTGCCACTCACCCTAGAGATCTTGTTTTTCCTTTTTATTGAGTGATTTGTTATTGACTAGTGGTGCCTCTATTCACAGGGTAGGAAAATAACCCAATGAAATCTACTGAACCTAAAAATAAAAAATAAAAACAAGAGGAGCTCTGTGTGCCATGTGCTCCTGGAAAAGCGCTGCTGCAAACTGCGCAGTCTACCATGCATTAGGATATAGGAGAATGTGGGCTAAGTAATAGAGCTGGGATGAATGGCCTACTCACTGCACCACCGTTCTGGACAACCCCACATAAATGGTGCCATGTGTGGCTGGTAGATCATAGTTTTTTAAATACCCCCATTTCCATCAATTTTCAGAGGTTTTGACATTCTTTCCAAAGAGCACCCCCACACTTAGTCTAACTTGGTCATAACCTGAGGAACCAGCTCCAGTGCTAAAGCCACACTAAAAATCTGGGCCAACTTGCAGTAAGACCACTAAATTAGTTGGGGCTTTAAGTCAAGCTATGAAAGCTTAAAAAGTTTATGCAATTTGAAAATCACAATGTTAAAGAAGCGTCTCTCACTATCATTCCCTGTTCAGTGCATTCCAAAACCCACACCAGTAAAACTTCCTTTGAGATAATCTGAAGAACTATTTTATATTTGCAATTGCTTAGCAGTGCATTTAAAAATCTTCTCTCCTTTGCTGGAATATTTCTACTATTTACAAATCATTAAATGTTGACTGAGAAGGAAATAGGGGTAGATGGTATAATTTCTCTTTCAACCCAAAGCCCTTTGCCTTCTGCCCTTGAGAATAAAGGTGCTAACTACCCCAAAACACAGACAGCACTGGATTCTTACCATTAAAAATAATGAAGCAAATTCTAACCTATCTAAAAAAGGGTGAAGAAAAGTCCTGCCTCCAGAAACTTCTTGGGTGGGAAGTGACATCGGTCATGTCACAAGGACAGGAGGACCAAACATGTTTTATTGGAAAATAAAGATGTAAGTAAATCTATTATGATGAATATAAAATGCTTCTTTTGGATTTAATTAGGAGTCACTTTTTTAGGTGACCAGGAATGCAACATCTCTTTTAAGGGCACCGCTTTGTACCTGAGTTTTCACACAGAAAAGCATATGGTGAAAAAGCAGGAAGTGGGGATTAAGGTACATTTTAATGGGCGGCATGTTCAGCCAGATGGCCTGTTCTCTGCTCCTCAAGTTCTGTATGCTTTTCACCCCTCCACAGTTATTTAGAATTCCTTCCCCCAAATAATAATAACAAATCCCTTAAATATCCATATTTCATACTATTTTAAAGTGTAGTTCGCAGCCTGCCTCACCTCTGGGTGTATATGATTTTTGAACATAACATGTGGTGTCAAGGTCGGCAATATCCCTTCTAGGCATTGTGGACAACAGCTCCTCAGGCACCACGGGCACCCCGTGCTGTTCTCTCCTAGGCAGGGCAGAAGCAGTGAGAGCATCATGGTGAAAGCAGGAGAGAAAGGCAACAAGGGCCAGGGCTGCTGGAAGAGTGCAGCACTCCTCTGCCTGACCCAGAGCCATTGCATCCCCATCCCCATCAAGTTTGACAAAAGGGTACAAAATCTGGAGCATTTTTCTATGCCAGAGTTCTCCTTGCCTTTCTCACCTGCCATTATAGCTGCCTATTCAACCCTCGTTAATGGCCACGGATGTTCCAGAGCTGTCCCAAAAGGTTAGTCAGGATGAGCAGTTCCCATGCCCAAGGCAGAAGTGAGTGATATGGAGAACAAACTTTGCTATTTAAAGGCAAGAACTAAGCTTGGAATAAAAAGGCCTTCAAAATCAACAAGAATGAAAAAAAACTACTGAAAAAATTTGGGAAGCAGAAAAAGAAAGAGCAGAGGCTTAGTGATGGGGCTGGGGCAGTGCTAGAATGGGTCATCTGGCTGACATCTCCACTGTGATAGCAACTATTAGGCTTTGGTACCATTAGGCAGTTTTCAGTGGCTGGGTGAATCAGTTCTGTTTCACTGAAGCATTAAATGGACAAGCACCCAGGTCAGCGGGAAGCAAGCACTGGAATCGCTGTCCTCTTGGCACTCTGCATTACGGCTGCTTTGGACTCCTTGCATGGACCGAGAAGAGAGGCAGAAGAACCGAACATCCCTGCAGCGCCCGCGAGCAGGAGTCGGGGCGGAACCAAGAACTAAACACAGCCAGCAACATACATAACATATATATATATATATATATATATAACATATATATATCTCCACCGGTGTACACATATGTATGGGAGTGTGTTTGAAAAAGTATAAAGTAAGCAAGCAATCCCATTTTAAGAGAAATACCCCATTTTTATGGCATACAGAAAGGGGTAATGATGATTACACTTCCTCCGCTGAAGTCTTTATGAATACAATGTAAATCGCATGCTACAAACACAAGAATAAGGCTTCAAAATCCTGACAAACAGCTACTGACGGAATTTGGATGCAACATCAAGGAGGGAGTAGTGGGAAACTTCCTGTGGCTGGACCTGGACAGTGCGTAATGAGCAAAATTCATTATCTTAAACTTTTGCCTATGATGTGTAATTGTTAACCTCTGCCGTTAGTTCAAGGCTCCTTTCAGTAAAATATATGGGTTGCCATCAAAGCTGATTTGGATTAGGAGGCAAGCATGTGCCCTCACTTTTAGGTTATATTAATACACCAAAATCAATAACATGCCATAGCTTTCAGAAGTAGTAATAAAACACCCTAAAATATTCCCAGAATACTTCTATAAATTATTTGCTCAATGTACTTATGTTAAAAAGGTTGTCAGTTACAGTGCACTGAAAGGCTCTAAAATTACAAGTCATCGTATTTGTATTTGATAAACCCCCTGCTGTTGTGGGTCAGAGAAGGCTCCAGAATAGGGGGAAAAAATCTTTTTTTTTTCTCTAATAAATAAATTACTTGCCTATATTTCATGTATCACTAAAGCCTGCCAGTATTGAGGGCTTAAATAATAAATAACAAATAGCTCCATTCATTTATTAATAATAATGCATCTTTTCTTCCTCCAACCATACTTGTGGGCAACGGATTGAACGGTAGTCAGGTGGAAGGACAAATAGTTGGGCCACTGGGAACATTTAAAATTTTTCAGCTTAAGGTGAGTGTGTCAGCACTGACAGCCCTTTTAACTTGGTCAGCGGTGGTGCCTTGGCTCGGCACTGTCTGCGGCAAAACCCGTAAATCCCCTTTGAAACCTGATTAGCTAATGGAGTTCGTACGTCTGAGCATTTCTCAAATGAAAACCCGTTTGCAATTAGTCGTCACGCTGCCTGTTGCACCCTGCTCAGCAACGCCTGGAGATACCTGCTGCCCTTGGTAGACTTAATGTCTACAATAGCTCTGGTCTGCAGAGCGGCCCTGTCCCATAGACAGGGGCAGGAGAGGTGGCAGCAAGCAGGTGGCTGATCTGAAGCCCCATTTCCAACCCATCAAGGCTTCACTTGGTAATGAATGCAGGAGGAGAGGAACATGCAACTAAGCTGCCATTAATACCCTGTCGTGAGTGACCATGTGCTGAAGCAGTTACTGAGATCGGGTGTATGCTGGTATCTTGTCTCTGGGTGTCTGAATGGCTGCTGGCTCCTCCTGAGGACCTGCAGGCACTGATGGCAACGGTCACTGCCCAGTTGCACCTTGTCCCCACACCAATGCACTGGGCACCAGCAACTGTAGCACTCCCAGAAACAAGGTACCAGCTTTCTCTGCACATCACAACCAAAGATCCCACATAGGAAGGAGCTCAGCAAGACCTGGGAGCCACTGGTGTGCTCCCAGGTAACACAGGTCAACTGAGCCTTCCTTCTCCAAAGCAGCCCCTCTCGGATCCCGCTGAGATCCAGTCGTGCCCTGCAGCAGAGAGGTGCAGGATCCACAGGTCCAGCAGGAAAGCCAGAACATTGCGACCTGCTGGGGCTCTGGGCTGAGACACAGCAAGCCAGGGAGCTGGGAGAGGCCCTGGAGGAGTATTTGGGTTACTGGCTAGGAGAGCTGGTGACTGGGCACAGCGTGTGAAAGTGGAGGAAGCGGAGATGCACAGCACTCTTGCATGCAGCTAATCACATAGTTGTGTTTTGTTTGTATCCGTTCCCAAGATAAGATGTCCTTCTGGCATAATCGACAATCTAACTCTACTTTAGCATTTCTAGCCATCATTCCCCTTTACAGCTCCTTGATTTAAGGAAAAATAAAATGATATCAATTTACCAGAGGTTTGCAGAACACCTCCAGGTTTCTCCAAGTATGAAACCTCCACAAAAGGATCTTCCTCCCACAGGCAGGGCACTGCAGCTAACCTGCCAGTGCTGGCAGGGGCACCAATGAATGCTAGAGACCAAGGCCTTAACGTGGTGAGCAGTCCAGCCTGTGAGATGGCTGGACGAGCATGGATTACAAGAACAGGCCTTTATGTAACATCTCCCAGGGAGAGCTACAAGAACACAGATGACCACCTCCAGCACCTCCTTTCCTCCAGAAGAAGAAAGAAGGTTGGAACCTTTGTGCTCATGTAGGTCATGGCATCATTAGCCCTGGTAAATTAACTCCTTTCTTCATCTAAACACCCGGTGGGAGCAGATGGGATGTAAGCAGCATCATGCTAACCAGAAAGTGACCTTTGCCCCATACCTGGAGGGCGAATCTTTTTCAAGGATTGGAGGAAAGCACTTTGCATTCTCAAACATCCCCAGAGCAACCCACACCCCTTTTTGATAAATAAAATAAAGAATCAAGAAAAGAGAGAAACACATTGCATCCTACCACACGTGTCCAGCATGCATGTGAGACACCACGCCGAGATCTGGTCTGGTGGCACTCAGGCAGGGTGCAGAGCCTTCAGAGCATGCCCTTCTATCCTCCTGAAGAATTTAATCATACAACCAGCCACAGGAACTTCACTTCCAACTACCTACAGAGTGCACGTTTGTGTCTAAAGCAGACTATTTCTTAGAGTCCTACCCACTGTGAAGTGCAGTTATGTTTTTCTACAAGATTTAGCTACAAGGCAAAAGACTTCAAGCATCTAAAAATAAAGATGAGACATCCGGCATGATACTGCTGACCTAGCCTAACAGGACCCTTGATGGCCAGACGGGTTGGGTCACATCCTACCTTGGCTTTCCTTATGCCCAGAGTGTGCCACTGGCTCTTTTGTGACCTAGGTAAATTGCTTCTTTTCTTCTGGTTATTCCTTAAGCTACCCTAGGCATCGAGCAAGGAAAGTAAACATATGGCAAAGACACAACAGGCAGAACGGACTTGATCTTTATTTAAAGCACGGGGTCAGCTCCTTGCTGTGAGCAGATTTTCCTCTTTGGAAACAGGTTCATGTTTATGTTTCAAGTTCCAGCAACATGCTCTGGATTTTCAACATGTGCAGCACATCTGCTCCAGCCCAGATTTATGAACAAATCTGCATATAATTGTGCTGGGCCAGGGTGTTGTTGTTGTTGTATTCCCCCCCACTCCCACCCTTTAAATAAAATGGCTTTGTCCGTGGCTGTATAAATCCCTGATTCCAAGCCATATAATTTTATGGACAGGAAAAAAAAAAAAAGTCCTTTTGTATTGCACCTGAGCTCATTAAAACCCCCAAATTCCATAATTTTACACTACCATGTGCTGCATATTGCATTTAGTACCTACCAGAGTAATTGCTTACAGTCCTCAGAGTGAGTGCACATAAGGTGGGGAAATGATGGAACAGGTGGGAGAGCTGCCCTGGGCTTGGTAAGTGCACATTTGCACCCCAGCACAGCTGACGCAGAGCTGTGTGGCTGAACGCTTCAAAAGCCTCAAACACGCTCTTTTGTCAGACCTGCACTGGATGCCAAGTCCCGGCGTCAGCTTCCATGAGCACAACGGCTTCTGTAACGGAGCAGATAAAACAAATCAGCACGTGGGATGCAGGCTAGGAGATGGGAGAGGGCTTGGATAACAGGATCAAGGGGAAAGGAAGGAACCAGCGACTTAAACAAGTTAGTCAAATATCTCCAAAGAAAATACCCCTGAAAGAGAAAGTGAGCAGCCTGAGAACTGTTCTGTGGCAACTTTTGAGGTTTTGATACTTGATCTGGGACAGAAATCAAAAAGTTTGTGCTTCCTCGCACAGGGGATGATGTCAAAACAGCTATTTCTAAATCAAAAAAGATTTTCACACTTCTCTTCTTTGGGGGAAAAACTCTGTGAGGCCTCTTTTGCCACCATGCCTAGAATACAGGAGGGTCTGCAGAGGTGGAAAGAAGAGTGAAAGGTGCAAGCGGATTTACACTGTAGTCACAACATGTCCTATCTGGGGTAATAGACCTCTGGAGCCTAAATTCCCCCTACTTGGTGTTAAGGGCTTGCTCAAGTGCCAAATTAGGATCCAGTTGCATCAAGTCCTCTCTCCAGAGCATGGAGACCTCCCACAACGTGCCAAGGGTGACTGTCCACCAAAGGCCTCTACATTCAGTGCTCGCAAGTGGCACATCCTAGACACGATTATCTCATTCCATAGACTACGCAGCCTGACATCACTTGAATTTAAGTCTCCAGCCTATATGAGAGAGATTTTAAATAACTATATATTTTAAATAAATGCATGGTTTCCTCAAGAACAGACAGGAAGGGTCAAATAGAGCAAATAAATCTAGGCAAGACTCCCAAGTCCTATCCAAGTGCCATAACCAGTAGACCAGAATCGGAGCTGATCGAAAGCTTTGACTGATTTTCCTGTGGCTAGAACAGCAGTAAATGCTCACTCCTTCAGTGATTCTGGGGGCTTATCTGCAGCCTTCCTGTGTTCACAAAAAACTGTCAACATAGGATGCCTTAAATTAGCACGTGAGGATATACACCTACAGAGACAGTGGGTCCATCTAGGTTTTGCTTACCTAGTCCTAAAAATCTCTTGAAAACATTGAAACCAATAAGTAGCTTTGCAATGGTCAGAGAAGACTAAGAGCAAACAGAAAGGCACACAAATCACACATCGCTGCCCACTGGAAGGTGGGAAAGGTGGAAACCTCTACATGGACACTAGGAAAATTTTGACAGTTAGGGTTTCAGAAGCCTCTTAGCAAGAAACAACTTGTTTCCATTTCTTTACTGCAGCCCCTCTTCATTTAAATGTATAATGAACACCAATAGTTATCAGTCTGTAAATACTGGTTTTAAGTTCACTAGAGCTTTTCTGAGATATTCCTCCCAAGTAACAAGTCTGTGGCTCATTAGTCGCTCTTTAGCAAGATAGAAATAAAGATGCAAAAGAAAAAAAAAAAAAAAAAAAAAACCCTCTCTCCAAAGATATTGTTGCAGTCTAATTGCCTGCAAGGAATTCTTAATAATGTTTACTAATGCCTTTTCAGCATTGCCAATTTTATAATGTTCCAGATGTGACGTTGCTGTTCCCTGCTGTGATATTACCAAGTTTGCTAAGGCACCTACAGTATTAAGTTTGGAAAGATTTTAGCCCCATCTTATGTCACTGACATGAAACAACATCTATTGGGGCTTTCCAGCACGACATTTGTACTTCCAAAAATAATCAGAAAAACCCTGTCTGACCCATTACTTGCAAAGCACTAAGTAAATGCAATCACAACATGCACTGGCTGGAGCCCGCAGCCTTACAGAGGACATTAGCAGCAGTATCAGCTACACAAAGTTCATCCACATTTGCTTTCCTTTTTTCTTTTTCTTATTTTTAATATATTTAGACCTCATGACATTAATTGGTCCCCTATTTGTAGAGAAATACATTTTGTTTGCAATATGATTTTATGTTGTAAGCAGCATGTGCAATACAAAACAAGCAGATGTTAGCAAGGATCTGTAAGCAAGATACGCTCTGTCAACATCATGTTATCAGCCTGTTTTGCACAAGCTAAGGGAACAAAGCAGTCAGCATTCATGCAGATTTTGAAGCAATAGAACTTTTACCCTAAACTGCTCTGAAGTTTTTTGGTGTTCTGGGAACAAGTAGGTGCTCCGTGTGAGTCAGACTTCCATGGCAATAGGGAATAGGCCAATGAAGAGGTCTGGGGCCTGTTTAACTAAGAAAAAAAGTCATCATCACATCATCATATCTCTGTCATTCTCCTCATCTAATAATTCCTGTACATCCTGGCAACTTCAGCCAAGTTGGAAAAGTGGTGGAGGTCTCTATGATATGAATTTCCTGGAAAGACTTGTGCAGAAAATAAAAACTCTGTTACTACTCTCAGAAAAAGAAATGCTGCAGTATGAGAAGCGGGTCCATATTAGGCAATGGGAGAGAAATAACAAAAATACTCTGACCACAGGAAAAGCTTCTTGTTGCTCTTCATTTTGGACCAAGTTGGGCATTTTATGACTTGCATTGCTTTTCCTTCCCATTTTTGAGACAGGATGTGCCTGAGTTCTTCAGTATCATGTTCAAAATCAGCTGCACAGTGACCACTGCATGGTCACCCAGTAAGCTGATCGTTTCTTCACGTGCCAGCTAAATGGATGGTCTCACTGTTAAGATGTTACCTTCCTCAGCTGCTTCCTGTAGCCTTTTCCAAGAGGCACCATCCTTCATATCCAGCTGCACACGTCGCTGCTCTCCAATCAGGCTCTGTCAAAATGACCCAGATTGGCCACACTCTTCATAATAGTGGGGGGATAGAATAGTCAGGGCCATTTAGAACTAGATCAGGGAGGAAAAGCACAGCTAACTGGAAGATTTAAAGGTTATGGAAATATGTCGCTTCGGGGCAGTAGCAGATCCAGTTGCAATTGAAATGGCAAGTATGGCCGTAATGCAATGTCAAGGGAAAATCTCAGGATCAAAGAAAGGATTTATTTTGCACAGGGAAGGAGAGGAGAGGAACCATATCACAGATCTGTGACACCAAAAACTGAATAATTAGCAAAAACAATCTGGTATCTAAGTAGATGTCAAAGCTCTTAAAGCCTATTCGTAAAAATTAATGGGGGTAATGTTAATGGCTGTACAGCTCATGTCCTTTTCTTATATTTATTCTGCTGCATCTAAAACGATGCCTCTGTCCATTTGTCCGTTCTTCTGGAGACAGTGACCAGCCCGAGCGTACGCTGTACTCAGCTCTCTGCCCAGTTTCAGAGCACAGGAACTCGCTGCAGTCTGGCCACCTTGGCTCATGATGTTAAGTAGCTCATGCTTCCAACTCTGAAGGTCCCCAGTTCATTTTCCCAGTATGTCAGCCAAGACGGTGGTCCTCACATTTGCACTCTTCTAATAGTTCCAAGCTTACATCACATTCCCCTTTATTTACTCTTTTTCCAAGATATATATATCCTTAGCCTTAATCACTGTTTAGCCAAGGTTGCTTCAAGTAGACCCAAATCTAGAGATCAGTGGAGCCAATGGGAGTCTTTCTATTGACTCCAGCGGACTCGGGATCATAAAGTCCTGAACCCACAAACATCTGCGAGATCTGGAGGAATTCCAGGATGGATTCAGATTGGACATCAGCCACTCAGGCCCATCTTAATTCGTAAATCAACATACCCAACTGACTTTCTCTTCTCTGGATCCCCTCCAATTTGTTAATACGTTTCTGTTAACGAGGTGCTTAGAACTAAGCACAATATCCCCAGTGCAGTCACATGAGAGCTGTTACATTCCTACTTCATAATGTTATGTCTCCACATACTCTGGCCAAAATTGCACTGACTTCACTAGCTACCATGTTTTGTTGCAGCCTTAAAATCCTGGTCCTGTCACTTATTCGCCAAGAGCTGTACTCTGTTCCACAGCTAAGGCTGGCAAAGTCAGCAGGACTCCTCGCAAAGGGCTGAGTGGGTATGCAAGGAAAACAGAAATTGATCCCAGAGAAAAAACTCCTAACTAGAATTTTTGAACTGATAAACTCAGCAGAATAATTGTACTAATGCCATCCTGCTGCTTTCCTGAGCAATAATCTATTTTCCTCATTGGGATAAATGACTTGGCCATCAGTCTCCCAGTTAATCCATTTGGGAACTGGATTATTGCTTCATAAACTGTGCAATGCACTCCTATTACTGTTTAATTGCATTGGGCAGAGAAAGGAGGGAAAAAAGAGATTTTGCAGTTTCTAACAGAAATCTCCCAGAAGCACTCTCTCTTTTGTACTACTTTCCTCAATAGTAAGGCAGTGAATTGCATTCCCATCCCAAAATTTGCACTAAACAAAGAATATTATTTTTCTTCATACACTTGTGACAGGGCAGCTCCTCTTTCCAGCACACTACTACTTTCCTGGAGCTGGATATTCAATGTTCCTTGCCAGCTCCTGCAGTAAGATTGCACTGTCTTCTGGGCAAACTTTTTCTCTAGAATCTAAGCCATACATTCTGTCCTGAGTTCGCATCCAGATTTTCCATCATTCTGCAGTTGTCTTGTGCCTATTTATCCTCTCATCCTTTTGGTTTTGCTTGGTGTCTCTAAGCTCTTCAGAACAACGACCACCTCCCGTTACGCAGAGATCATCCAGCACAGAAGCCACTAGTACTCTTGTAATTCAGACCTAACATAGTGATATACTGTCTCCCAAAACAAGAGTTCAAGCTGAGAGGGAAAAAAAGGCTTGATCTGCAATTTTTTTTCACTCATAAACAGTGCAGCATTCACTCCTGTCTCCAACATGTTTTCCAACACTAATCTCATACCTTGACATAGCACGGAAAAGTGAAGATGAGTTCACAACAGCTCCGTTGTCTGAGAAAAGGCAGTAGCCAGACAGCCCCTGGTTCTTAAATATTCAAAGCTGACACTTGTTTTCCTTTAGGAAATGCAGGCAAATGTCTTTCAGTATTTTTTATTCCTAATTTCAGAAGCTGGTCAAAGTGTTTCCACCAGAATATTTTTTCAGAAAAAAAAAACCTTTTCACAAACATGGAAAGCTTTGCTAGCCAAAGCATTCACCATTGTTAGCACTTTTTGCAGATTTCTCCCTTTGAAAACTGATGAAGGATATAAATGAGCATGGAATTTTGTGGTGAAAGGTTTTCATTTAAAAAAAATCAAAGTTTGGTTTTCAAAATGTGGTTTTGCAAGAAGTATAAAAGCTTGCACCCAAAAACATATTTTCAAATTTTAATCACTATAAATTTCACAGGACATATGAAAGAAGAAAAAAATATATAAACAAAGTTAGGAAACATTTCTGAGCACCCATGAAAAGGATTTGGTGGGGCTAAATCTGTTTTGAAAGAGCTATCTTTTTCCTCTGCAGGAGGAAACCTAGGAATTCTCTGGCTCTTTCGTCTCAAGCACAAGCCTGAGACGCTGCAGCCTGACTTCCTAAGCACTACCACGCGTTCTCCCACACCACAGCGCCCATTTGTGCCAAAAAACTGTCCAAACACCTATCCTCTGGTAAATCATACCTTATCATTTACTTGTGTCCGGTGCTTACAGATTGTTCCCATTGCCTTCTATTAATCAGACAGGAAACTGATCTTTCTGCTAAACTCTGTATATCCCATTACAGCAAGTTTTTTCCAGACCACATCTGCCCAATTTGTCCAATTCATGCATCATGGCACTCCATGGAGGGAGGCTGGGAGCAATCGGGGCTGTACCCACTTCCTACTGCACCTGGCTGGGAGCTCCTTGCGTGCCTTGAGCCAAGATTCCCAAAGGCTCTTGCCATACCAACCAAAGAACAACCCAAATTGCTAACGATAGAGGGTGGATCTGGAACAGTGGAGAACTTCAGCAGGAGAACCTGATTTTCTGATTTTCAATGCTGTCTGTATCTTCCTGCAAAATATTAAGCTATTATCACAATGGGAGGGGGAAAAATCAGCCTTGGCAGTTAATTGTTGGCAGGCATTGATTTTAGCACCTTGTTACACCTGGGAGCCTCCTAGCCACAAGTACAAGGTCTTTAATCACACAAAACTTGGGAAAAATTTCCCTCTCCCTACATGGAGAAGGCGATGGCTGAATTGCTGGTTAACCCACAGCCTGTGCGGGTTTGCGGGTGCCAGCTCGGTGCACACCATAGCCACAGGGATCTCCATGTGCTTTGGCCTCCCTGTGATACCTGGGCTCCCTGGCAGGCCACCTGCCCTTCTAGGAAACACATTGGTATTTTTAATTGGGTCGGGGGAGGCCAAGAAGGACAGAAGCACGTCAGATGGAAGGCCTGGCAGGATGAGTTATCATATACGCTTTCCTCTACAGGCCAGTGAAAACCTGGCTGGAGATCAACCATTGGATTCTTTTCTCTTCCCGTTGTCATTTCTGGGACATGCACTCCTGCTTCCCACACAACTTTGCAGTTTCCTAGGAGACAGCATGCTGCTCACCCCACACCTCGGCTCGGGTGACCGTGTGACTTCACTCGGTCAGGGAGACCATAAAACACCGCGGCCAAAACGATAGCGCTGCAGCTTGACTCACTGCGATATTAGTGAATCCTAAAGGACATATGAACCTAATGATGGGTTGTTCGGTTTGCTTTTTCATTAGGGCTGTTATGATGAGACCTAGACATGGTGTCACTGCTTGGAGACAGCCTAAAGAAAAAAAAAATCCTGCAGAATCACAGGCTTCAAAGAACTGAATCACAGGCTTCAATAATCATGTTAGTTTCCTGAAAGAAAATAAATACAAGTCGACTTCATAATTGCAGCAGTACAAAAATACACTAAAAATTCAACATTTATAACATCAAGTAAGTTCACATCAAGATCAAAGATCAAAAATCAGATGCATTCCTACAAGTATGAAATCCATCAAAAAGGAGTGTGGTTCAGTATTAGAATAGGTGAATCTAGTGCCTTCCCTGGCTACAGGTTTAAGGAAGGACTCTAGAAAAGTCACACAGGACACAAATTGTAAGGCAATTGCACTTGAAAGTCAGGCTCCTTAGGTAACGTATTCAGACCCAAATCCATTATGTTTAGGAATCAAAAATGCATTAGACAACTTTTCACATGTAGTCTTTATCATTTCTGTAGCCTTAATTCCCTATGTCTTAAGTAATTATGAGTAGAGTTCATCTCAACCAAATGGTGTCAGAAGATAATAATTTAAAGTAATTATGAAGCATATGTTATATTTATGGGGACAATAATAGAGTTTCTATTACAGAAGTGTTGGAAGAAGTCCTAATTCAGGACCATGAGATAAAGAAGCAGAAATAACCCACATAAATACATACAGCAAGAGAGCTCATAGGTGACAGCAACCCAGCCAATAAGGAGTGCTCTGTGATTGGCAGTATTGAGTTTTTTCATCACATTGGATAAATCAGTCATGGCCATAATAAGTAAAGGTCACCATTTACACCAATAAAATCTATGGCTGGTTAGAAAGAACATTTCAAAAACACTTTTTTGTTACAGCGTTTATAGAAAAAAATATTGCAAACTTTGTCCCTTAAGTCAACCGTTTCACAAAGATTGCCTAAATCCCATGGAAAAATTCCAGACACTAAGGAGAAACTGTTAATGTTTGCATACATATTTTAGTGGAAATGACATCTCATCTCTCAGACCCCATTAGCCAGCTAGGAAGATCATGTCATTGCTTTTATGCAGCAGGAATCACTATTGAACAAATACAGAATAGGTTTGTTTGGAGAGTCTCACCATCCTTCTGTTCTACATCCAGTATGGGAAAACTAAACATACACGTTCATACATAACAAACATGCTGCTCTCCCGCCCTTCAGATTATGTTTACATCAATGTTTATAGTCAACTTTGAGGTCATCTTGCATCCGCCTAGTCCACTCTGATCATCTTCCGGATCTATATAATATCTCAAAGCCTTTGTCAAAATTATTCACATGGTGTTTCTTGTCTGCAAAGCAGAGCTCTTCTACAAACAGGCCTATGAGCTACTTCTAAGCTTGTCTTCATAGGATTCCTAAGATTGCCCAACACATTTTGAGTTTCCAGGCCAAGAGGCAAAATGGAAGAAGTGAGGGGCAGAACTTCAATAGTGTTCCTATCAACCGTCTTGAAAAGAACAGCCAGTCAATGCATCTGGGCCTTAGGGTGATTTTCTAGTTGTTCCCAAATGTTACTGTAGGACTGAGAGTGAACTGATTGGGTAAATAAGCAAATGCAACAATTTTGGTGTAACTGTGGTGGCAAGATGCAGGGCCCAACTGCTCTAGTCACCCAGGTGCAAGAATCAACCCTAAAGGCAGCCCCCGTCAGCATGTTCATTCTGGCTAACTCTTATCTAAGACATTTCAAAATCATGATTTTCAACTACTTGCAACAGTACACAGCACACAGTGAAGAAATGCAAAAAAAGAATAGAGCATGTCTAGTGCAGTCACTTCAATATCCCTTTATTGTCTCAGTAAGGATGGTAACTATAAGATAAGGAAGAAAAACTACTTCCAATTTAAATAAATAGGAGTTTGAAGAGAAAATAAGGTGAAGTGAATCTCTGCAATGACACAAAATTTTCCTGGAGAAAAAAAATTTCGAAAGTATTAATTTCTTTCCTTTTTTTTTTTTTTTTTTTCCTGGGCAGATCCACTTTTGAAACCTGACTCCTGCTCAAAAAGTAATGAAGAGGAAAACCCACCTTGTTCTTCTGTGATTAAGGAAATGGTTAATGGCTTCAGCAAAAGGTGGCAGCTTGAGTCCTGAGAAGCAACATTTACTTCTCTAGTGACTGACATGACCCTCTCAATATTTTTTGGATGAATTGTTTTTTGAAGATAAAATACTTTTCTTTCCACTCTTTCAAATGTTGCTCCAGGAGTACTGATTACCCAAAAAATGTGCTGGATGCATCAGAAATTGCAGCCCCAGGAAAAGAGCCCTTGATAGAGCAGATTTTGTCTCTTACTGTTAAGTTTCCCACGCTTCTCAGCCAGATTCTGCTGGCCACAGCTCAGAGCCTGACTCTTGCTGTGAAAGCACGGGAAACCAGTTCATCCTTAGAGCTTACAGACCCTGCATGTTTGAGCTGCAAGGGATGGAGTGGATCAGAGAAGACAGAGAGATAATGCAGAGCAGCCCACTGCAATGGCAGGTATTGTAAGGTTTCCAAACTCCTGGCCATTTCACAACCGTAACATGTTTATCTCCGTATTGCCTGTGTGAGAAGGGGAGGACACAGAACCTTACTGTCCAGCCAGAGAGCAAACACAATGGAAAAGGCAGAAAAGGAACAGAACCTTGTGGCTTTTAAGTCCATCATTGTATCCAACCCCATCTTTTGCAGATCAACTTGCTCCTCCTCTTTCATGACAACGCAATTCAAAGTCTTATGTTTAGCAGCTTTGTCCACAGCAGTCTTTGTGGTAACCAGAGGTAATACAGAGTCTACCATGTTGTATGATTATTTAGCTCACACTGGTTGTGGAATCATTCACAACCTGACTGAAGAAACGGCCTGTCTTTTTCGAGCTCTTACAGAGATACCTGCAGTATGCACAGAGATGCTCAGGTGCCTGAGAGCCAGGAAGGAATTCAGTCTATGTGACCCTTGTCCCTGTCTTTCTCAGACAGCAATTTAGATACTGTTTTCAGTCTTGACTTTTCTATTTTCAAATTGAAATTCTGCCTATTCAGTGGAGAATTTAGTGGAATTTTGTGGGAAAGTGAAAATATATCAATCAGCTGATAACTTGCAAGTTATTCTGAGGATTCTCTGTTATCTGTGTAAGTTGGCACTGTCTAGAGGCCTTACCATGAGTTGGGATCCCACCGTGTGCAGAAAACGTAGGATCCTATGGATGGAAGTACAATGCAACAAACACTGGCACAGCTGCAGAAGCAATAGGGGAGACCGTTTTTAGAATAAACCTCTCTTTTTTCTTAACTCTCCCACACCACATTCAAAATATTCTGCACAATCCCACTTCCTGTCCTGACCCCATGGCAAGAGGGAATACGGAAATGAGAGAGAGCAGGAAATTCCACTCAAATTCCAGCTGCAATAACTTCTGTGAAGAGGCAAGACAAAAGACAGCAGATTTAATGGTGGAAAATGTCAAAAGAGGCAACCAGCAGAGAATAGAGTCTAAAATAGAGTGCAGGTTGCACATGGAAATGGAAGGACGTAACCCTGATTTTTGCCTTATATTTGGACATTAGTTAAGAATTGATTTTACATATGGAAGACTAATACTGGTAAAGGTGTCTGGATGAGTTTCTTGTTTCCAAGGAAAGCTGGCTAGAACTTCACTCCAGCTTTGGGGAGGTGTGGAGAGAGGCTGCAATTCATTGCTAGCAATTTTTTTCCTTAATTATTACTGTAGATCTTAGTGTTATAGCTAGCAGTAAGAATGTAATCCACATATATTTCCAGGAAAAAAAAACAACCCACCAATAACAACAACAACAACAAAAATAGAACTATCAGTTTATGAGTTTTACTTGAAGTTTCACTGTGCCTTTCCTGTACCATGAAACTCTCCTAAAAATCTCAGTCTTCTCCAGGGGCAGAAAAAGTAAGCTCAGGACCTTGAACCGAGTTCCAGCAGAGGAAGATAAGTATTTTCTGATTTCATTAAAAGCCTGATTTAACTCAGTGGATTACCCTTTACTATTTTAAAACTGGACTTACAAATATTGTTTCTGTTAGTAAGAGTACTTGCAAGACAAGCAAGAGAATCAGTTTTACCACGGAAGGGATGTCTGCACAGCAGCTTCCCCTGATTTAAGCAGATCTCTGATTTAAACAGTGCATGCTCTATGCCTAGACATATCTGAGAGTCTCTAAAACACTCTGATTACTTTGGAGAAGATAGACCACTTCTTCCTAACCCCACTAACACTGTTCCTTTGCAAGCTGAAACTAACGGAATCACCACCAAGGCTACTTACCCATTTGGTTCGGGATGTCACTAGGTCTTTCTCTGCCCTTTCCCTTTTCCATCTTCCCCGGGGACCTGCCAAAACAATACAAAAGCAAACGAGTAAACATCACTCTGACAAGTTGTCTCCTGCTACTCTGCCAATAAAAATGATCTTCCTTACACCACACTTCTCTGAACCTGACATCTGTCCTAAATCTCAAGTCATACATACCTTTCTTCCATTAACATGAGTCATCCTACAGACGTCCTTCTGCTACTCTTACAGTCGTGTCAGAAAGAATCATTGACTTATTGTCAGCAGATTCAGCCTACCATGTTAATGGTGTCTGCAGAACCCTCTTCGCTGATCATCTTGTTCTTACATCTCCAAAACTGCTATAAATTACTTACTGAGCTGTAGGATGTCAGGAACAAGGAGAGAATAGTCTGCCCCTGACTGCTGCTTTACCTGGAGTATAAGGGATAATTTGCCAGATTTTGGAGTTCTCTGCCCCAATGCAGAGCAGAGAAATTGCCTCTTCTTGGGGCCCCACAAAGCCCCAGTCTGTCTATATGGGCTAGTCAGTGATGCTCTTGAGATTTTACAGAAAACATAATTGCCTTTCTCCATGCAGATTATGGGCATTATGTCTATAGGAATTTCCTCTGATGCATTTAGCATAGGAGCCTATGCTGGACACTGCCTAATTCCAGATGCTTCAGGGAAAAGGACTTCACAGTGCACAGCTACATTAAAAAAAATCTTAAGCCTTGAATCATGATGTATTTTCATGATATATTTACATCCTTTCTGCTTATATGCAAGAGGCCAGATGAGGAAGAGGTTTTTTAAGTGGAAGGGCCCACTGCAAGTCCTGCTAGCTGTTTGCATTATTCCACCAACTTAGTGTCTTGAAAGATTTATTAACTCATTCTCTTTATTACTCTTTTCTTTCTATTTTTTTGAAGTCACTAATATTGCCTCTATTCTCATGCACTTCACAATGGCCTTTCTGCAAAGTCAGTGAAGATCAATCTCAGCCTCCATCTTCTCCACAAATGGGAACCAAAATGTTTTCAGCGCGCGGGGGTGGCTGTGGTTATGCTCTGATCTAGGGAGTCAATTCATTCAGCCAAATCCTTGGCCAGTGTAAATCAGCACCATGAGGAACTGAAACCCTGCTAATTATTTATAGGGAATAAAGAAATCCTTACAGGATCAGACTGAAGGTCCATATATTGTGATTTCAGTGGTGAGCTATTTTTTTGAGGGAGGTACACAAGATCTTCAAAGAGCTAATTTCCTTCCTATATTAGTTCTTCTACTAAATCTTTAATGCTTAAAGGCTGTTTTGAGTTCTATGGCTTGAGCAAGATCTCCAGCAAAACTGACTTCCCAGTGGAGCTGCAAGCAGACATGCACTGGGAGAGAGTTTATAGAGGCACCTCCCTTAGCCCTGAGCTTCAGCAGGACCAGCCCACAAGCGAAGGGGCCTTCATTCAATGAACGCCCCTTTTGCTCCCAGGTCACAGTGCCCGAGAGCCTCAGCTGCTGGCCCTGGTTTAGCAGTCCCTCCAGCTAATCCCATTTTGACCATGTATTGCATTCCCTGCTGCAGCCTGATTTTTCTGGACAGCACTTCTCACTAAATTGCACTACCTAGAAGTGATGAGAGAGGTGCAGAGTGAGCAGAGTGCTTCATTGCTCCCTCAAACTCACCTCTGCTTAGGAAGCAAGAGTCCCTCACAGTTCCATCCCAAATGCAAAAGAGCAATCACCATGGCTACTGGTACATATAAGAACACATAGTCCAGTGCTCCGGGATGTGCCCACACCCCACTGTGAGCCAGAGAGAGGAACAACATGCCAGTGAGGTTCACATGAACCAGTTCATTCCATCCCATCATTACACTGGACAGCAGACAGCCATGAAACAGTCCCATCGCCGAGACAGACAGCCACCTTGGCTATAATTAAAGCTAATTATTCAAAGGCACCCTGTTCATGTAGCATTGCTCAGAAGCTCCCTGCATGAGCATGTAGGCAGCAGGGCTGTTTTTCTTCATAAAAACTTATGAGGAACGCTGCGCAGATTAACAGCTTTAATGACAAAAATTACCGCTTACAACACTGACTTCAAATCAAAGAACAATATCTGCAGACAGATATTTTCATGGTTTTCATAACAATTCATTATAGGTGGCACCAAGGGATTACATTTTTATTTCCCTTGTGTCATTTCTCTCAGACTCAGGTTCATTTCTCTTAATGAGGCAGCGGAAGATAAAGGGCAGTGAAGGCTCCTCCAGTGCCTCTGCAGAGTGTGAGGAGTTTAGGGGCAAAGTGATAACTGATCCTCTAAAGGAAGAGGGAGGGCTTGGAAGGGAGGGGGACGGGAGAGTGATGGGGTGGGATGCTCTCTGCCATAATGAACTAAAATTAAGACATAAATTCTCCTACCTTTGTTCTGACCAGAGCTAACGAAAGGGATTTGGCTTTTTAATGAAGAATGGATCGGTGGTAAAATTATTAGCTAATTAATTGTAAAGGGAAGGGAAAGGAAGAAAAGGAAGGAGGAAGAAAATCTTTTCTCTGAAAGAACAAGACCCAAAGTTCTCCTTGTGGGCTCACAGAATAGCAAAAAGACCCCGATCCAAGGAGCTCTACTCAGAGATCAAGGCTCTTGCTCCCACATAGCTTGAGATGACAAAGTAAAGGTCCAAGTGAGAAAGAATAAGAATCAGGTAGAGCTCAAAATGGGATTCAAGGGTTCACCTGGGAATACCAGGTTTACCTAGGGCTGAAAAGAGGTTTCCTAAGCAGCTGGATTGAAAGTCTCCTGTGAAATAGTTTTCCATTGGAAAATAATGTGGAGGCAGCACAAAAGGGTTCCAGGGAGTGGGGGACTCCTGGCATGGCCTCAAGAGACCAGACAGCTGTTTTCTTTCTAAAACCAAAATACTGTCAACCCAAATGCTTCAAAGTTCTCTGAGAACAAAACAAACTGAAAACTGGCATTTCTGATCCATGGAAAGTCCTCTCATGCCTGGGTTTTGTTCCAGCATTTGTTCCAACAATTTCAGTACCCCGTGAGTGGGGCATTCTGAGTTTCAGCTAGCTGTCCGTGAGTCGGGCGCCGCAGGCTCTAAATAACAAACAACAGGAATTCAGGGTTGCCTCTAGTTTGGGGATCACAGTGGCATTAAAAAAAAAAAAAGTCTCTTTGTAGTTTCCGAAAATAAAACAAAACTGAATTTGGGGCTATCAAGAAACCTCCACTAAAGAGAATTGCTTTCTTTGGGCTAGCTCTACCTCAGAACCTTCTTCTGACCACTATAAGTGGTGCTGTCATGAAAACCAGCATTTTAAGCGGTTGGGCAGAAGTCTGGGAAACTGGATTGGGAACTGCATCTGACAAGCCATTGAGGCAGGGGACACAGAGGATCTACAGGGAAAAGGAGAAACCAAGGAAAAACAAGACACAGTTAGTGGCATTTATGTATGTTCAGCTGTGGCGAAGGCAATCTTGAGGAAGATTATTTTAGCCTTTATTTTAGGGGCTTTTATTTTTAGCCCCTCTCCCTTTACTTATTCTTGGCTCCTGATTTTTCAGCCAGTCTAACTGAAAGAGGAGCAGCCATCCTCTCAGGACAGGTAGGCTAGATTGAAATGGAGCCTGCATTTATGAAGTAAAAATCTCTGGAGTGGCTACCCCACACCCTTCCTGCCTCCTTCCGAGGATGAGGAGCCCTTCCTGCCTGCCAGGGGGCTGGAGTGGCACAGGGAGGTGCTTCCCAGCCTGGCAGGTGGGGAAATGTGGGACTAAGTGACTTCCAAGGTTCCTTTCTGTGCTGTCTCCGCAGAGCCTGGCTCCAGGAAAGTACAAAGTTGACCTTCCAAAAAAGAAAAAAAAATCAAAAATATATACATATATTATATATATATACACATATATCTCAAGGGGGTAATTCTTTGCCTTCTGCTTCTCATATTTTTCAGTCTTTTCACTTGAAATCAACAGGGCTTGAAACATCTCTCTCATTTAATGAAGGCTGAGCTTCTTGTGGACTCCCATGACAGCAGGAGGTGCCGCTTGCTGAAAAGCCCAGAACGGTGGGAGACTTTGATAATATCACGAGAGTTGGTAACACGGGCAGGAGACTCTGAATAAAGCTGTCTGACCTCCTTGGCCCAAGTGCTTTTACAACCAAGCAAAACAATTTCTCTGGACTCTAATGAATAGAGTTCTGTCATTGTTCATCATAATAAAGCCCCGATCCTGGCTAGATTACCTAGATGCTCCGCTAATCCTGCTAATAAGTGATGATTATAAAACCCACACTCGAGGAAAAGGCAAGGTAGGATTTGGATCTTTGGCCCCAGTTTCTTCCCAAAGGAAAGCAGGATAATAAATGACTTCTGACTGTGATATATGACAAAGAGCCTCACCACATCAGAGTCTGCTATAGCAAAATTCAGCCAGCTCACTCAGTTTTGTCCACAAAAATACTACTCTATTCAGTGCAAGAGACCTGACAAGTGTGTGTGTGTGTTGGGGGGGAGCCACACTCAAGATATCTTGTGAGATTTTTTTTTTCTGGGGCAAACAGTTGGAGACAGAAAAAAAAAAAAAAGATTAAATATTTTTAAGGAAAAAAACTTTTTTTTCAAGCAGCAAAACTTCCTTGCAATATTACAGAAATACATGATCCTCCTGTTATGGATTACTTCTTGTCCTTTCTCAGATAGAGACTTCTGCTTGCTGGCAAAGTCCAGTACAAATATTTCACCCATAGGCAAAACCAAGTTGCTTAAGACAGTGAAGCGTGACTGGGCGGACTAGAGGAAAGAACAAAACATCAAGTGGGCTAATTCTGACAATTTTATTTTGGAAAAGAGCATGTGTGGATGTCCCTGCTGTCCCTGTGACTGCACAGCTGTCTCTTGACTATGGACAGCACTGCAGACCCATTATCATGGGGCAGGTGGTCCAGAGTACATGGACATGGGTTTTGGCTCCACAATTTGTTCCACTTTACTATAGAAAGGAGATGCAGCATAGCAGAATTGTTCATACTTGTTTTATGTCTTATTTAAGCCTAACTACTGTTTCCAATGCTAGCATAAAAGGTCTGCTTGATGCAGAAGCAGGAGCAATGCATGTTAAGCAGCTAAAATTCTTTGTCAACCTCTTGCACTATTCTGTAGCCTTCAAAGTGTAGGACAATATTCTGGTAGATGCAAAGAATAAAGCAGCGTTAAGATGGTGTGAACGGGAGACCTCCAGAGGTAGCACACGGGAGGGTCTGGGCAAATTTCAGCACGTGAAACATTTAGTTCCACTTACCAAAAATGCATTTCTTCTGCGCCCTTTGTTATGGTAACAACATATGTGTCACTTCATTTTCACACCAAAATTAGCTGGTGTGCAAGGCAGCATGAATTCAGAAATGCCCAGTATATATCTTGACAAAAAGTTCACTTTCATAACAATGTTATCAGCAACTCAGTTACCATCTGAGCTAAAAAGGCCTTTGTCTTCAGAAGAGAGCCTTTCTCTTCCTACTGGATTAGATTTCAGTGGGAGCTGGGCCAGGAAATTGCTTTTATTTATATTCTCCACCCTTGGCAAAGTCCATGGCCTCATTAATCCACTGATGGGCCAGCACCATGATGGAAACTAGAGATGGTGCAAGGCACATTGCCAGAGGAGTTGACATTTCCCTGCTTTCTCCAGCCTTCATCCTGCTCTCAGCCTGAGCTCACCTTTGGTGCCAAACCTCAGAGCTCTTCCCACCATCTCCTTTCCACCCGAATTGCTACACTGTTGAAGACAGAAGGAAAAATGTGGCCCCAAAATCCATGTACATATCACATCTGCCCGTCCAAACAGGGAAAGACCAAAACTAGAACGCTGCCTCTGGGATCAGGCCCAAATAAACCTGCGCTGTCTCAAATGTGTAATAAAGTTGCAGCCCAGCCTATAGAAAATTAAATGTTACACTGACTACAGTGAATGCAGGGAACATTGCCTCCCTTTCAGACCACAGGTAACATTCTTGCTGATCTCCTGTTAGAAGGCCTGTTACCTTCTCACTTTTTTTCAACACATCTTTTTTATGCAAAAAGTGTTTTTATCCATGGACTTTAACACTGTGACTGGCTTTGCTTTGACTTTTGTTTTCCACGTAATCCGTCTTGCTGCAGTAGAGGGACCGTTAACTAGTCAAACAATGTTCAATCCCAATAACATTATCGCTTAGCAGGAACACGGCAAAGATTTCTACTAACTAGTGGGCAGTAAATTTGCTCTTCTAATAGGTTCATCCTTTATTAGGTATTTATTTCAGGAGGTTAAACCATAATTAGATGCTGTTTAGGAAGCTGGAGGAAAAAAAAAAAAAAAAGAAAGAAAAAAAAAATAATGGCGATTTCAGCCTGGGAATTTTTTTATTTGCTCTGTGGATGTCCAGAGAAATTCTCAGCACAATCTGTATTCCTCCAGATAGGGGGTTGCACAACTAAACAGCTCCAATGTTTCTGCCAGGAGTTTGCATTTGTCTTTCCTGTACAAAAGTTATTGCCAAGCTGTAATCTTTCCCTGAAATACAGTGTGTGGAGCCAACGCTGAACCCAATTTACTGTGGCAGATGAATATAGCCAAGGTGGTGGTCTGAATGTTTGGCCTAAAGGCACAATCCAATTTTCAACTGTTTCAAAGCTATTATGTCAAAGGCTGTTTGCATAAACATAACAATAGCGGAGAGCCCTGGCAGAGCGGGCAGGAGAGGCTAAGCCTGCCCTCTCGTGTCTTCTGCCTGCATGTGTCTGGGAGCGGACGTGCGGCGTCCGGAGAGATGCGGGGAGACGGAAACGTCAGCGCGAGCCGCTCGGCAGGTGTGCGGGCGCCCTCGAGCACCCACAGCCCGCAGCAGGGCCCACGCAGCCCCCACGCAGGACGAGAGCATCCCTAAAGCTCCCTTCCAGCCTCAACCGTTCCGTGATCCTGCGTGTGATCCTGTGTGCACACAGCGAAAAGGTGCCGCTCACCTTCACTGAAGCACAAGCGTTGGCGCAAGGCGCCCCCGGCCACGGCGCTCGCGGGCAGTTCTCCCCACGCGCAAGTGTCCACGTGGCCGAGACGCTGAAAAAAAAAAAAAAAAGGAAAATGATTCTGCCAATGATGGAAACGGGAGAATGTTAATGACTTTTTAAACTTTTCTCAAGCTTGAGAAACAGATGTGATTATTCAATTCATTACAAGAAAAATGTCTTGCAGCAGCATGCATGTGATGAGCTGACTGATGATGTGGGAACCTATGAGAAAGCTCTTTCCCTTATTAGAACTGGAGAACTTTCAAGTCTCTTTCCCGTTATGTACACACATACATACTTTTTGAAATAACAGGAATCCAGACAAAATCCTTAGATCCTTTAAAGCCATGATGAACTAAGCCCAAATACCAGACCCAAGGGTTCGGTAGCCTGCATGGCTTTACATGTGGGTCAGAACTTCCCCCAAATTTGCTGTTTTGGGAAGTATTTGGACTTGATCCAAGTGTATAGGTTAGACCTGGTATACTGAAACTCATTTTGAATTTAAAAGATGGGGAGAGGATACACTTATTGGTTTTCTGGAGGGTAGCTAGAGCAGGAGAATCATTAAATGACAGAAGCTGCCAAAAATAAACATCCTCTGCTTTAAAAACCCTCCTTATATAGAACGGCCAATGCGAAAGGGTTATTAAGACATCTGGCAAATTATTTTTTTCTGATGGAGAGAACTTGCAAGGGCTCTCACCTGGCAAACCCAGAACTGTAAAGGATTTCACAGCAACACTGATCGGTGGAGCTAAAGCCACACATCCCTTGGCCATTTCTAAGAGCCCAAGTTCACTGAAAAACAGCAGTTAAGGTGGGATTGAAACCAAAATCAAGGGAAGCAATCACACAGCTACCCTGCTGGAAAAAAAGTCTTCCTCATTTTACATCTGATCCCTGGTTACATCCAGCATTAGACAACACTGAGGAAGATGTGTGAAGACTGATGCATGTGACAGATACTGAGTAACCTGGTTCCAAAATTAAATCTCTTTCTAAACTCGGAGGCCTAGAGTCTTAAGCCAGGAAATGCAGGGTTTTACACTGTTCCATATCTTTTATTTTGTGTGAGCTACTTTACAAGCATGAGTGTTTTCTAGAGCGCTGACAGGGCATGGGCAGCACCTTTCTTAGGCATGGCCCAGAATCCTGCTTCCCTTCTGGTGGATTATCAAAGTATGCCTCATAAATGTATACTCTTTACTACCAAAGTATAAACAGTTTGAATAAAAATAAGCAAAAGCATAATAATTAACACTCTTTCAAACAGTCAAGTGATAATACAAATAAAACCAAAGGAAAATGAAACCATTTACTCGATCAAAATGAATAGCTGGTGACTGCACAGTGTGAAGGGCATCCCAGGAGCAGAGTGGATGCTGCAGGTTGGCACATAACCAGCTGACAGAGGCCAGTCTTGTCTAGAAAGCTACTTGTCTCAAAAAGATGAGAAAGATCAAAGTGCAGCAACCAAAAAATATGTATTATGTTAGAAGTAAATAAACAAAAGATATTTTTCTTCATAAGTAAAAGCACATAATACATTTCATCACATATTCCCTTCCAGAATTAAGGTAGCATTTGCCTTATAAATCCTGTCTTATGCTTAACAAGCACATGGACTTATTAAGATCAACAAAATACTGGTGAAATACATCAAGGTGTCTCCAGAGTTTTCCTTAACCTGTGAAATGGGACAGCGAGATAATTACTTTTTTTTTTTACAGGACATCATGATGATTAATTAGTGGCAGAAGGAACACAATGTACAGAAATTAAGAAGTAGATATTTTTATTTGATTGAAAAATATTTTTATACCTATGCAAGCACCGCCTGAAGCTCACAAGTGAGAGCAGCAAGTCTTTGAGTGTAGCCAATCCTCCATAAGAGCTGGTGTCTAAAGAGCAAGTGCTTCTCTTCACCCCTTCCCACTGACCAGACATGCTCTTATCTACGTAAAACTGAGCTTGGACTCAGGCATTTGGGCATTAGGAACAGCAAGAACCACTGGCCAGGCACAGGGTGGAGGGGAAAAGGGGACAGCACCTTTGCTGACCTCAAACACGCAGCGCCCAGACTGGCGCTGCACCCACCAGAGCACCTGCCTCCCAGGAAGGGCCAACGATCAGAAACAGCTAAGGTGGACGGAAAGGACACTGGAAACAGCTGGAACAAACACCCGGGAAACATATTTAACGAAGCCCAGCTTGGTTAGGTATTTTTTCTGCATCTTGTTGTTTTAAAGATATATTCCTGTTTACATTGTTTCGGTTGCAGCTCTGTCCTTGGCGTTCCCGGGCTCGCTGTTAGATCACCTCGCACGGACCAGGATGTTTGGAGTTGTCCTTCTGTTGCGGTGACTCGGATGTTAGAATCCGCTCAGGATAAACAAAAGCTGCAGCCCTCGGGGTGCTCCCCGGCGAGGGCTCGGGCTGTCACCAGGAAGCCACACGAGGCTGCTGCGAGCTCGGCCGCGACGCGCCGGCAGCTCCGGCTCCACACAGGGCACCGGGAGCCCCGCTCTGAGGACATGTGAGGGATTATTTGCAGACAGAAGTTTTGGTGCTTTGCGGAGGAAGGAAAGCTCATGTGTAACTTGAGGGAAGGCAAGTGAGCAAGAAACAACTCACTTCAGAAGGGAAAATACCAAAAGCTGAACATTGTGAGGTGGATGTCTTGTATCAGGGCCTGGCCTGATGGGAAGCCTCCAGCCTGGCCCCTGCTCTCATCCCAGTCCCTTGCACTGCCCTGTAACTCGGCCAGGGGCTCCAGAGAAAGTGGGACTAGAAGACTCACAATGTGCAAAGGATGAGGGGGCCAAGCCAAAGAGTCAGGACTTCTGTGCTGTTCTGCTGCAGTTTGCTTCACTGCCTCTGCCAGGTCCCCTAACCACATTTTTAACACCCATCTGTTTCTGAAGAGCAAATACGCAGCTTTCTGAAGCTAGACTGCGCCCACACCAGAGGAAACAAGAAGATCCTTGAGCTCCCTTATCCATGCGAGTCCTGCTCCAGTTTCACTCCTATGTTCTGATTTTCAAGCACTGGGTCAAAGAGGAGCTGAGGTGCAACACAACCCACTCCTGTTGTAGGCCATGGGAGAAGCAGACCCCCAGAAGGGCTGCGACCTGCACCAAGTGATCACTTCCAGAGTTTCATAAAAACTGTGGAATGGAGAACAAGGGGAACACGTAGAAACTGGAGGACCCCTCCATTCCATGATTTAAGCCACTGGAAAACGAGGATAACATCTGCCAAGAAGGTGCAGACACAACTTCCTGAGCCAAGCCCGAGCGCCCTAGTTTAAGGCTTCCTTAGCATTTGCAAAATGTATGGGATCCTTGCATGAGGGATGATGCTGGACAGCCAAGCCACGTTGTTTGTTATTGTTAGAATTACGTCTGCTCGCTGACAGCAAAGTAGATGGAATGAAAAATGTCAGGGGCTCAAAAAAATTGCAAACTTCAAGATGCATAAAGGGAACAGCCTGTTTCACCCCCTCCCCCGTCTTCCCATCACGCTCCGATGTAATAACTTTCCCTAGGTCCGTGGCTCTCACATAGCTAATGCTGTGTTCGGTTGCTGGAGTCTTTACAGATGCAATGCATTAGCAAAGCCTGCCAGTCGGCATCCTGTTTTTCCAATCACTCTTCTGAAACTCCTCCACTTTTCTCAGAGGTTTTATCAGAAAGATGTTCCTCTGAAACATTTCAGCAAGGGGATCTGACAGCTCTTCAAACACCAGCTGAAATTCATTTGTTTTCCGCTGCTTCCTGTTTTTACAAGTTCATTAGTGTTTCACCAAGATAGACTAAAGATTAGGACTTTCACCAGCCATCCTGGATCTCTGACATATAAAGTCATGGGAGACTGCCTAAATCTCTGTGTTACATATATCAATGCCCAGAAATATATGCTCCTGTGTGCACATATATGCACATTTTATATGTAGGCATAAATGTATATGCATGAAGAAAGAAAATATATTGCAGTCCCTCAGAATATCTCTGCATATACCTAGGTGTGCAAGTAGCTGTGGTGTGCATACAGACACACACATGTGCAGGCAAACGAGAGGCCTCATTGTGGGCAGCTTGACGCAGATCCTCTTTTTTTAATGGAATTTGAGGCCAATGAAGTAAATCAGTGCATAAAGTATCTCTCTCAGCTGTGGTGCATAGGTCAGGGCTGCTCCAGGACAAGCAGGAGGCAGGGAACGTGCACACAGACATTCCTGAGCACGCACGGGGGCTGCGCGCTGAAGCTCAACGAGGGAGGCACTGTGTGTGCTCGAGCATCCAGGCTTTTAGTATTATCTGTCTGCTACATTAATATGCTAATTGTAAGAGAAGAAATGTGGAACTAATTCCATGTATCATTCATGTAAGAGCGTCGAGGTAGCACTGAGATAGGGTAGTGGCAAAACAGACACAATCACATTACTCTTGCTGTATTCTAGACTAGCAGTACACAGTATGTTCTCCTATTTAAATAGGTTAACCAGATGTTTAGTTGCAACAACAGCAACAAAAATTGAAATCTATCTCTAATTTTCATACTGGAGCTGCTTTCCCTTATATCCCCCTCCTCTTATAAACTGCAGTTGTGAAGAACACAGCAAGAAGCAAGAAACAGTTTTCAGATCAGTGAATCTGTTCGTTACCTGTTCGTTATCTGTTCGTCACAGAACACCATTCTGCTGTTCTCGATGATTTAACAGTTGGCACTTAAACTATCTATCTTCTGTTTGGGGTTTTTTATTATTATTTTCTCAAAATCCCCTATAATTGATCAATTCAGCAATTACGAGAAAAGAAAAAAAGGCAAAGGAGCAGGCATGCTCTGGTCTAGTGATTTTAAACAAGTCTGATGTGTTAGCCAACAGAAAGTGCTGCTGATATAATCATGAAAGGCACTGGGTAACTTACTGTACTTTTACATTAAACTGAACTTGAATGATTGCATTCTGGAAACTGGAGCTTTCTAGCTGACTGCTAAGAAAATGTCAAATAACGTCATATTTTTAAAGCAGGTTCTGGGGCTGGTGGTGATTTACAGCCAAATGTTTATGATAAAACCAAAAATCCTTCTTTCTTGCCTTTGTTGCAGGTCAACTCATATATTTTAAGGGCTCTCCATCATGTGAATCAGACCAGCCTCACTTTAAAAATGGTTCCCTGGATGACCAAAATATCAAATTCCTTTAAAATTGTCCTGAGCCCTTAACACCACAGAGCCATTATTAACTTATTGCCAGAGACTATAAAATAGAACATTATTGCTTGGTTACACATTGTATTTGTTGATTTGTCTCTTCATTTTTAAGTGAAGTAAAGCAACTCCTTCAGATCAGCCAACTTCAGAACTATCTGCCATTTGATGCTATTATTAATAGCATTAATTATTTTTAGCGATTAATGAATAGTCTATTGTTTTGAAGCTCAAACTTCACTAGTCTATGTTGTTTCTTTGTATTTTCTCCAAGGTCTTTTGGCCTTCCAGACAGAGCTGGAAACATAATCAGGTGTGTTCATGCTCTTTTCATTACTGCTCTCTCCCTGGCTGAACCAGCACTGCTGCAAGAATATTTTATTTGATGTATTTCACCTTCACCTTCAAGGTTTTGTGAAGACCACCACAAAGGGAC